>NC_136901.1:54026095-54340524 GCF_949606895.1 Notothenia rossii | reverse complement strand
ATGGTCTGCCCTTATAATAATATATATTTTTTTTTTTTTCAGCCAAACATAACAGTATCTTAGGATACTAAGAGAAACACACAAAAATAAATACTAATTTCCCACTTAACGGTGAACGGAAAGAAACAAAACACCAAAAAATCACATGTATAAGGAAAAGAAAAGAAAGTGCAACACCCTCATCTGAGTCCTACTGGAGAAGAAGGTGGAAAGCGACGCATGATGATAATAATAACAATAACAATAACAATGGCAATGGGACCCGCAAATACAGAGGAGTCATCACATCAAAGACATCAAAAACATGAAGGACCAGAGTACATAGACTTATTCACATTCTGCTTCATATAGTCCCATCTTTCTTAATTTATACAACTTCTTTAACTGAAAAATACATATACAATTCTTTAGAGTCTTTTGTTGAGAATTCCACAATTGTACACCAACCACCGAAATACACATTTGTTTAGAGTAGTCCCTGCATATGGATGCTTTAATTTCCTTCTGTGGTCTTCCTTGTCTGATCCAAAAACAAACAACTGTTGTAAATACAGTATGCTGGTAACATTGTGCTTTTTGCCCTGTGCATTACTGATAATGTCTGCAGCTCAGCTATGTCTTTGAGTTTCAAGAGTCCTGACTTAAAAAACAGTCTGTTGGTTTGTTCTCTTGAGTCAGCTTTATTAATTATTCGTACTGCCCTTTTCTGTAATATTGACAATGGCTTTATGTTGCTCATGTACGTGTTGCCCCACACTTCTATACAATAAATGAAAAAAGGCAAAATGAGTGAACAGTACAACATCCTCAATGCCTTGTAATCTAGTAAATACGTTGCCTTGTTTAGAACAGAAATATTGATGATGATTAATATTGTGTGATTTCCATGTCAGGTTTTCATCCAGCGTCACACCTAAGAATCGAAATTCAGAAACCCTTTCAAAAAAAACTATTTCAATGGACAGTGAAATGTTTTCATTTTTTTTCTATTAGCAAAAACCATAAACTTCGTTCTATTCAAATTTAGGGTTAACTTATTTTCATCAAACCATCTTTTAAGTTTGACCATTTCATGTCCAATACACTTTGCTAAAATGTTTAAATCATCTCCCGCACAAAATAAATGTGTGTCGTCTGCAAACAACACAAATGCACCAATCTGATGCACTTTGAGGGCAACATTAAGAGATTTATGGATAAAGCTCTCAACACTCATATGAAACAGAACTTTATATATTTCAATAATTAAAAGAACATTAGAATATGCTCACAACCAATAACAAATAATTGATATTATACAAATAACTGTGTTCCTTCTGAATAGCGCACGGCAGGATGCTAACATGTGATGCTTCATTCATACCAATCATTTCTCATTTTAATGTCAAGACACCTAACCATTTTTGCATGATGCAAAAATACCAAATGAATGTCTGCTGGAACACCTGCAGCCATTATTTGGCATGGGATAGGATCCAGCAGCTGCCACTTTCCAATTACCATGATTAAACATGGTGGCCAATGAGCATTTGTGAAAATCAACAATCAGGAAAAGTGTGATGAAAAGCTGCGGCTTATAAAAGACTGCAGGTTTGTGAAGATGTTTCTCAAATAAGTGTTTGTGTTCCTCCATGCATGATACATGATTCAGGGATGATACTTTTGGATTTATGAGTACAGTACATGTCTTTAAACTAGTACCATTCCAACACAAATCTTAATAATTAATAAGAAAAAAACTGAGAAACAGCAAAAACTCAAGCACTTCATCTTCACACAAGAAAACCTGTCATGGTTTTGGATTTATGTTCTTTTCATTTTCCACCTGTTTATTTTGAAATGTTTTCCTCCTTGTGTCTTGTCTGGTCCTACTTCCTGTGTCTGCCTCCTGTGTTAGTTTCCCTCATGTGTCTGATTGTGTTCACCTGTTGCCCTTGTGTTTCTGCCTCCCCTGCCCAGCTGTGTCTTGTCCTGTGATTACCCTTCTCTGTATTTAGTCTTGTCTTCCCCTGTTCTCAGGGGCGTACTGGGGGGAAAAGTGGCCCGGGGATTAATTGACAGACAGGCCCACTTAATGCGCGGCATGTATCGGCCGGCCGGCCGGCGACGACAGTATGTTACTTAACAAAAAATCCTATGCATTTAATGTTATTTTGGACAATTATTCATCTAGTAATCACATTACCTGAGCCCTTGAGTTGTCTAGAGCAAAATAGTTAAAGCATATATTTAGTGATTTTAATGTTAACAGATCATTTATGCAATAACATTTTGACCAAATTTGCCCTGACTTGACACTTGGAAAAAAACATGGGCGTAGGAAGCATCCTCAATGTGGGTGAGACAATTTAACAGGGGGTGTGGGCAGGTGGTGGACCTCACTTCCTCTAAGCTCCCCCGGGAAGATTTTTTTTTAAATGTTGAAGTTAAATGCATAAATCTGGTGCACTTTGAGAGAAAATTAGGGACTAAATCTATGGCAGTCAGTAGGGGCTTGGACTGTGAGCCGTAGGGTCGCCGGTTCAAGTCCCCGACCAGACCTACATTTGGAGTGTGGACTTCTAATTGGAGAGGTCCCAGTTCACCTCCTGCCCTGCCGTGGTGCCCTTGAGCAAGGCACCAGACATCCCCCTTCCCCCCTCACTCCCATTGCTCCCCGGGCACTGTACAATAGCTGCCCACTGCTTCTAGTACTAGACTCCTGGTACTAGGATGGGTTAAAAGCAGAGAACACATTTCACTTTGTGTGCTCTGTGCTCTGCATGTGTGGAAAGAGGGTTTCATCCCTCCCAATTATTTTTCTTCTTCAACACCAGTGGCGGCCGGCCCATAGGGGCGCTAGGGGCGGCGCCCCCCCTCTTCCCACATGTTTGAGTGTAAAAAAAAAAAAAAAAAATTAAAAAATATATATTAAAAAAAATATTTTTATTTTTTATCTTTAATGAACAAGGTAAATATTATATAGTTGGTATCAGTAAAATGTATAATCTACAATAAAATCTCGTTTTAAATTGTTTTATGATGTCTAAAGTTACTGATAAGTCACATGTTTCCTGCCTGGCTGCAGCGTATATCTTTACCCTCTCTCGTCCGGGCGGTAGAAAGGAGCCCTCAGCCAGAGCAGCAGCAGCCAACAAGCTGACTGTTGCTATCTGTAAACTATGCCGCCGAAACAGAATTTCAGCCAATCAGCGTCGTCAGAACTGATGCTCAAAGGGCACCATGTCAGCGCCCTGGCCTGTGTGTCTGTGAGTTGTTTGGACTCGTATCCAAGGTGACGCTACAGTATAGTTGATGAGGATGGCTGCGTCTGCAGGATGAGACTCCGGTGCTAGTGGATCGCCGTAGCTGTAGATTAACATTTACATGCTTATTGCACTTGTAAGTGCAATGCCTGCAGCACCATGGAGCATATGTGTGGGCTGGACCTGTATTTTACAGGAAAGGAGTGAGCAGAGGGTGGAGTTGTCGATTCTTGTTCAGTTTTCATCTTCCTCACCCTCTCAGACTTTAAGTTGCGCGCGCTGCTAAAGAGACGCGCTACCATGGAAACCAAACAATTGTGTAGCTGTATTAAAGTCAGAGTCACACACACACACACACACACACACACACACACACACACACACACACACACACACACACACACACACACACACACACACACACACACACACACACACACACACACACACACACACACACACACACACACACACACACACACACACACACACACACACACACACTGCAGTCACGAGACATCCCCGAATATGCTTTTTCCGTAATTACAACTTAATGAGGGGTTGAACCAGTCCTATTGCATTTCCTGCATGCCGTTTGGATTAAGGTCACATTTACTTTCAAGAAATGACTGCAATTGCAGGATTTGTCTTTGATTTGGAAGACAGTTTACAGTTGACCTTCTGTGTTGACCTGTTTTGTGTTTCTTAAGGGTTCAACCAGGGGCAGCGGGTACTGTAGGCTAGGGAATGCTAAGCCTTAGCATCCTGGTAAAAGAAAAATATAATGTATAATGTTTGTGTCTTTGACATTAGCGCTGCTATGCAGCCGCCTGTGCCATGTACTACGAAGCCAGTTCAACAGACCCTGGATATGTTTGAGTTATCTTAACTAAGCCTAACAAACAAGATCTCGCTAAGCGGTCCTACGACGCTGGTTATCAACTCGGTAAATCAAGCCAGGGTTTCTCTCTCCAGCTGAGAGCACGTTCACGTGAAAGGGGCGGGGTTAGCTACATTTGACCAATCACAAACAGGGACAGGTGTACTGACAGTGCAGCGTCATACTTAATTAATGAAAAGTAAACTAATATTAGACAAATATGAACTTTAAACATACATGACTTAAACATATAATCCAGGATACAAGCTACATAGTTGCACCTGCAAGGTGAATACAGAACAACTGGTTAAAAAATAACTACAGAGTGTTGCGTACAACAGGTTTATGATATCACTGCCCCATCTAAGACACCAGTGGATCTGACTTTAATTAGGGTCTGAGACCAGAGGTCGGCGAAGACCCTATATATTAAAGTCAGAGTGGAAACAGTCCTGAGTAAATCTGATTTTGTCAGAAATCGGGAGGAATGCGGGAGAAATATAACCCCGGGAGGAAACCGGGAGAGGGCAATGACATCGGGAGTCTCCCGCGAAAATCGGGAGGGTTGGCAAGTATGACACACACACACACACACACACACACACACACACACACACACACACACACACACACACACACACACACCACACACACACACACACACACACACACACACACACACACACACACACACACGTTTTTAAAAGTAAAGTGAGTTTTAATGATCTTTAGTTGTAATTAACTAAGAACTCTGAATGAACACTTGTACTGTTATAAAGTTATATTTAAGTATTCCATTTAATTCTACTTAATGTTCCTACTACACTACATCTAAGAGGGAAATGTTGCACTTTGCTCCTCATTTTAAATGGGAATTAAATAATTTGAGTGTTCCCAAAGCTCCAGTGTTCTGCAGTTTGTGTGGGCCTACTGTTGCACAGTTTTGGAAAATTCATAGCTAACCACACTGAAAATTATGGATTATCTCATATTTTTAAGCCTCAATTTGTCATCCCCCCCCCCTCTAACATCACCAGAAGTCATAATTTAAGGGGTCATTTCTCAAAAATGTCTTCCGGAGGAGGATCCCCCCGGACCGCCCTAGTATGGTTTGGTCACCATAGCCCCACCAAAAATATTTTCCACCAGCCGCCACTGTTCAACACCCATATAAAACAGAACTGTAAACAGATTTACTTTTTCTTTCAACATTTATTTGAACAGCAAGTGGAGGCAAAAGTGACTGCACCCAAAACAATAAACCTGCTAGCTAACTAGCCTGAACTCAGTAACAGAATGTGGGCAACACGTTCTTCTCCACAGCCGCGCAACCTCTGAGTCAGACGTTACTTCCCCCTTTTCTATCTTACGGGTACAGCCGTACAGCCACTCCCCCTGTACCCCGTTTCCCTGCCACACCCCCCCCCCCCCCCCCCCTATGCAAGCCCCTCCCTCTGAACCCAGGGAACGCTACAATACTGTATACTGTATACACAAACTATACAAAAACGCCTTTACGTTTTGGAGCTTGTTTATCCATCTGTAAACAACTGCCAGCTAGGTCTCTCAGTCACTCACTCCTGATCGTTCACTGCGCAGTGACAGCTGCTACGAGCCTGATGTGTGAAATTGAAACTGATAGATAGAACAAAGGTAGCCTATCAAAACGGCCCAGCCGGAATACTTACAAATGTGGGCCGGTATGATTTAGGCTAAAAAAGAAATATATATATTTATTTTTTTAATTTTTTGCCCTCCGGCCCACACACAGCACCGGCCCACCGGGGAAACTCCCGGTATTCCCAATGGCTAGTCCGCCCCTGCCTGTGCTCCATGTCTGTTCGTCGTCTCTTAAAGGTCAAAAGGTCATTGCCATACTACTGATCATATTTCCATTGTTGAGGTCTACTAGAATAGATTTAAATTGTGCAATTTTCCAAACTCACATTGATTTCTCATACAGCATCTCTGTAAAGTATGTGTATTCACCGGTATTCACTCTCTGTCCTAAACGGCTTGTTGGAGCTCCTTCCCCTCCCTGTGAGCCCAGTGTGCTCTGATTGGTCGGGACGTTACGAGGCTCGTTGCTTCGAGGAACAGACAGGTTTCCGGGTCGGCGATACAGTGAGAACAAGCGAAACTCATCCTGAGCACACACAAACACTCACAGCCGAAGTAAAAACAATAAGTGTGGCTTGATATTGAGTAAGAAAAAGGTTTATAACGCTTTGAGAATGGGTCTGCGGAGAGCATTTCTCCGCCATCCCAACTCGTCTATTGCCAGCGTTAAGGGAGCTCTATGCAAATCAATGGGGACTCCCTGTTAGTTTGCCAAGGGATCCTGGTGTGTGAGGTGCTCCGGATTGGTCCATTTGGGCGTTTTGGGGCAGCATAGACAGGTCTTCTCTGTGTTAGAGTTTTACTCGATACAGGGTGCACTTTGAGGGTTTGTGACTCTGCAGACCGTTTACATGCAGAACAACCTTCATAACACACAAGGGGACGGGTAATCACCGGAAAAGCATGACATGGGCCCTTTAACCTGCTGTGGTTTTTTTTTTCACGAAACTATGTCTCAGGGCCTCTTAACATTTAAAAACCTATTAATGTGTCTAATGGGAAGAAACTCAGCTAACTAACGGTAGGCCTACAAACCATTTTTACCAAAACAAAACAAGAATGAGCAGGGGAAGCAAACCCAGACAACACTTTACGGAGCAAAATCGGTAAATATGTCTTACCTTTTGCTGTTTCTGATCAAAAGTTGTGTTCAATGGCATTAAAACAATAACAACGCTGCTGAGGGTTAATCCAATGTGTCTGTGTCACTTTGAAATGATTACTGATAATCCATCTTCATATTTATGTCAATAACGGAGATTTCATATTAGCTGCTACCAGAGTGTATGACAGCTTCCGGTTTTCGGCATGCTGGCTACGCATCAATCATTCATCAATGGGTAATGTTTAGATGGATTTTAGGAACTTCCACTCGATTCTATTGGCTCTAACGGTTCAAAAGAGGTGTCAATCATCAAATCGAACGAGGGGGGCCAGAGATATGGAAATGCACAAATGAGCCCAGAAGTGTTTTTTTTTTCTTTCTAACCCTCTCTAAAAAGGTCAAATTTCACTTGTTTTCCATCAATCTTGATACAGGGTCTTATTATATGTTATAGTTTGGATTCCTAAAGCTTTTAGTCTACCATCCCATCAATTCGAGGGTGGTTTTCACTATAAGTAATGTTTCGTAAATGTTTTTGTAATAATTCTTTTTGGACGGAAACTATAATTTACATTTTTTTTACTAGTTCAACCTGAATTTACTTTAAAAAAGATCTATATTGATTCTGACTTTTCTACATCCAACTCACAGGTTTATCATTGTTGAGAAAAAAGATTTATTAATTTAACCCTTTTAAGTGAAGATATGGTCATTAGTTATGGCAATGTGATTTTCGAGCCTGAGACCCTGAAAAAGTACGAACAGGCCGTCCGCCCGAGACCCGTCCTCCAGACCCTCCACCCACTCTTTTGGCCCTAGTTTTTCTTTCTTTCTTTCCTTTAGTCCTGACCAAGTGAAACAAATTGTAAGAATGACAGTCAGTATTGTGGAGGTTTAGAAGGGTCATCGTTATTAAAATGGCTATATCCGAGCAGAAGACGGGATACTATCTCGGGAACCTTGAATTTAAAAAGAACGATTTATTCCTCCTTTGAAGATGTCAATGATAATTGCTAAAGAAGCTTCTCAGAACAAAATGATCTTAAGTGGAAATGTTAAATGACTCATGGCCAAAGTGTGTTTTAAACAGGAGAAGAAAGGCCATTAGACAGGAAAATATCAACAGCTATTAAATGATCTGCTCCAAATGGACCATGTCTTTAGAAACTTGATATAATGGGGAAATGCAGGACTGTGGAAAATAGTTTCCTCTCATGCCAAAGAGTAAATGACTTGTAAACAGCAAAGCACTGAGATGTGTTGAGGGAGGGCACAAAGGGAAAGGGGCAGCAGGCTTGATATTCTCCACCTCTTTACTAAATCATTCAGGCACTGCTCACATTTTTCAGGGCAGCAGCATTCTTTGTTATGGTTTCAGGGGGGCTGGTGACAGAAGCAATTACATAAAGAGGACCCCAGAATTGTGAGGAACAAAATATGATCTTGCATCCTTGACCTTTTTTGGTACTTGGACAGATTATTAAGCTCGGATACAGAGCTGGAGTTCAACAAGGGCTAGTAGGCTGAGTGGAAGTTACTTTTCTGTCTGAGCATGCCTGCGCCCAACATGAATCACTTGCTTTTGGGATGTTCCCTTTTCCTGTAGAGTGTCTTGGTGTATGTGAATTGTCTGCAAAGGATAACATCACAAAGTGCCCTCGGGAACAAAGGGAGAGGGACATGTTTGCTATGGAGGATTGTTGCTTCGTAGGGGCCAGAGGGAGGAGAATGAAGCCCGGCAGCTTGCTAAAGGGAGTTAAGGACGCTTTCAGCCCTATGTGATGGTGTTACTTCAGGCTGCTTAAGGTACATGTAAACCAAAGGAGTCTAAGGGCCGGAAAGGACAGCAAAAGCCCATAACCTTATTTCTTCTTTTTGCAAGCACTTGGATTATTATTATTTGATTGGATTGTTCAGCTTCTTTAAGAAGAGGGCATCTTGGGGATCACGTGATGCAGCGAAGCTGGTAGACGCTAGCCCAGGGGCTCTTCATACTAATTGCAATTTAAAACTTTAAAAACACCCAAACCCACTTTTAATCTGGTCGGACGAATGCAGCATGGGCTTCAGATCAGGGAGCAAACAACAACATTCAGCTGATGAGCAAATTCTGACATCTATAGAGAAAATTGCTCCCGAGACTTGTGAGCAAGAAGTTTGTTTAATGGCGGTGGCGGCACAGCAATACCTGAGCGGAGGAGACTCACTTATCCTTCAAGAGATTAGAAACGGCAATCAAGCTCTCTCCAGTAAACTCAACTCCAAAACCGCAGAAATTAATCAGTCTATCTCCGGACTGAAATCTATGCTGATAAGTTGAGCTCCCGGGTAACCGAAGCGGAAGACCGTATTGGCACGGCGGAGGACTAGCTGGTGGACCTGGACTCTCGTGTTGTCAAGTTAAGAAAAGAAAATGACTTTTTAATGGAGAAGGTCGACCAGCTTGAGAACCACAGCCGACGCAATAATATACGTGTCATTTATCTCGGGGAAAGCTGCGAGGGGAAACGATCCTGTCAACTTTTTTGTTAACTGGATCCAGCCACCTTGGGACAAGAGCAATTTACAGAGCAACTGATAATAGAGCGGGGCACATCGGGCTTTTGGACCCCGTCCATCTGCAGACCAGAGACCGTGTCCTGTTCTGATGTGGCTGCCCAAATGCCAAGACCGAGACAAGATCCTGCGCATCGCCGCACAGCGGTCCAGAGAAAATAAGGGTCCATCAAGTACGACGGTAAGCCTGTGCTGTTTTTTCCCAACCTAAGCGCCAGCTTGGTGAAACGCAGAAAGGAGTATGACCGGGTTAAGACGGAGCTTCGATCCAGGGATATTCTGTTTGCCTTACTCCATCCTGCAACATTGAGGATCACGCTCCCCGATGGAGGGAGAAGATTCTTCCAAACACCAATGGAGGGGGCGGCATTCCTGCGTGAGACTCCAGCAGGACCTCAACGGAGATAACAGGTGTTTGAAAACCAGTCGGGCAACCGTAGTTCCCACGAGTTGCTGTGTCTTCATGTTTAAACTGTCGTCACTATTTGTATATTAAAGACATTCTAGATAATACAAGTGATGACAGCATTCAAAGTTTACATTTGTTAGACTGGTTTCATAGATACCGTATAAGGTAATTTCAAACGGGTTTTTTATTTTTTCCTTTTCTTCAGTGTTTGTAAACACTTTGTTTCACTCAATAATGGATACTTTTGATATGATAATCAATTTTTCAGACAGAGCCCTGGGTTTAGTGAGATGTTTACTGTACTAGCCAGATATGCCACGCTTGTTAAGTGCAAGGTGCACATCCCAATTTGATAGGGTAGATGGTGCCGGATGTTCAGGAGTAGACACTTCGGGGGGAGAGGGGTGGGTGGGTGGGTTTTTTTTTTTCCGTTTTTTTTCTATTGTCAGTGCATTATCTTACTTTTTGCCACTTTACTGCGGGAGATACATTTACACGTACATGGTGACTTCACAAAGAGGCTGTAATACCATGATCATTGTATACTGTTATTGTTGATGAACAGGCCAGTGAAATTTGTTAGCTTTAATGTGAATGGACTAAACGGACCGGTTAAAAGGAAAAGAGTCTCGACCCTTCTGAAAAAACTGAAAATTGATATTGCTTTCCTACAAGAAACCCATGTTACCGCACAGGAGCATACTAAACTGAGGAGAGACTGGGTAGGACATGTGGTTTCATCATCCTTTAACACCAAAGCCAGGGGAGTAGCTATTTTAATAAATAAAAACATTCCAGTGACGATTGGAGAAACTATTATTGATCCATCAGGCCGATATGTATTAGTTAATTGTCAGATTTACTCAGAACCCTGGACCCTTTTAAACTTATATGCACCCAACCATGATGATGCATCCTTTATTCAAGATATCTTTCTTAAGGTGTCAGGGGGACGACAAAACATACTGGTAGGGGGTGATTTTAATTTTTGCCTGGATCCTATTCTGGATAAGTCATCCTTTGCAGTATCTAAATCAAAAGCTGCCAAAACCACTCTGGCATTTATGAAAGATCTAAATTTGACAGATGTTTGGAGACAGATGCACCCTCAAAGCAGAGACTACTCTTTCTATTCCTGTCCCCATAAGTCTCATGCTAGGATCAACTTTTTTCTCTTATCAACGCAGCTAATTCATAGAGCATTGGAATCTGAATATTTATCTAGGACCCTGTCTGATCATTCTCCTTTGACCCTTTCTATTTTGATGCCAGAAAAAACAACTAACTCATATAGATGGCGACTGAACCCTACCCTTCTTCAAAAACCAGATTTTTGCATGTTTATTAAGGACCAGATAAAGCTATTCTGCGAGACTAACTGTCCTTCCTCCCCCAATAGTTTTATACTATGGGACAAACTTAAAGCTTATTTAAGGGGACAAATAATCTCTTATACAAAAGGTATTATCTATCTAGAAATATATGGCAGAAATAGATAAACTGGAAACAGATATTTTGAAATTGGAAAAGGAGTTTCAACAATCTGGGTCCAAGGTATTACACCAATCGCTGTTAAACATGAAGCTCAAATACAATACGCTACAAATTTATAACATTGAAAAAGCCATTTTAAGAACTAGACAAAAGTATTATGAATTGGGAGAGAAGGCACATAAAATTCTGTCCTGGCAACTGAGAAAAGAGGAAAGCTCAAGAACAATTAAGGCAATTCAAACTGAAGCGGGTTCAGTGTCACATAACCCGGTAGAAATTAATGACACATTTAAACAGTTTTATGCAAATGTATACACATCGGAATCACCAGAAGATCTGACTAAAATGTATGAATTCCTGTCCACTTTTGACTTGCCAAAGCTTGATCAGGAAGACCAAAATAAACTTGATCTTCCCTACACTCAGAAAGAAATTGAAAAGGCTTTGTGTTCATTGCAATCTAATAAATCGCCGAGGGAAGATGGTTTCCCACCAGAATTTTAGAGAGAATTTAAGGATTTACTCACTCCACTCATCATGGATGTAATTAACTTAGCATCAAAAACTCAAACTCTGCCTGAATCATTCTCTACTGCCATAATCACTGTGATCCACAAACAAAATAAAGATCCATTAAAGTGCTCTTCATTTCGACCTATTTCTTTATTGAATTTGGACTATACATTTATATCTAAGGCCCTGGCTAACAGGCTTGGCCAATGTTTGCCACAATTAATTAATCCGGAGTGGTTTTATTTCTAAACGTTCATCAGCTGATAACTTATTTAGGCTCTTTAATATTATCCACCTAACAAAGTCAAAGACTGAGCCCAGTATAGCTGTAGCTTTAGACGCTGAAAAAGCCTTCGACCGGCTGGAGTGGCCATATTTATTTAAAGTCTTGGCCAAGTTTGGGTTTGGTCAGTTGTTTATTAATTGGGTTAAAACTCTTTATCATCAACCCCGGGTCAAAATTAGTACTAAAGCTCAGATCTCTGCTGCGTTTCCCCTGAGTAGATCAAGCCGACAGGGCTGCCCTCTGTCTCCAGGGCTTTTTGTCTTGGCTATTGAGCCCCTAGCTCAAGCAATTAGACAGGATCCTGATATAAAGGGTTTTAGAGTGGTTCAGACAAATCATAAAATTAATCTCCTGGCAGATGATGTACTTTTTTACTTGACAGACCCTGGTAACTCCCTCACCAAATTACAGACCCTGCGAAATGCTTATGGTGTTATCTCAGGATATAAGGTAAACCAAGAGAAAAGTGAAATCATTCCACTAACTAACTTTGATTACACTGAGTATCAACGTACAAGCCCATTTAAGTGGGTTAATAATATAAAATATCTTGGGATAACTATAGATAATGACCTTACAAATATATACAAACTGAACTACCTCCCATTGCTCAGTAGAATTGAAAGTGATCTACAAAGGTGGATGAGTTTACCCATTACTCTAATTGGCAGAGTTAACTGTGTGAAAATGAATATACTGCCAAGGCTACAGTATCTTTTCCGGTCCTTACTCATTCAACTGCCTCAAACTTTTTTAAAACCCTCAATAAACATGTTAGACAGTTTATATGGAACTGTAAGGTGGCCAGGGTATCTATGGAGAAATTAACCATGTTTTTACCATGTTTTAAAAAGTATTATTTGGCGGCTCAAATGCGATTTGTTTCAGCCTTTTTTGAGGGTGATGGTGCCCCATCCTGGATACATATTGGATTGCACGCCCTGAAAGAAAAAGTGTTCAGCGATTTTATTTATAAATGGAACCCCAGGACTATATCCAAGAAGACAGACAACCCTATGTTAAGGCATTTGATTAAAATGTGTGAAGTCTGGGACTGAAAGTTGGACTATCACCAAAGTCACCTCTGAGACAAAATGAACTCATACCCATGACTCTCAATAACAAGATTCTGGAAACTTGGCATCATAAGGGGATCCAACATTTGGAAGATTGCTACGAAAAAAGACTCCTCATGTCCTTTGAACAATTAGAGAGGAAATATGACTTGTCCAACAAAACCTTCTGCTATCTTCAGTTAAGATCCTTTCTTAGAGCCAACCAGGGCCCTGAGATAACTTTACCTGTGTTGACTGATGTGGAGAAACTGCTTCATGAGGGAAATGTATACAAAGGTATTTCTAAAATGTACTCTTTACTGCTGAATGAGGGCCCAAAGCTAGGTTTACACAAATCTAGAGCGAGATGGGAGTCAGATCTGGATGTAGCAATTGATGAACAGCTCTGGTCAGATTTATGTAAAGACAGTTTGTCAGCTACTATTAATGTCAGGTACAGACTGGTTCACTATCATTTCCTCCATCAACTGTACCTCACCTCACAGAAACTACATAGATCCAAGCCTGAGCTGTCAGAGATGTGCTTCAGGTGTGGTATTGAGGTCGGCTCCTTCCTACACTGTACCTGGCTTTGCACAAAAGTGAGGTCCTTTTGGCACGATTTGTGTGACACCTTAACCAAGATCCCAGGATCTACCTTCCCTTTAGATCCTGAGCTTTGCTTACTGGGCGATTTCACAAGTCTCAACAGATCTTTAACTAAATCCCAAATTAAATTTATGGAAATTGCTTTATGTGTGGCTAGGAAATGCATAACACTAACATGGAAATCTGACTCTCCTCTCCTCCTTGATAGATGGTCTTCAGAAATGGACAGTTGTATTCCTCTTGAAAAGATCACATACAGTATAGTCTTAGAAAAGGATATAACACCTTTCTGAAGATCTGGCAGCCTTATTTAGAATTTATAGATGCATCACTGACGCCACCATAGGTATATCATCTGGTTAGCCAACAGGCCTCTGGATATACAGTAACACTGTGTATGTGTAGTATCTCGTTATGTTTTGATTTATGCACTGACTTTTGTTTGTCTTTGTTTTGTTATTTTGGGGGGAGGGGGGATGCTTTGCGTTTTTATGCTACATGTTTTTTTGTTGTTGTCATGTTTAACTGTTACATAAACATGAAAACTATAAATAAAATATTTAAAAAAAGAAGAGGGCATCTTGAGTTGGACATTGCCTGAGAACCAGCGGCGCCGGATTCATTTCAGAAGTGGGGGTGGCAAAAAGTGCGTGTTTATGTGACATACTTGCTAACCCTCCCGATTTTCGCGGGAGACTCCCGATTTCCTCCCGGGATCATATTTATCCCGCATTTCCCCCGATTTCTGACTAAATCAGATTGGTGAGTCACGACCTGTTTTATTCTAACATAACGCTCAAAATGTTACTGTTTCCACTCGGACTTCAATACAGCTACACCATTGTTTGGTTTCCATGGTAACGCGTCTCTTTAGTAGCGCGCACAACTGAAAGTCTGAGAGAGTGTTCAGCATGCGGAGGAAGATAGTCACAGAAAACAGAACAAGAATGTACAACTCTACCCTCTGCTCACTCCTTTCCTGTACATTAAACTATGCAGGACCAGCCCACACATATGACAGCGCAGTTGCACATTCATTCCATCATTTATTTTTTCCTGCTCAATACGCCCTTGTTTGACAAGCTGAATGTTTACTGGTGTTTGACTGAAGTAAGAGCACTTTCTTAACACACTCTGTGAAAATGAGACTTTTCGTGGCTGTCCAGGAGGCTTGGGCACTTTTTCCAGTTATTAACTCCGGTATTTACAAAGCTATCATCTCCTTGTGGAGAAAGTTACAAGCTGTTTGACAGCAGCAAATCTGCATATTTCACAGAAGGCTCGTTTCGCGGCATCCACCGCTGCGAAAATGTGGGGCAGGGCTGCAAAGTGGGGGGGGCCAATCACAAACGACCCTTCCAGCTAACCAATCAGAGCAGACTGGGCTCTGGTTTCAGACAGAGGGTGAAAAGAGGTGCTGCAGCACAGGCAGTATGAGAGAAATAAAGAGCTTTTTGAACATTAGAGCATGGAGACATGTCCCAGTAGAGACAGTACATACTGATATGAACCTGAAGATGAGCATTAGATATCTTATTTAGCAACAAAATAACACATTTTCACACAGAAGTGAATGACCTAGCCAATCTGGACAATCCAAGGACAGGGATTTCTCAAAAAGTTATTGTACTAACTGTTTCCAGCTCATTTAACTGAACTCTGTTTTTTTTTTAAAAACTCATTAAACAAAGATCCAGAGGTTCAACTTCCTGGAACAAGTGCCTCCATTGTCTCATTGTTAAAGGATTTAGCTGGATGGATCCATCTTTGAACAATGAAGGGCCTCACTACAGCATGTTTAAAGCCAATTGAATCTGACTCTCATCTCTCTCCCTTCCCTTTATTTCCTTTACCTCCATCCGTCCACTTAGAGCACTTTCTGTTCAGAGTTTCAAAAGTGTGAGTTAAAAATACATCTAGAAATGACTTGATGACTGGCTGACTTGTTTGATGCATTCAACTGACAAAGAAGAGAGTAGCAGAGTGACGGACTACTTCATAATTAGGTTTCACAACACAGTGTGTATTATATTAAACTTTGGCGAACCGCACAACTCCACCACTGGGCCAACTTTCTCTTCCATTCCTTTGAAGCGAGTGTTTGCAAGATACCTAATTGCTAGTAGGGAGAGACAATGTAGCCTATGTGTTGCATTAGAGCAGGGGTAGCCAACACGGTGCCCGCGGGCACTCAGTAGCCCGCAGGGGCAACGTGAGTCGCCCGCCGGGCATGTTCTAAAAATAGCTCGCCAAGCAAATCCAAAACAAAAAAGGAAATGTAATTAAAATAATCTACTCTATGCATAAACGAAACCTAAATCATAGCGAACTCTATCAACTTACTACAACTCTATATCTATCTAACACCCCTCCTCCCCCACCCCCACAATGAATATCGACCAATCACGTTCTTGCTTGATTTGCGGGACCAGCGTTGCAGTCGGGAAGAAAAGCAATGTGGCACCTCCCCGCTGATTTTCCTTCTGGCAGAATCTACACAACACATCAACCCCATTGAACAGCCTATCATGCCAGCCTATACAACACATGAGGAGCAGAGTTTTACTCTCTGTGTGTTGTAACTTGCATATATATTTATTCCACTTGACGCACACACACGCATGGCGTAATCTCCACTGGGAACAGGCGGGACATGTCCCCCGCACTTTTCGAAATCCCGTTTGTGTCCTCCCACTTTACAAATATGTTTATTATTTTTTAACGCAACCCGTCAACGCCAAGGAGGAGCACACAGCCTCTGTGAGCGAGCGAGAGAGCAAGGAAGAGAGAGAGAGAGAGAGAGAGAGAGAGAGAGAGAGAGAGAGAGAGAGAGAGAGAGAGAGAGAGAGAGAGAGAGAGAGAGAGAGAGAGAGAGAGAGAGAGAGAGAGAGAGAGAGAGAGAGAGAGAGAGAGAGAGAGAGAGCACACTTTTATCTATTTAATATAGATAAAGTAAGAAGTCATTCCAGTGTCTACTATACCACAGTACAAAAAACTGTTTAAAAGGGGAGTGATTAGTAAAATATGCATAAATAAAAAGAAAGAATGCTAATTAGGTAACATAAGATAAGAATAAACCAGTTTAAATGATTTGTTATTGGTTGTGATAATATTCTAAAGATGATTGGAGTATTGAAAAGTATACAGCTCCCTTTCATATGAGTGTTGAGAGCTGTATCCATAAATTCATTTTGTACTCAAAGTGCAGCAGATTGGTGCTTTTCACTTCAACATTTAAAAAAATATATTTTAGAGGAGATGAGGACCCCCCTAGAACATGTGAGATCCCCCCTGGAGGATGTGAGGCCCCCCCTAGAGGATGTGAGGTCCACCCCCAAATAAAGCAGGTTAAAATTATTAAATTGCATACATTTTCTTTTAGTAAACACTGAAAACGGGTCCCACAGACCCAAACAGCAAGCAAAGGTTAAAGGTAAGCATATAATATATAAATATAAAATATATACACTGCAAAAAACAAAAAAAAGAGGAGTAAAAATAGCCCCCGACTTGCTTTATTTTTTGAAAGTAGCTCTCATCCTAAAAAAGGTTGGTGACCCCTGCATTAGAGTGTACCACAAAAAAATGTCTAATAGTTATAAGCTGCTCAGCAACCAACAGTTCTAAAACCTAGGAATATGCTTCTAATCTAAAAAGTATGTCTTGTGTTATTTGTAAGGCTTGACGCATTGCCCTCTGAATGATATTCAGGAAACCAGAAGCAAGATTGTCACAATATTCATCAATGTGAATGATGCTATGATTCAAGTCACAGTTATTCAGAGTGCTTCGTTAGCCCAGTGGTTACTGTATAATAACTGGAAATATAACTTACTGGTTACTATTCCGGGCATTGGGAAATTTGCATCTCACCCCTTTCTTTCTCCCCCATTTTCAAAACTGATCCGTCCAATAAAAGGTGTACATGCAACTCGATAAAATCATTATTTGGCCCAGTTGTACTGCACTGCTGCTCTGGTGCTGCTTTATTCAGTTTCGTTCCATAATTACGATTAATCCAGTTCATTTACAGAGTTTTGTAAATCACTTACAGATGTAGCGATTCATTTCAGAGAGTTTGAAACGCGAGGGCCGTGATTGGTACGTGATCTGCCCTCGCTCAAGGGAAAACCTCCAGCTTGACTTGAGACCGCCCCCGTGATAGATAAATGTAATTATAATGAAGCCAGCTGCAATGGATCATTGATCCACCAGGGGGTGCAGTGGAGTTCCACACTGGAGCTCATGTGAAATAAAGTCAGATACAGTACGCTGGATGTACAGTGGAACTTTGTTAAGATCCATATGTCACGGATATCATACTCTGTGCTAAATAAGAGACATGTAATCATTTACAAAACATCACCATGTTGTTATTTAACAAAATAATGTTGTTTAGTCAAAAAAAACGAACAGGAGCAAATGCAGCCCGGCTCTCGATTTTTAATCCTAATTTAATCATCATCTTCACCACGATCATTTATGTTTATGTTCGCCGAATTGACATGAAATCACTGACACATGTGATTTTACTGCATTCAACTTCATTAAAATGTTATTAACGTGCCTAAACTCAGTAATTCACTAAAAATATTTATATTTTAATGGAGCCCCTACCCTGCAGTATACAAAGTCATTCAAACTAGCTGCACCTTTACCAGCTTTGAGAACACTTTCATGATCAATCATTATAAAACATATCATATATATTATTCTGAAATGGACCAATCTGCACAATGACTACTTTTACTGTCGCTACTTTCACTATATTTTGATGAGAATACTTTTCTACTTTTACTTGAGGAACATTTTGAATGCAGGACTTTTACTGTAACAGAGTATTCCTACACTCTGGTACTTCTACTTTTACTCAAGTACAAGATCTGAGTACTTTTACTTTTACTCAAGTACAAGATCTGTGTGCTTCTACTTTTACTCAAGTACAAGACCTGAGTGCTTCTACTTTTACTCAAGTACAAGATCTATGTGCTTCTACTTTTACTCAAGTACAAGATCTGACTACTTCTACTTTTACTCAAGTACAATATATATATATATATACTTACAGAGCTCTCAAGTCTCACGCATTTGGCGTGAGACACACGCATTTCACTCCATTCACACACTCACACGCCACACCTTGTATTTCTCACGCTGAGATTTCTTTCCAGGGTACCGCCCACCAAGTTGCGCCGCAATTTTGTAAACAAACTAGGCTTGTTTGAGACGCGTGAACTCCACTAGGTAAAAGTAGGAGCATAACAAATAAAGAAGTGTAATGTAAACATTTACATTATAA
This sequence comes from Notothenia rossii, assembly GCF_949606895.1. Taxonomy (NCBI): domain Eukaryota; kingdom Metazoa; phylum Chordata; class Actinopteri; order Perciformes; family Nototheniidae; genus Notothenia; species Notothenia rossii. Next base: position 54,321,453 of record NC_136901.1, on the reverse strand, counting down.
TTATGATTATTTAATATATAAAGACTATATATTATTGAATTACAAGATTAGATATACTTTAGTTGATCTAAAATATTGATGTGTTCAAATGCTCTTCAAAACACAACTGAAAGTCAATGAAACTTGTCTTTCTGTATTTGTGAATGAAGCGCCATCTCCTGGTTAAAACCTGAAATTGAAAATCTGGCAACGCCCTCTTGGAAAATAGTGGGAGGGCTTAACATTCCTCTATACTGGTTTTAGGAAGGTCGTAAGCTGGAGTCTGAAATTCAGTGCTACATCTGTAGTTTTCCACAAAACTGCATGAAAAAACTTTGTGCTAATAAATGCAGTGATTCTGTCCACTCAAAAATGCTTAAGGGCAACATTTCTGTGACTTATTTAACAGTTGAAGACTTTCTAACTATTGTCATGTCACTGGGATTGATGTCAATGGACTCCAAAGTGACCATTTTCACTATATTTCCTTTCTGTGCAACACATGCAGAAAAGCAGCCTGATCTCCTGGGCTGTGTGTCTGCTCTAACTTATAAAAGAAAGAGGTTCTGTGACTGACACAAGACAGACACATAATCACAAGTTACTTATGGTCATTTAGCAAAAACATGTTGCATTTTATGCTGCCAAAATGTAGAATCCTGGTTTACAAAGTTAAGATTGGATAAAATCCATTAGCCAAATCCAAAGGGCGTCTTCCAAAATTAAAAGCCTTGGAGAAACACGATAGTCAAGTCTAGATGTTTTGCCAGCAGCAATAACCCCACAAGAGGATTTCATTGTGAAGGTAACCACTTAACTCTGTGTGACACAAAGGACTCACAAGAACTCAGATGAACGATTCGGTTGACTTCAAAAATATATTTTATTAATGAGACTTTTCAAAAACAAAATATCACTAGGTTCTACTAGGATTCTCACAAGATCTCTAGGTTCAACTAGATGTTTACAGACATGGACTCGACGTGGAGACAAAACGAAAGGAGAGCAGGGCTATAAATACACACAACGGTTAATGGGGCACAGGTGAAAACAATCAGGGGCGGGGCTGGTGATGATGAGCACAGGAGACACACAAGCTGGCAGGTGACACACAACGACAGGAAGTGTAGACACCTGAAAAGAGAGAGTAGAGTCAATAACAAAATAAAATGCAAGGCCACAATAATAAACACAAAACAATAAACTAAAAGAACTCTAACGCTGAAACCTTACACTGAATGTTATCATTGTAGACCAATGAAAGTATTAAAAAGAGCTTGTGACATAGTCTTGTACTTCATTTGGATCCTCAAACTGTTTTATGTGAGGCAATCTTGGATGGTCAGGGGTGGGAGACAGAAGGCAGGTGGGCTTACTGTAAATCTTACAGGGATGGCTGGTCAGGGCCAGGTAGGGTCGGCAACGGAAAGTCAGTACGGAACAAATAGCTGGAGTTTTTGCATGACTAACGTAAAACAGTTTGTGTCTAAGCATTGGAGGCTTAAATATTGGCTGGATTGTATATGAAATGCAGCTGGAGCTCAGGTGAGCGGATGAAGCGGGAATGGTTTGCAGGTGGTGGGGGGGGGGGGGGTGGTATGGAAAAGTAGTGCAGGTAACGTAAGAAGCAGACAGTGACAGATCCCGCTGTGGCTGCGAGGGAGAGCGGTTGATGTATCTTGGGCACTTAACCCCGAGTTGCCCCCAAAAGTAAGCCAACGGTTCGTGAATGTGTTCTATGAAGGCTAGCTTACTTGAGCAAATGGCACTGCTCTGTATGAATGGGTAAATGATGACTTGTAGTATGAAGAGCGCCGCTGCCGAGGTGCCCTTGAGCAAGGCACCTAACCTCAAAACAGCCTCTCTGCTCTGCCACCTCTCCTATCTGGATGTGGTTGTGTGTGTGCATGTGTGTGTAATGTGTGTAAACACAACAGAGTGGGGAACGAAATGTCCCTGTAATGGATTAATAAAGTATATCTTCTTCTTCAAACACTGGATGGCACGCCATATACGTAAGTACAATCTAATTACTATTAATACCATCGTGGGACCTTTCTCTTCCCAGACCTGGCTGGCCCTTGACAATTCCTCCCTGGCAGTGAGCGACTGGCTCTATGTTGGCTAGGAAAGGTTCAGGATGAGGACAACGCCCTTCGACTAATCCTCAGTGCTCAGGTAAAAGTATGCTGAGGGCCTCCCTTTGGACAAACAAAGGTTCTCCCAGAACCCTAGCTGGACGGTCAGGGCTTGTTTAATGTTAATAAAGCGACATTGTGTTTTACTTTATAAGCTTAGTGTAAGCCTAGCTGACACTGTAGGTAGTGGAAAAACACTTTGAGACCGTTATATCGATTTTGATTTAAAGATAGTTACGGTCTGTTCAATAACACCAGCTGTAATTATATTGAGATCCTTTAAGACTATGACTATGACCATGACTGCCGTTATGGAGGTAAGCACAGGACTGGATCGAGCTGCTGCATCACTCCAACTTCACCAGGATTCTGAAAACTGTCAAGTCAGCGAACTACTCAGCTCACACAGAGTAAACAGCAGGTGGATCCATCTCGCTTCCCCCCGTTCTGTTGACTGTTTAGGCTGTCTCTGAACTTTTCAAACGTAGGTCTCCTCTTGCTTGTCACCTCCCGCGTCTTTTTCTTTACCCCCTCGTCCTTTTAGTTTCTCCTCTCCATCTCCTCCTGAAAACCCGCCCATCAAACAAGCTAACGTTGACGTGCAGCGCTCTCTTCTTCTTCTCTCTTTCTCCAGCAGCTGCGGTTGAAGAGTCTCTGAGCCGTGTCTCTGCTGCAGAAGTGAATGCCTGGATTGTATGGCCTAACATTGGCATTCCCCTCACTCGTACTGCCTCTCTCTTCCTCTGTCCCCTCTACGTCTCTCTACCCCTTCTCTCTAGGTTCAGCAGCTGTAACTTGTCAGTGCCAGCCACCGCCATCACTCCTCAGTCGCCCTTTATCTGTCCTCACTCATCCTCCCTCTCCATTTCACACACACACTCCTCTTTCTCAGTGCCTCCACTCATTCCACCCTCCAATTTTTTCATCTCCTTGTTCGTAACCCTTTTTTCCTCTTACCATCCCTCCCTGCTTCTCTGTCTGTCTTACCTTGGCAGCGTTCAGCAGTATCTCTACCCACAGAGACTCGTCTGCTGAGGAGAGAAAAGATGGAAAGAGAGAGGAGAATTGAGAAGACAGAGTAAGATTCATCTTTTTGGCTTGATATCAGCCCAGCTAATTGGTTTATACTGCAGCCTTCACAGCCCTGCCTAGTTCATCGTGTGTGTGTGTGTGTGTGTGTGTGTGTGTGTGTGTGTGTGTGTGTGTGTGTGTGTGTGTGTGTGTGTGTGTGTGTGTGTGTGTGTGTGTGTGTGTGTGTGTGTGTGTGTGTGTGTGTGTGTGTGTGTGTGTGTGTGTGTGTGTGTGTGTGTGTGTGTGTGTGTCTTGGGAGGTTATTGTGTTTAGTTAACCATGAAAAGTGTGCATGAAGTTAAAGGGGACCTGTTCCAAGTGTGTCCCTGATTCCCTCCTTACAAATACGACCTTTTAATCGGTTTTAGCGCCACCAGTGGATGCATTGAATTGAAGAAAAAGACAAATGTGCGGCCCTAACCCAGTAACTCAAACAGCTTAAAAATCCCAAATGTTTTTGTTCCATTGAACAATTATCGGGCCGCTGCAGGTTTGTAAATGCTGCAAATTACCTGTATGCCTCTCGCACCGCTGACTGTTCACAAAACGTATAGCAATGCCCCAAGTCATATCCAAAAAGCCGGATTTGTAAACTGCCAATCACTGCTTTTTAAAAAATAAAGTCTGGAATGACTTCCAGACTGCACACAAATAGCATTAGACATGACAAACATCCTTAAAAATGGAAAGCTGTTTTGACATTTCCCCATAAATTCACAGCAGGTCAGAAAATCATAGCTACACTACAATAGTTGATTTAAAAAAATGTTCGTCAACACTGCAGTGTAGGACTGCATCAAATCTGTAAATAAAATCGAACCATATTAGCCTTTTAGAGGGGAAATGTCTCTTGGGTGAAACACCTTAGCTGAGGGGCCTCAACCTGACACTATTTATCAAAACTCTGCCGAAAAACAGTCTGCAGACAATGTGTTGTCTATTCTAAAGCCAATTTTTTATAGTCAAATCTAAATCATCAAGGACAATATTTGTTTATATCAGTTCTGTAAAGTGCAACATTTCCCTCTTAGATGTAGTGTAGTAGGAACATTAAGTAGAATTAAATGGAATACTTAAATATGACGTTATATCAGTACAAGTGTTCATTCAGAGTTCTTAGTTAATTACAACTAAAGATCATTAAAACTCACTTTACTTTTAAAAACATGTGTGTGTGTGTGTGTGTGTGTGTGTGTGTGTGTGTGTGTGTGTGTGTGTGTGTGTGTGTGTGTGTGTGTGTGTGTGTGTGTGTGTGTGTGTGTGTGTGTGTGTGTGTGTGTGGGAAGTCAAAGGGGACCGAGCAAAAATATCTACAGAGAGATATTTAAGATGAAGGAGGAACAGAAATCAGAATGGGAGTTAATTGAGGGAGAAGTAAAAGGCTGGAAGCGGCTAAATGCAATTTACAGGTTCAGACATGTGGGTGGAGAGGAAACATGTGAGGGAGGCTGAAAATAGGAAGTGGTGGACCTAAATGCCCGGAGTTCACAGAAGAAGAAAAGAGAGAGAGAAAAAAGCGTGCTTTGATTTGAACAGGAGCTGTCAGTGTTGTGTACATCGCTTAGCTGCAATCCCTGCAAACCATATTAAGAAAACCTTACCGTTTGTTGTTGGAGTACTAGAGCCATGTCCCATCATCCCTTCTGTTCTCATCTTTTGCATCGTCTCATTATATGGCATGTGATAAAGCAGAAACATGTCACAAAATAAACTACAAAGGCTGCAGAAAAAGCAGACAGCTGGTTCATATTTTGGGGGCTGAGAGCCTTGGAACTGTTTGTGACCCGACACCAAGTTGTTTTTTTTACTTTCTAACTGCAGATGTTCCCTCACAACCATTTCGGTTGTTGAACCAAAGGAAAATTGAGCTTTTCAAAAAGACAGCTTGTTAGAAAATGAGGAAACGAGTTGGATTTCCTGAGGTATTTTTAAATACGAGTTAGTTTGTACACATTCACAAAGAGCATCAGCAGATATTGAGTTGGGAAGAAGAAGCTAGATAAAAATCTAGTTAGTGAAAATGCAGCATTGTTTACAAAAATAAATAGTTAGTTTTAAATCTACTAATGTACGAATATCTAAACTGACAGCACAAAGTTGTCAAACTGAATTGAGTTATTTTTTCAAATGTACCTTGAATATTTACAACCAGCTAATGCTTGATTTCAGCCATGTTTTGTTTGTGTGTTGTTTTTTTCTCCATTTATATTGAGACTTTAAGCAACAATTGGTTGAAATGCCGTAAAATATGGAATAGACGTTTATATTCCTCAGAGAATTTATCAAAAAAAACACTGAAACCTCACTATTCAAATCAACCATGAGGTCAACATTTTCAATAATCTTGCAAAAATATTTTAACATTTACTAGTGGGATTGGATCTGACTATTATAAACATTCACGATTCCCTGATGATGTATCCTGAGTTTTCCTATAGCATTACCAGCCTCTAATGTTTATTTCAGATTCATCCATGACATTTGGGACCGACATTACTGTATTTCTTTTGGAGGAACTATAAAAAGTTCAGTTTTTCCAAAAAGCACATTCTTCAGGTCAATTACTTTTGATCTGTCCATGGTCTTTTCAAAGCGATATTTGTGGTGATATGCTCTAGATACGGACTGGACTGTATTTGCTTCTGGGAGTCCACAATTGGCACATTCTTTTCAACTGCCTGATCGGATAGCCATCCATCCATCCATCCATCCATCTTCTCCCGCTTATCCGTGGTCGGGTCGCGGAGGTAGCAGTTCCAGCAGAGAGCCCCAAACTTTCTTTTCACTGGCCACATCAACCAGCTCTGACTGGGGGATCCCAAGGCGCTCCCAGGCCAGAGAAGAGATATAATCCCTCCATCTGGTTCTAGGTCTACCCCTTGGTCTCTTCCCAGCTGGACGTGCCTGGAACACCTCCCTAGGGAGGCGCCCAGGTGGCATCCTAACTAGGTGCCCGAACCACCTCAACTGGCTCCTTTCGACGCGAAGGAGGAGCGGTTCAACTCCGAGTCCCTCCCGGATGACCGAACTTCTCACCTTATCCCTAAGGGAGACACCACCCACCCCGCGGAGAAAACCCGTCTCGGCCGCTTGTACCCGCGATCTCGTTCTTTCGGTCATGATCCATCCTTCATGACCATAGGTGAGGGTAGGAACGAAAATGGCCCAGTAGACAGAGAGCTTTGCCTTCTGGCTCAGCTCCCTTTTCGTCACAACGGTGCGGTAAAGAGACTGCAGTACCGCTCCCGCTGCTCCGATTCTCCGACCCATCTCACGCTCCATTGTTCCCTCACTCGAGAACAAGACCCCGAGATACTTGAACTCCTTCACTTGGGGTAAGGACTCATTCCCTACTTGGAGTGGACAGTCCATCGGTTTCCTGCTGAGAACCATGGCCTCAGATTTGGAGGTGCTGATCCTCATCCCAGCCGCTTCACACTCGGTTGCGAACCGATCCGGTGAGTGCTGAAGGTCGCAGACCGATGAAGCCATCAGAACCACATCATCTGCAAAAAGCAGTGGTGCAATCCTTAGTCCACCGAACTGCAGACCCCCTCCCCCACGACTACGCCTCGAAATCCGATCCATGTATATTACAAACAGGATTGGTGACAAAGCGCAGCCCTGGCGGAGGCCAACCCTCACCTGAAATGGGTCCGACTTACTGCCGAGGACCTGGACACAGCTCTCGCTTTGGGAGTACAGAGATTGGATGGCCCTGAGTAGAGACCCCCTCACCCCATACTCCCGCAGCACCTCCCACAGTGACTCCCTGGGAACCCGGTCATACGCCTTCTCCAAGTCTACAAAACACATGTAGACTGGATGAGCGTACTCCCAGGCCCCCTCCAGGATCCTTGCGAGAGTAAAAAGCTGATCCGTCGTTCCACGACCAGGACGGAATCCGCATTGTTCCTCCTCAATCTCAGGTTCGACAATCGGCCTGACCCTCCTTTCGAGTACCTTAGAGTAAACTTTCCCGGGGAGGCTGAGTAGTGTGATGCCTCGGTAATTGGCACACACCCTCTGATCCCCCTTTTTGAAAAGGGGAACCACCACCCCGGTCTGCCACTCCTTCGGTACTGTTTCCGACTTCCACGCAACGTTGATGAGACGTGTCAACCATGACAGTCCCTCAACACCCAGAGCCTTCAGCATTTCTGGGCGGATCTCATCCACCCCCGGGGCTTTGCCACTGTGAAGTTGTTTGACTACCTCAGTGACCTCCCCCCGGGAGATTGGTGTCGATCCCCCGTCATACTCCAGCTCTGCCTCTAACATAGAGGGCGGAGTTGTCGGGTTCAGGAGTTCCTCAAAGTGCTCCTTCCAACGCCCTAACACTCCATCAGTTGAGGTCAACAACGTCCCATCCTTACTGTACACAGCTTGGATGGTTCCCTGCTTCCACCTCCTGAGGTGTCGGACAGTTTTCCAGAACAACTTTGGTGCCGCCCGAAAGTCTTTTTCCATGTCTTCTCCGAACTTCTCCCACACCCGCTGCTTTGCCTCGGCCACGGCTGAGGCTGCTGCCCTTCGGGCCTGTCGGTACCTTGCAACTGCCTCGGGAGTCCCCCGGGATAACAAATCCCTGAAGGCCTCCTTCTTCAGTCGGACGGCTTCCCTGACCACCGGTGTCCACCAGGAGGTTCGAGGGTTACCGCCCCTTGAGGCACCTAGGACCTTGAGACCACAGCTCCCCGCCGCGGCTTCGGCAATAGAGGCTTTGAACACCGACCACTCTGGTTCAATGTCCCCAACCTCCACAGGAATGCCCGAAAAGCTCCGCCGGAGGTGTGAGTTGAAGGCCTCCTGAACTTGGGCCTCCGCTAGACGTTCCCAGTTCACCCGAACTACACGTTTGGGCTTACCAGGTCTATCCAGAGGCTTCCCCCGCCACTCGACCCAACTCACCACCAGATGGTGATCAGTTGACAACTCCGCCCCTCTCTTTACCCGAGTGTCCAAAACATACGGCCTCAGGTCCGAGTATACGGTAACAAAATCGATCATGGACCTTCTGCCTAGGGTGCTCTGGTACCACGTACACTTATGAGCATCCTTATGTTCGAACATGGTGTTTGTTATGGCCAATCCATGACTAGCACAGAAGTCCAGTAACAAACCACCACTCCGGTTCAGATCAGGGGGGCCGTTCCTCCCAATCACTCCCCTCCAAGTGTCTCCATCATTGCCCACATGTGCGTTGAAGTCTCCCAGCAAGATTAAAGAGTCCCCTTCAGGAGCCCCATACAGGACTCTTTCCAGGGTCTCCAAGAAGGCCGTATACTCTGAACTGCTGTTGGGTGCATAAGCACACACAACAGTCAGAGTTTTCCCCCCCATAACCCGCAGGCGTAGGGAGGCAACCCTCTCGTCCACTGGGGTAGACTCCAACAACGAAGCACCCAACCGGGGACTTGTGAGTATCCCCACACCCGCCCGGCGCCTCACACCTTGAGCAACTCCGGAGAAGAATAGAGTCCAACCCCTATCCAGAAGTAAGGTTCCAGAGCCGACGCTGTGCGTAGAGGTGAGCCCAACCAGATCCAACTGGTAACGCTCCACCTCCCGCACAAACTCCGACTCCTTCCCCCCCAGAGAGGTGACGTTCCACGTCCCCAAAGCCAGCTTCTGTCGCCCGGGTCTGGTCCGTCGAGACCCTCTGCCTTCACTGCCACCCTTCTGGCAGCGCACCCGACCCCATCGCTGTTTCCCGTAGGTGGTGGGCCCGCGGGACGGAGAAGCGGAGGTGTTGCCCACGTCGCCTTTTCGGGCTGTGCCCGGCCGGGCTCCGTGGCAAGCCCGGCCACCAGACGCTCGCCGACGAGTCCTCCTTCTGGGCCTGGCTCCAGAAGGGGACCCCGGGCTTCCTCCGGGCCGGGTATCCTCACTACGTGTGTCGTCTTTCATGAGGTCTTTTGATCGGATAGCATTGGATTTATTTCCTTTGTTTCTCCTTCCGTTACGTTGTTCTTCATTGACTTCTTCCAATATTGCTTTATTTCTGTAACTTGTTTTAATTTTAGCTTGCAAGGTACTTTGGGATAACAGTGCTTGAAGACAAGTTTTCAGTCATGCTCCGGAGACAGGAAGATGACACAAAACTAAATTTAATACGTTTTGATTGGGCCCACATGCTGTCCACATCTCAGAGATCGGAACCAGGCCGACTGGGCATGTGGTGTGGCAGAGGATCCTAAGGAAATCAAGATCCAATCTCAGAGTGTACAGACTTGAAAGATAATGCGTCTTTGCATGATCAGATGAAAAATATATTTAACCCCAAATTGGGTTTAGGACCAAATACATCAGTAATGATGACATTCCTACATTTGTATGCTAACAGGCTAAAATAATCATTGTGATAACATCATCTGCCATTACTAATTTGGGAGTCCACACAGCCACTCCACAATCCCTAATCCACAAAAACCAGCTGCGCTAGGGTTTGCCCCAATGACACTGGATATTAAGGGGACAACAATGTTCCTGCTTCCTGTCCAACCAAATTGTGGAATTGTTTTAATGATGAAAAGGTAGTTGATGACTGTTGGGGCAGAACATCTGCTCCGCGCCGTTCCTCTATGAGTTTGTTTTAAAAGAAGGAAAACTCAAAGAAACTAGGATAAGGGTTAAACAATAATCTGATTTAATGGTAAAATATAACAATACAATATACAGAGTACTCTGGGCTCAATTCTACTACCGTGCGATACCAATATCGGTCAGTCAGAAGGGGGGCCGAGCATCAAAATATCACAACCTTTATAGACACGTGGGGAGGAGTTGTATCGGATGATCCTCCCTAGTTATTTGTTGTTGGCGATTTCACTTCTGGGCAAGCTAGCCTGTTCCCCGGTTTCTCTGAGTGTCAGAGCAAGATGGCCGCGCCTATGTTGGCTGCTAGTCGTCTTCACTCGCTATACCGCTCCTGTTTGTCGCTTATCTGTTTTTTTCGTTGTGCGTACGCAATGTCAAACTGGCAGATTCCTACGATCGCCAAACTCTGCTGGGTATAGGTGTTTTGGTGGCACAATCACTGTCGGATCGATCGGCACAATGGAGTTGTCACCGTACCCTGCGCCCCCAAGTGCCAGAGGTAATCTGGTCTACACCCTTTTGCTGCCCCCGAACCTGGAGGGCAAGACGGAGGGGAAGGCGAGCCGGAGCGGCGGTCAAGTTCCGCAAGCTGACAGAAGGCCGCTCCTCGTTTATACTGTGTACCTTCTCCACGACAGCTGTCCCCAGGATGAGGCCGTCATTCCTCCGTCCTATTCTCCCGGCATCAACATCCCACCTACCCGCGTTTGCTCCTGCCAAACGACAATTCACAAAACGACAATTCACAAAACTCACCAGTATGGCTTCAGTGCCTGGGTGGGCCAGGGGGCTCTCGAAATCGACCATCGGCTCGTTTCAGCGTGGCTCCTGTGCCCGGCTGCCTGCGCCCACTGCCTCGGGCCTCGAAGATAGGAAGAGCCGGATCTGACTCCGTATCCTTTTGTTTGTTGAACGCTTGTTGCTTGTTTCGGAGTCCTGGCAGAGAGCCGGGGAGTTTTCCTTCTTGAAAGAACTTTGTCCTCCGTGATACAGCTACTCCTGTGCTCCTAGGCGCAGCGGCCGAGGAGGAGGAATTGCCGCGTTCTACAGAGACTGTTTCTCCACCAACATGGTGAGCACTGGATCCTTCCCAACATTTGAAGTGCTAATAACAAAAGTGGGTCGCTCAAACCCGTTTTATTGTGTCTTAATCTACCGCCCTCCAGGCAAGAATGGCTCTTTTTTATCCGATCTTGGTGACTTACTAACCTCCATCATCCGCTATGAAAGAGTTCTTCTGTGCGGGGATTTTAACATTCATGTAAATGACTGCTCAGACAAATTTGCCAGTGATTTCCTTAATGTCACCCAACGCATAACAAAGGTAACACATTGGATCTCGTGTTCACAATTGGTCTAAATATCAGCAATGTTTGTTTTGATTAGCTATCTGTTTCCGACCATAAAGCTGTACTATTTGTCATATCGTTAGATAACGCTTATGTTCAGGGGAAGCGAGTAAAAACCTTGTGTATTTTAAATGGCCCTGCGGTTGAGAAATTTGTAACAGCTTTTGACAACAATGTTTTGGTGTCGCATGTTGATGATGTTGATTGTCTAGTCAACGCTTTCATTTTTTTTGTATTCTTTATTTATTTGGGGTCACATTATAGTACAAGTACAGTTTTTCAAATCATATATTTTTAGAGACCCGAACGTGACAAATGAAATAGCAAACAAAATTAATCAAAGTAAAATAAAAACGAAAAAGTACACAGGGGTTGTTTGAAATAGCAAATGTCTACACATGTACATGCATACATATCAACATACATATATACATTCAATACACATACATGGGACCATACATACATATCTATACATATACATTCAATCGGTGTATAGAAACAGTCAAACAAGGGATGGTCGTCTTTGGGATATGTAAATTCTCCACTTTTTCCATATTTCTTCAAATGTGTTTTCCTGAAGCCTTATTGAGAAGGTGATTCTTTCCATAACATAGATTTCATGGATTTTGTCGTACCAGTTGTCAAGAGAAGGGATATCCGCTTTGAGCCATTTTCTAGTTATTGCTTTTTTTGCTGCAACAGTAAGAATTCCAAATAATTGTTTTGTTTTGGAGTTTGTGGGGATTGAATGTACGAGCCCAAATAGAAATTCGTCCCAGTTTAAAGGGATTTTTTCCTGTAGTATTATTTCAATTTCGATATGAATCTTTTCCCAAAAAGTTACTATTAAAGGACAAGCCCAAAACAAATGGTAGTGATGTGCTAGCTGAGAACCACATTTCCTCCAGCAGCTGGGGGGCCCTAGATGATGTGATGACTGAGCAGGGCTGAAAAAGTACCTGCACAGCATCCTCCAACTAAACATTCTGTTGGTGCCTGAGCTCGAGATCTTCCAATTGAAAAGTACAGTAATTTGTCCAGACTTCGTCAGGGATGGTTTTTTTGGTTTCGTTTTCCCATTTGTGTTTTATATAGAGTATAAAGTATTTTCCTTTTTAATATCTTGAAGAGCTTGGTAAAGTTTTGAGATTACTTTCATCCCTGTATCTGATGTGTATGCACTGGTGAAAACTATTAATAAAGGGTGTTCAAGGGCCTTCTGGCTGTCTGACAGGGAACTATTTAAGTAATGGCGTACCTGTAGAAATCTAAAAAAATCACTGTTATTCAATCCATATCGTTTTTTTAGTGTTTGAAAATCAAACATGGTTCCTTTGCTGAAAAATGTGCAATATGAAGTAAGGCCATGTTTGGCCCAATCTTTCAATGATTTATCCAGGTTGCTCGGGGTGAAATGAAGATCATGTGAGCACCATCTTAATATATTCATTTCCTCCAGCAAGTCACTCCTGGTAAGGACCCTTAACCATAATTTTAAAGAGAGGTTTGTCCAGCGGTTATCTTTTTCCAGTAAGTTTTTAACATGTCTTTTATTCCCTAACCTTGCCTCGATGGGTACTCCTCCTGATACATTATTCTCAATTTCTTTCCATCTAGCTCTGTAGTCTGGCTTGCACCAGCAGAACAAGCTTCTTAATTGGGCTGATATATAGTAGTCCTTCAAGCAGGGGAGCGCTACTCCTCCCTTGTTTTTTGCTAGTTGAAGAGTACAGAATCTAATCCTTGGTTTCTTCCTTTGCCAAATGTACCTTGATATGGTTTTATCCCATTCATTAAACTGCTTGTCTGTGATTTCAATTGGTAGATTCTGGAAAAGGTATAAGAGTCTAGGTAGGATGTTCATTTTCACAGATTCTATTCGAGATTCAAAGCTCAGCACTGGGATCAAGTTCCATCTATTTATGTCTTCTTTTATTTTCTGACTTAGAGGGTTGAAATTTAGTGTATACAATTCCTCTGAATCTTTAGAGATGCTTACTCCCATATATTTTAAGTGGTTCAGATCCCAATTAAGATCAATGAGTGAGTTTATATGTTGGCTTGGCTTGTAATTAAAGCTCAGTATTTGGGTTTTTGTTATATTGAGTTTGTACCCTGAGACAGAACTATAAGTATCCAAAAAAGTCAGTAAACTCAAGAATGATTCATCTGGGTTTGACAGGTATATTAATATATCATCAGCAAATAATGATAATTTATGTTCCTGACCATATACTTCTACACCGGTAATATTGTTATTTTGAGTAACCCCCAAACTCAGAGCTTCGATATAAATTGTTAATAGCAGAGGGCTAATTGGACATCCCTGTCGTGTCCCTCTCTCAAGGTAGAAATAATTTGATATGGCTCCGTTTATTTTTATTCTTGCATAAGGATTGTCGTACAGTGCTTGAACCGTATTAATAGTTGGGTCTAGAACCTCAATTCCGTGACCATTCTTCTGCTAAGATGTTTTGACACTTGATTTGACATCATTGGACCTTTTATAAAAAATATAGACCCAAGGTCCCTCCCAAAAATCCCGGCAATTTTTGCTAGAGGGCCAAATCCAAGATGGCTGCTCGCGCCATCTTAAAAAATTAACTTTTGAACCAGAGCGCCTAGAGTCATGTGTAAATGCACTTTTTGGGGTAAGTCGACCACAATGATTCCATTTCTGACATCAGTTTGGCGCTATGACATCGTTCGGACCCACAAATCCAAGATGGCCGCCACCCGGTCGAGAAATTACACACGTTTTGAGTACTGATCGACTTATAAGCAAATAATCTGCATATTAATATTTTACCATGAAATAAGAATGTATGACAAGATATACAACTACTTAACCTTCAAATAAAATACTTTTATTAGCTGTAACTTGACTACTTAGCAAATGAGAACACTTCAAACAACATGTAATAACGCAAAAATGCCGCCTCGAGAAATGGCAAGTTTTGAACAATAACACAAATGAAACACAATTCTGCTTTTTTTTTTATTTATCAATATGACACTGAGAGTCCGTATCAGTCTGAATCAGAGCACCCTGCCTCGCTACATTCTGAATCCTCCGATTCCGATGAATCGCCTCTCTGGACAGCAGCAACTCGATTTTCGTCATCATCATCGCTCTCATCTTCCTCATCTTCCTGTCCCTCTTCAGTTGGCCTTGGTGCAGGTAGATGCATCGGGAGTGCGGGTCGCGTGTGACGTACAGGGCGACAGCAACCACCAACCAGCTCCCAACCATGTCCGATTGGTGAGGGATGGTGCTTTAGCGATGGATGGCGCACCAGATACGCCAGGTAGTTGGCACGGAGGCAATGTTGACGCAAGCTGTCGGCATCCGGAGGGAGACGGATGAAGGATTTCTTTTTGATGGTCCTCCATTTAGCAGCACGGGCCTCAGCCATGGTTTTGCTCTTGTTGTCACCGTAGATGATGCTACGTGTGAAGGCAAAGAGCTGCTCCAGCACCTCCTCTGTCAGGGCAAGGTTATCTCCACATCGCGAGAGCTGTTGTCGGGCAACAGGGCTCTTCGCCACCTGGTCATACACAGACTTCTTACCTTTGCCGTAAAAGCCTGAGTTTGCATCACAGCCTGTCATACAATGCAGCTGCACAATACAGTCGGCCATCATGTCAGTTGTCATGTCACAGCAGCGTACCGTTTCCTGCTTCCTCTTGATACAGAGCATACCTGGCAGCTGCTGTGAGATAAGTGCTGCCGCAACATATACATCAGTATCAGTGGCATCGATGACAACTGGACCACTGTAGCCTGACTCGCGCAAAACTACATAGGTGGAGAACAGGACAGTGTCAGCCTCAGACTGGTCAAAGCTGTAGTTCTGCATCGGTTGTTGGGTTGATAAGTTGGTACAGTGGGAGCCGACAGAGTAGACAATCTCCACATCAACACTCTGTGCAAGATCGGTCAGGTAGCTGCATATCATTTTCTGCAGCCGCCCCTTGTTGCTGGAGCTACACAGCAGCGTCTTGAACATTCTGGCAGTGGGGAATGCGTCACCCAATTTCATGTAGGTGTTGGGCACATGTGTGTTTCCCTGTACCCTCAGGTCTCGCTCGTCATCCTTCGTCGAGTATGCTGTGTCGTACGGGTCGTTCACACATATGATACGGTGAGCATTATGATGGCGTGCAAGGATAATAGATGATAGCTTGTGGACATAGTCCGACCACTTGTATGGGTTGCCATCTTGCGTCCGCCGATCCTCTGCTGATGGAGTTGCCATCCTCCAGATCATGCCCATGTCCACAAGAGCGATGTATGATTCCTGCAGATCTACAGATTCCAGAGAGAGCTTCTGCACGAGCATGCTCTTCTGTGTCTTTCTGAAGGTGCCGTTGGAGTTAAATAATGGCACACACTCCTCGACAATACGATGTTCGAGCAACTCGGGGAGGTTCACAAGTTGACTGCCCTCAACCAGGTTTATCATTGCCTTGAGGGCGCTTCGCTCCATTTCTGCAGCTTTCGCCTTGAGTTCATCTGATGGCTTCTCCTTGCTTAACGCCTTCGCAAACGTCAATCGTTTGCACAGAGGGACGGGTGCATGAAGAGAGGTATTCTTATTGTATGTTTGGTTACTCCCCTACCTCCTTTACTGGTACCGATACATGTGTTAAATGTAGTATAGTTGTTAGGTTGGAGGCGGGAATCATAGCCATAGAAGCCCGGCTCCGCATCTTAGAAAATAACTCAGCTACAGTAAAGCCCATGTTAGCCGGTGCGGACCGGCAAAAGGTAGCTCCTCTTAGCCGTCCCCCGGCAACTCCCGAGCAGCAGGGAGAATGGGTGACTGTTCAGAAGGGGCATAACGCGAAACCCGCAGGTCCCCACCAACCCGTTCACGTATCTAACAGATATTCCCCACTCAGCGAGACACCCGCTGAGAAGCCAACTCTGGTTATTGGTAGCTCTATTATGAGACACGTGAATTTAGAGACCGAAGCGTCCACAGTCACATGCATTCCGGGGGCCAGAGCGGGCGACGTTGAGACGCATCTTAGACTGCTGGCTAAAAATAAACGTAAATACAGTAGGATTGTTATTCACGTCGGTGGTAATGATGTTCGTTTACGCCAATCAGAATGCACCAAACTTAATGTGGCGTCGGTGTGTAGTTATGCTAAAACAATGTCGGACACCGTAATCTTCTCTGGTCCCCTCCCCAATCTGATCAATGATGACATGTATAGCCGCATGTCATCATTTCAGCGCTGGTTGTCTTGGTGGTGCCCAGCAAACAATGTGGGCTTCGTGAATAATTGGACAGCCTTCTGGGGAAAACCTGGTCTGATTAAGAGAGACGGCATTCATCCTACTTTGGAAGGTGCAAATCTCATTTCGGCAAACATTTCAGGGCTCTGTGGACTTAATCCATGACAAACTGGAGTTGAGACCAGGAGGCAGAGTCGCAGTCTTACACGCTTCTCTGCGCTCTCTCCTAGGCAGTCATCCATAGGAATCCCGACCCCAATAAAATACCCAATATTAACGGTGTGTGTGTCTGCCCAAGGACAATTTAAGGTAAAACCTAATAGAGGTGTCATACATAATAACCTAATAAAAGTAAATGTAACAACTACTACAGTGCAACAAAACAGGAAGATTAAATGTGGTCTCTTAAACATAAGATCTCTAGCATCTAAAGCAATACTGGTAAATGATTTAATATCAGATTATAATATTGATATATGCTGTCTCACTGAAACTTGGTTGAGACATGAAGAATATGTCAGCATAAATGAGGCCACTCCACCCAGCCATATCAATACTCATATTGCCCGAGGCACGGGCCGAGGAGGTGGAGTTGCAGCAATCTTTGACTCAAGTTTACTTATCAATACTAAACAAAAATTAAATTATACCTCCTTTGAAAGCCTCATTTTCAGTCTTACGCATCCGACCTGGAAAACTTTGCAGCCAATCTTATTTGTTACAGTGTACCGTGCACCAGGTCCTTATTCAGAATTCTTATCAGAATTCTCTGAGTTTTTATCAGCTTTGGTACTTAAAACAGATAAAGTAATTATCGTAGGTGACTTTAATATTCATGTTGACGATGATAAAAATAGCCTTACTGTTGCATTTAACTCTATATTAGATTCTGTTGGTTTCTGTCAGAGTGTAAATAAACCAACCCACTGCTATAATCACACTCTTGACCTTGTTCTGACTTATGGTATTGAAATTGAGCAACTATTAGTCGAACCGCATAATCCTGCTTTATCCGACCATTTCTTAGTAACTTTTGAAGTACTGTTACTAGACTACAAAGCATTAGCCAAAAGCTCCTGCAGCAGAAACCTATCTGTTAGTGCTATAGCCAAATTTAAGGAAAAGATTCCACCAATACTTAACTCGATAGCATGTCTGCATGTAGGGGAGGAAACTTATACAAAATGTACACCACCCCAAATTGATCATGTTGTTGATAGTGCTACAGATGCGCTGCGAATAAAATTAGACTCTGTTGCTCCTTTGAAAAAGAAGAAAATAAAACAACATAGATTAGCTCCATGGCATAATGCCGAAACCCGCAAAATAAAGCAAAAGTCGAGACAACTTGAAAGGATATGGCGTTCCACTAAACTTGAAGAATCTCGTTTAATTTGGCATATTACTCTCAATGAATATAAGAAAGCACTGCGTAAAGCGAGAGCAGCATACTACTCTTCATTAATAGATGAGAATAAGAATAATGCAAGATTTCTTTTCAGCACTGTAGCCAGGCTGACAGAGAGCCACAGCTCGACTGAGCCTTCTATTCCCATAGCACTCAGTAGTAATGATTTTATGTGCTTTTTTAACGATAAAATTGTTACTCTTAGAAACAAAATCAATGACCTCTTGCCTTTGACCAGTATAGTGTTATCAACAGCTCCCGGAAACGTAAGTTCTAATAATATTACACTAGATAGTAAACTAGAATGCTTTTCAGCCATAAACCTTGAACAATTAAATTCAATGATTCTCTCTTCTAAACCATCAACGTGTATCTTAGACCCGATTCCAACTAAGCTGTTAAAAGAAGTTTTTCCATTAATTAGCACTTCTTTATTAAATATTATGAATATGTCTTTATTATCAGGCTATGTTCCAAAATCATTCAAAGTAGCAGTGATAAAACCGCTTCTTAAAAAGCACAACCTCGATCCAGAGGTTTTAGCCAACTATAGACCTATTTCTAATCTTCCGTTCCTCTCAAAAATTCTTGAGAAAGCGGTCGCAAAACAGCTGTGTGATTACTTAAGAAACTATGATTTATTTGAAGATTTTCAGTCTGGCTTTAGAACACAACATAGCACAGAGACAGCTCTGGTTAAAGTCACAAATGACATTCTAATAGCCTCTGACAAGGGACTTGTCTCTATTCTTGTCTTGCTCGATCTTAGTGCTGCATTTGATACTATCGACCATGATATCCTATTGCAAAGACTAGAGCACTTAGTTGGCATACAGGGAACTGCTTTAGGCTGGTTTAGGTCTTATCTATCTGAACGCTCTCAGTTTGTACGTGTCAACGATGAATCTTCCATGCAAACCAAAGTTAGCCATGGAGTGCCACAGGGCTCAGTGCTTGGACCTATTTTGTTCACCCTATATATGCTTCCGTTAGGCAATATTATAAGTTATGCGGATGATACTCAACTATATTTATCAATCAAGCCTGATGAAATTAATCATCTAAATAAAATTCAAGACTGCCTCAAGGACTTAAAAACGTGGATGACCTTACATTTTTTGATGTTAAACACGACCAAAACTGAAGTTATTGTACTTGGCCCGAAGAATCTACGAAACAAATTATCTAAAGATATATTAACTATGGATGGCATTAATTTGGCCTCCAGTGAGACTGTAAGGAATCTTGGTGTTATATTTGATCAGGATTTATCCTTTAACACCCACATAAAATCCATTTCAAGGACCGCCTACTTCCATCTACGTAACATTGCAAAAATCAGGCATATCTTGCCTCAAAACGATGCAGAGAAACTAGTCCATGCATTTGTTACTTCAAGGCTGGATTATTGTAACTCCTTATTATCAGGGTGTACCAAGAAGTCAGTCAAGTCGCTTCAGCTGATTCAAAATGCTGCAGCTCGTGTACTAACCAGAGTTAGGAAAAGGGACCACATTACTCCTGTTCTGGCTGCCTTACACTGGCTCCCTATAGAACACAGGATAGAATTTAAAATTCTTCTTCTCGCCTACAAAGCCCTTAATGGGCAGGCGCCATCTTACCTTAAAGAACTCATTATACCCTATTGTCCTACTAGGGCATTGCGTTCCAAGAATGCAGGGTTGTTGGTTGTTCCTAGAGTCTCTAAAAGTACAATGGGAGCCAGAGCCTTTTCTTATCAAGCTCCACTTTTGTGGAATCAGCTTCCAGTTTGTGTTCGGACGGCAGACACCCTATCCATTTTTAAGAGTGCGCTTAAGACCTTCCTTTTTGATAAAGCTTATAGTTAGGGCTGATTAGATTCAGCCCCTAGTTTTGCTGATATAGGCTTAGTTTGTCGGGGGACATCTTACTTCTTCCTTCTCTCTGTCTATACCTGTGTACTCTCATGTTCCGATTAACCCAGCTTCCCCAAATTTCTTTCCTTTTGGTGTCTATATACGCCGGGATCCGGAGTCATGGATGATCCTGCGGTCCTGTGTCATGGATTGCGAGTCCTGGATCTTGAGTTGTGGCTGCGGTCCTGGATCATAAGTCCTGGATGGATATCCTCGTGGATTCATCTTCTTATTATACACACATGCATTTCAAAACATTTGGACTACCTATGTTGCAAATGTATTATCTTTTCAATTTACACACGGCATCTATTGCACGTCTGTCCGTCCTGGGAGAGGGATCTCTCCTCTGTTGCTCTCCCTGAGGTTTCTCCCATTTTTCCCTTTACTGTGGGGTTTTCTCTGGAAGTTTTTCCTTGTACGATGTGAGGGTCTAAGGACAGAGGGTGTTGTATTGTCATACTGATATTCTGTACAAACTGTGAAGTCCACTGAGACAAATGTAACATTTGTGATATTGGGCTATATAAATAAACATTGATTGATTGATTGATATTGAATACCCGTTCTTCCAAAAAGTGGGTCAATTTCTTCTCCCCTGCGGCATGGGCTGAGTTGAAGTCTGCAACGAGCTCATCAGAGGCGGGCATGGCCGACTGCAAGGTACGGAGGGTGGTTGAGGCCGTATCGAACGGGAAGGTGTCAAACTCATGCATGCATTCAACCAGGTCTTGCACACACTGCTCATCTTCTCGCATCCGTTTGGGGCCGCATTCCGTGTGCTTCCTCTTTGTCTTTTTTCGGTTTGCAAGGGCATTGTGAGCTGCCCGGATCTGGGCCACATTGTTCACATTTCTGGAGTGAACCAGCAGCTGTTTCTCATTCTGTAGGATAGAGAGCCAACCAGACTTCATTTTGCTACCCTTGTTCATGGTGCATTCGATCCACATGTCCCAGGCCATGTTGGAATAGGGGTTGCCTGTGATGGACTGGGTGAAGTCAGTACGAAGGAACGCAACCTGATCTGCAGGGAGAGCTGTCAACATCGCCCAAAAGTCTGGCAGCCACTTCCCATATCTATTGTTGTCGTAAGCTACCATCCATGGCAGCATCGCACGCAGAGAGCTCACATACTCATCCCAGTTGCATATATGGACCGCATGTACATTCTGCATGAGCGCGTCTGTCATGGACAGGAAATCCCTCCAGTAGTTTGCCATGTCACTTGCCTCAACGTGGGTGAACATGTTGGTGACAAGGCTCTTGAGGTCAGCATCATTCTCTAGTGCCACATGAGCATCAGCGCGGGATTCCTCGGATTGACTCGTATCTCTCAGAATGTCAAGGTTCTCCCTCGTCTCATCAGCCAGGTCGGGCCCGAGGTTCTCCTTCATCAGCTGACACATAAGGGCCTCGTACATGAGTCGCAAGCAGCGTAGCCCCCTCTTATAATGTTTGCCTTTCAGTGCACGATCGACGGAGCCATCGGCAATAACTCCAGCCGCGACAAGTACTTCACCTAGTTCACTACCTTTGTACCGCTTGTAGATGGCACTCATCATCACACACTGTGTATGGAAGGGACCAAGAAAAGGTACAATGGCACTGAATTTGCTTGGGTTTTCGGCCTTGAGCAGGGTGATGAGGACATACACGGGATGATCTCCAACTAAGAAGGCAAAGGGCATGTGCTTAGTTGCGATGATGGTAACCAGCTTGTCCATGACGTCCTTCACAACTGACTTGTCGGGCGGTTGATTGTAAGATGTATAAAAATAAGCCTTGCTTTTGTCCTGCCACATATTCAATCCAGCGTGAAACCCGTTGTACGAAGGGATATTCTGTTCGGCTGCAACAGGGCGGTCACCATTCACATCAGCACGTGCAAGGGCATGAATAATGCTTCGCTGGCGCTGAGGCTCAGTACTCGATGAGACATTAGTAGGCTTAGGACGGATCGGAGGCTCGCCACGCTTGACGGTCCTATATGGCATAACCGTTTGCATCTCAGAGGCCTTCTCAGTCAGCACGTCCGAGACAGTCTTGGCATGTTTGATCCGCGGTTGCTCATCCTGGGTGTTTGCCTCATGCTTATGTACAAGACGTTCTTCGCGTTGCAGAAACATCCAATTACAGCGGTGTGAAGTACCTCCTCCTGTCAATGTATCGTTCCGAAAATCGTCATTGTCGATGATACTGATGCTTGGTTCCCCTTCAGCGATCTCTGCCGGACAGACCGAGCACCGCTCAAGGTCATGCATTGTCCAAACATCACGTAGCAGAAGCACGTTCGGGTAACTGATCCCCATGCCCAGCTTGTAGTACGAATCAACAAGCTCCTTGCTACGAGTCAATCCGTGAAGGGTGACGGTGGCATTGATGGCGGTAGTGGTGGGTCGCTTTATAATGTACTGTGTGATGAGAGAGGTGAGAGAAAGTGTGCTTGGAGACAGATCTACCCCATGCTTCCCCTGCAAAGCCGATAGCAACTGCAAAACGAGAGGCGGGAGTTCCTCCTCCTCCTCTAGCTCCTCGACTCGTGGAGGCCATGGGACGAGTTTGATGGACTTGACATCATCTCTGAGCCGTGCAGCCACATTTTGCACCAGTTGCTCACTGCTGACACCAATAGAGGAGATCGCTGCTTCGACATATGAACCGCTCCCAGACGTGTCATAGACTAGGTCACTCTGGTTTCTCTGAGGGCGAGAGTGGAAGCCGATCTTGTCCTTAAACTCCCGGGTCAGGATATCTTTGATGTAGGATGACTTGACTCCAGATGTTGGGAATCCATACCGAGAAACGATAGAGCTGTAATCTCTGAGGAGGCTCTGCAGTGACCTTAGTTCATGTTCATCAAAGATAACTGTTCTGATGTTATCAAAGAAAATTGTCTGAGCTTCACGGAGAGTGACATTGTGCATGTGGGAAAGTTTGTCATCTTCACTCATTCTCTGGTAGTTACGAACATATTTAAACCAGCATTTGTGATGATATCTGATCTCAAGTGCATACGGCTGATCAGCTGCATAATTGATCAGACAGTTGATTCTGTCGCGCATTAGTTCATCTTCCAGAGCCACCGTATGGCTCTTGAACGCTGCCCATGCATGATCGTACGAAATCAGGACCAACTTTGATTCTGGATGTTTTGCCGACTCCGTCTTACAACACCACACACATTTATTTTTATCGTGTATCAGCCCTAGACTAGATCGCAGCCGCTTGAAAGATGGAGTTGCAGCTGTGGAACTAATGTCAGACGTAGACGAAGACTGAGCTTGGCATTCATCGACAACTCGTTTTTTCTGTCTGTTGTTGGCCTGTTCCAGTTTTGTGGCATTGCATAAGGTCAACCTACATGTATCATGGACACAGTGTCCGACGGGACCTGTATCCCAGTCGATGGATGTATGGACGTCTCCGAACTTGTCAAGACCGCTCCATAACTCTGTATTGTTCTTTAGAGTGTCCCATTTTTCAATTGAGGTAATGGCATCGGTGGCTTTGCTGCAAACCCTTCCACACTGCAGGATACACGGAATGTTGGACATTGTCACAAGCTATGATCCATATCGTGCGGCATACTCATGAATCCCTATAAGAAACACAAGTAGGCCTACGTATTAGATATTGATATGGGGGCAGATAAGAAATTAAGAATAATTTCCATTTGTTAAATGTAGCTATTATTTAGTTAGTAAGCATTTGGACAGCCTGACAGGTCTGATTCAACTAATCAAGAGCTATGACTATCTTATTAGAACAGTTGAATCAGGTGTGTTAGTTCTGGGTTGGAACGAAAACATTCAACAGGACTGGAGTTGAGAACCACTGAGCTAGTTAGCTAACGTTAGCGCACATTATGACAGGGTTGAATTTGGCAAATTTTTGACTCGGATAGTCAATCTGCTTTCTGAGGTAAACTTAACGTGTAGCTCGCTACACCAAAACTAACATTGTTATTATTACTAATATTTCTATTTCATGACACAACAAAAATAGCCTTATGACAGTTTCTACTGAATGGTAATAACAAACGCTGGCTAGCTAACGTTGGCTTGGCTAACTAGCAAGATTACATGATCCATTCGCTAATGTTGACAATACAATCAAAATGGCATAGCCTACCTTTCAACTTGGCACGTTTCTCTTCTTCTTCTTTTCTTCTGTTTTTATACTGCGCCCCGATGGCTTTTGCCTCTTCACAGTTCTCTAACGTTAGTCTTTCTTTCCTCAACGCTCAATTTTAAAAACACTTGACAGATACCCATCAATGCACAGCGCTCTAGCATGTTCTGACTGTGAACACTTAAAGCTGAGGCTCTTAGACCGACCGACCATTTTAGATTTTTGGCTCATTTTCCCTTATGTTAGATTATTATTATTTTTTTTTAAATAATGGTTGCAGATATAGAGCCAAAACTGCGCCAAGCAAACTTTTTTTTTATTTTTTTTTTTATTTGTGGCGCCCCCCTCTGGGTGGTGCTCTAGGCAAACGCCTATATCACCTGTAGGAAGCTCCGCCCCCATATATAGTACATATATATACTTCAGTTTATAACAGTGAGTGCTTGTTCTACTGCCGTGACCGGTACCTCGTGATCCTGCATGTTCCCGTTCAAAACGTGTATATTTTCTCGACCGGATGGTGGCCATCTTGGATTTGTGGGTCCGAACGATGTCATCGCACCAAACTGATGTCAGAAATTGAATCCTTGTGGCCGACTTACCCCAAAAAGTGCATTTACACATGACTCTAGGCGCTCTGGTTCAAAAGTTAATTTTTTAAGATGGCGGGAGCAGCCATCTTGGATTTGGCCCTCTAGCAAAAATTGCCGGGATTTTTGGGAGGGACCTTGGGTCTATATTTTTTATAAAAGGTCCAATGATGTCAAATCAAGTGTCAAAACATCTTAGCAGAAGAATGGTCACGGAATTGAGGTTCTAGACCCAACTATAATAAAGATCTTGTGAAAGCCAAACTTTTCAAGAACTTGGTATAGGAATTTCCAATTAACTCGATCGAAGGCTTTTTCTGCATCGAGGCTCAAAAGTACTGCCTGGAGTTTGTTTTTGGATATATGTTCAACTATATGTAGAGTTCTGCGGATATTATCTTGAGTTTGCCGTTGTTTGATAAATCCTGTCTGATCTAGATGTATTATCTGAGGGAGGATTTCTTCGAGTCTTTTTGCCAAAATGTGGGTAAAGATCTTATAGTCCTGGTTTAGCACACTTATTGGACGATAGCTTCCACAGTCACATTTGTCTTTCCCTTCCTTCGGTATCAGGGAAATTACTGCTTCCCCCCATGAGGGGGGGGCTATGCCTGTCTGAAGCACGTGGTTAAAAGCATCCCTCATTGTTGGGATCAGTAGATCCTTCATTTCCCTGTACCATTCAGAAGGGAAACCATCTGGGCCTGCGGCTTTATTGGGTTTTAAGTCAGCGATTGCCTTTTCTACTTCTTTTCCCGTCATTTCTATAATTAATTTATGATTTTGCTCATCCCTCACTTTAGGAAAAGTTATCAAATCAAGGAAACTCTTGATGTTGGTTCTATCTATTTTAGGCTGTGAGTATAGGTTTTTATAGAAACAGACAAAAGTTTGATGTATGTCTTCAAAATTGCTATGTATAATACTTGTTTCAGGGTCTTTTATTTTATAAATTGTGTTTTCTTAGTTTATAAGCCAATAGTTTTGCTGATTTAACTCCTACCTCATAATAGCTTTGTTTTAGAAAGATCTTTTTTTTTTTTATGTTGTTTGAGAGGATTTCATGGAGTTCATTCATTTATTTAAAGTTTTCTTATGTATATTTTCTAGATGTTTTAGTTCTGTTTGAAGCTGATTTGTTTTCTCTTTTCTTTGCATATTTATTAGGGCCGGGACTCGATTTAAAAAATGTATCTAATTAATTAGAGGCTTTGTAATTAATTAATCGCAATTAATCGCATTTTTAATCACATATAAATATTTGACCTGTGAACAGTGAGAAGCAATTTTTTTCACATGGATTTTAGTATACCATTGAATAATGACTGAATACATAAGCTTAAGCAACAAAACATTGTTTATTTTTTTCAAGGTGGTACTTAACCAAGAACAACAGAAAAGTGCAATTTTTGCCATAAAGTGTAGCAATAGCATATTTAGGAATATAGTACATTTAAGAGATTCAGGTAGCCTATAGGTAGGTAGACCTTCTGTAAACTATAACACTTTGTTTTTTAAGTAAAACACAATACTTTCAAGTACATTCAGAACATTGGAAACCCTGACTATTAGAAAACATCTCTGATGCTTCAGAGGCCATAACAGACTTTGTTGATTTACCAACAGTTGATTTAAAAATGGGTGTGGGTCCTTGTACTCCGAGTCGGGCTAACGTCCACGCTAGCTTCCACGCTAGCTGCTATATGTTTTGCATTGAGGTGATACTTGAGGCTTGATGTGCTGCGGTGATATGCAAATTCCTTTTTGCATAATTTGCAAACAACCGTGCTCTTATTGACGCTTCCATCCGTCCGTTTTTTAAAACAAAATATACCATCCACGGGGCCAACCAAAGCGGTCTCATCAGCTTCTTCGTTCACGTTTGACTATTGTTCACTATGGTTTGTTGTTGTCTGAAGTCATGAACGTTAGTTGGTGCTCCAGTATAATCAGTACCCCTGAAACTCATCCAGTGAGAAACGTTCCGCGGTGCAAAAATAAGTGCGATTAAAATGCGTTAATTTTTTTAACGCGTTAATTTTTGTGTAATTAATTAATCTTAATTAACGCGTTAAAGTCCCGGCCCTATTATTTATGTTTGAGGAATATCCAATTATTTTTCCTCTTAGGACAGCTTTGCATGCATCCCACAGGATTATTGGGGACACTTCTCCATTATCATTGTCGTTCAGATAATTTTTTATATCGGTCCTGATTTGAGGCCTAATTTGGTTAAGAATTCCTGTGTTCAGTCTCCAGATGGTGCTTTTCCTTTCTAGTCCTAGATGTAATGCCATGGAGACCGGAGCATGGTCCGATAAGTCCATGGTCCCTATACTGCAAGTTTGAACCCTATCAAAATCTTTCTGATACATAAACAGATAATCAAGCCTTGAATATACTGAGTGTGGGTGTGAGTAAAAGTTAAAATCTTTCGTAGACGGATTTAGGTCTCGCCATACATCCGAGAGTCCTAGGTCTCCCAAGATCAATTTAATGTTCATGCTGATTTTTTTTCCTCCTGAGGAAAGGGGTTTTGATGTATCTAAAGTTGGGTTAAGTCTAACATTGAAATCTCCCCCACAAATTAGAATTCCTTGGGCCTCCAATGTTATTATTTCAAAAATGTGTTCAGATGACCATTCAGATCCCGGGGGGGCATATACATTCAGGAGGGTAACTAAAGTACCCTCCAAATTTCCTCGAATAAGTACATATCTCCCATCTTGGTCCTTTTTTTCATATGTGCATTCGAAATTTAATTTACCGGAGATTAAGATTGTTACGCCCCTCCTGGATCCCTTTCTGTAAGAGGATACTGGGCTACTTATTTTTCTAATCTCATCTCCTCTAGTAAACACAATCCCAGAGTACCATTTCAAACCATAAATACCATTGTAAACCCGTCCACCCCTTCAGTTCCTATTTATTCAAACGACGACTGCGACCGTCTTCTCACCTTTTTTATAAACAAGGTAGCTGATGTGAGGTCGAGCATCACCCCCTCCCACTCCCCCCTCCCTATCTGTCCAGTTAGGCAGGCCACGCTGAGTAATTTCTCCTGCATCACCATAGCCGACCTGACCACTGTAGTGAGCACTATGAAATCTTCCTCAAGCCCTCTGGATGCTTTACCAACGTCCATGCTAAAATACGTTTTTTTATGTGTTGCTTCACCCCTGCTCCACATTATAAACATCTCCATTGTCTCTGGCTCCGTCCCATCATTTTTTAAGCAGGCGGTTGTTCAGCCCCTTCTCAAAAAAACCAATCTAGATCCCTCCCTCCCGGAAAATGACAGGCCCATCTCAAAGCTCCCATTTGTGTCAAAAGTTTTAGAAAAAGTTGTTGCTAATCAACTCAATACATTTCTGAATGACAATAAAATCCATGACAAATTCCAATCAGGTTTCAGAAAACACCACTCCACAGAATCAGCTCTCCTCAGGGTCTCCAATGACCTCATGATGGCATCGGATGCAGGCGATTGCGTGGTTCTGGTGTTGTTGGACCTGAGTGCAGCGTTTGACACAGTGGACCACGCCATCATGCTAGATAGACTCAGGGAGTGGGTAGGCATCTCAGGGTCTGCCCTCCAGTGGTTTGCCTCGTACCTCAGTGGGAGAAGTTTCTCTGTGGCGGTGGGCCCGTTCTCATCACATAGCATTCCCCTATCCTGCGGCCTGCCCCAGGGTTCTGTTTTAGCCCCCCTTCTTTTTGCCCTGTACATGCTCCCATTGGGCCGCTTAATTAGCCAATTTGAGGGTGTCTCGTATCACTGCTACGCAGATGATATCCAGATATACTTCTCCTTCAAACCTGTCAAAATGGAAAAAGTAAACCCTCATCACATGTCTGTCTGCAATTGAGGAGTGGATGTCAAACAACTTCCTACAGCTCAATGCATCAAAAACGGAAGTCTTGATCTTAGCGGCTGATAACATCGCCTCTAAGGTAGCAAGCCACCTGGGTTCTTTCAACATAAGGGCAAACATAAAAAACCTTGGTGTAATTTTCGATCAGTCTATGCTACTAGACAAACACATAAAACTTCTGACCCGTACCTGTTTTTTCCATCTCAGGAACATTGCAAAGCTCAGGGGCTTTCTATCCAATACAGAACTGGAGATGGCTATCCATGCCTTTATTTCATCCCGGCTTGATTATTGTAATGCTCTGTTCTTCTGCCTCAACAAAACATCAATAAACCGGTTACAAAAGATTACTGACTCGGTCCAAAAAAACATGCCACATCACTCCGATTCTTTCTGCCCTGCACTGGCTCCCTGTCCATCTCAGAACCCAATTCAAGGTACTGGTCTTCACATATAGAGCTGTCGATGGCCAAGCCCCAGCCTACATCAATGACCTGATCCATCCTCTCACCACAAACCGGGCCCTGAGGTCCTCTGAACAAGGCCTCCTAAGGGTGCCCCGAACCAGGCTAAAGACTAAGGGGGACCGTGCCTTTGAGGTGGTGGCCCCAAGGTTTTGGAACAAACTCCCCCAGATAATAAAAACCTCGGCCTCAATAGAGATTTTTAGGGGGCAGTTAAAGACCCACCTGTTCCGACAGGCCTTTGGGTCGTCGGAGTAGGTGAGTTAGTGGCTGTCTTTTTATTGGTGTTTTATCGTATGTTTTATCTTATGTATTACCTGCTGCTGTTTTATGCCTTTTATTCTACATTTTATAGGTGTACTTGTAATTGTGTCTTGTGTACTGTACTGTAAAGCACTTTGTACATCCGTGTTGAGAAGGGTGCTATATAAATAAAGTTTTACTTACTTACTTACTTGCTAGCCAGTTAGTTGGCCGTTCTCCATTGGCCGGTTTCACTTCTGGGCGGGACCCCAGACAATGAGTCAGCAGTCGTTGATTCCATCTGTTTCGCCCCATCTCTTTACAAGGAGATGTTAACAGATGACCAATGTATAGCTAGGATCACACACACACACACACACACACACACACACACACACACACACACACACACACACACACACACACACACACACACACACACACACACACACACACACACACACACACACACACACACACACACACGTGCCTGTGTTCTTATAGGGATGTTTCACTATATGTTGCACATAACAGATATATAGTTGATCAATGATTATTTCGTTGTACAACAATCAATAGTAACGAGGAAAACATTGCCTCGGCTCTCAATCAGTCCAGCAGCAATGTTTTGGAGTAGTAGAATTGTACATACATAGGACTCTTTGACAGAACGCACACATCTTCCCCTTAAACATATTTAACGCACACACATCTTAGATATGTAGCCTCTACATGTCTTTGTCCTAATAAGGATGTCTCATCTCCCACATCTCTAGTCTCCTCTCATGCAAAACTGCTCCTACTTCATACAGAATAATTAAACATGTTTAAGCCAACTACTGCACAATGTTGTAGCAATTTAGTATAAGAATAAAACACAGGTATAGTTGAACAGTAATCACACAGCACATATATTTACTGCAATGCAAACACACACACATCTGCCCTAAGCATGTGTAACGCACACTCTTTTTTACCATGCAAGCATTCCAGAGATTTTAGCTATTGTCCAAATAAGGATGTCCCCTCGCTCACATCCCACTCCAAACAAAAAGGCTTCACCCCTCACATCTCCAGCTTCTGGCCACACAGATCGCTATTATTTGATACAAAGTAATTAAACACACATATATTTAAGCAAACTCATATCTGGATACTGACAACACAGGTTACTTTAATAATCATACAAGATGTACATGATGTGTTGACTTTTTAACTAACATTTAACTAACCAATCTGTTGATCAGAAAAAAGCTCAATAACTTATTTACATAAAATATATTTCATATTTCCTCTTATTATAATTAGGGCCGGGACTCGATTAAAAAAATGAATCTAATTAATTACAGGCTTTGTAATTAATTAATCGCAATTAATCGCATTTTTAATCACATATAAATATTTGACCTGAGAACAGTGAGAAGCAATTTTTTTCACATGGATTTTAGTATACCATTGAATAATGACTGAATACATAAGCTTAAGCAACAAAACATTGTTTATTTTTTTTCAAGGTGGTACTTAACCAAGACCAACAGAAAAGTGCAATGTTTGCCATAAAGTGTAGCAATAGCATATTTAGGAATATAGTACATTTCAGAGATTCAGGTAGCCTATAGGTAGGTAGACCTTCTGTAAACTATAACACTTTGTTTTTTAAGTATAACACAATACTTTCAAGTACATTCAGAATATTGGAAACCCTGACTATTAGAAAACATCTCTCTGTTGCTTCAGAGGCCATAACAGACTTTGTTGATTTACCAACAGTTGATTTAAAAAATCTAATCAATTTTAGTCCAACTCTCTCAATAACCTTGGCCAAAACAATAAACAGTTCAACATAAAGTGCCAGTTGCACCAACAACATAATCAATAGTTCAACATAAAGTGTACTGTACCATTTAAAATAAAATAAAAAAGTGCCAGTGATTGACCTCAATCCCTCCTATTCTTCCAATATCCTGATGAAAAATAAAATCTCTCTGTTGCATAGGCCACTGTTTGATCAACGCAAATTGGGTGTGGGTCCTTCTACTCCGAGTCGGGCTAACGTCCACGCTAGCTTCCACGCTAGCTGCCATAGGTTTTGCATTGAGGTGATACTTGAGGCTTGATGTGCTGCGGTGATATGCAAATTCCTTTTTGCATAATTTGCAAACAACCGTGCTCTTATTGACGCTTCCATCCGTCCGTTTTTTAAAACAAAATGTCCCATCCACGGGGCCAACCAAAGCGGTATCATCAGCTTGTTCGTTCATGTTTGACTATTGTTCACTGTGGTTTGTTGTTGTCTGAAGTCATGAACGTTAGTTGGTGCTCCAGTATAATCGGTACCCCTGAAACTCATCCAGTGAGAAACGTTCCGCGGTGCAAAAATAAGTGCGATTAAAATGCGTAAATGTTTGTGTAATTAATTAACGCGTTAAAGTCCCGGCCCTAATTATAATCAATCTGAAGCTTCTGTTTTAAGGAATGAGCTGCCAACAAAATAAATGAAACTTATGGAGAGCTGTGATGTAACCTGTTTTTTTCTTTGTTTGATTTGTTAGAAAATGTGGGCTTATTAACACGTATACACATATATATTTAAAAAGTACAATATAAGACATGCACAAGTTTAATTTTGATGGGCCATATGTGGGCACTTGGCCCCCGGGCCGTAGTTTGGACAACCCTGATGTACTATTGATGTGTGAAAGGGGTTTGGTTGCACTACATTGTAAAAGTTCAAAGTAATTTAAAATAGTTTGAACAAAAAAAAAGCCTGAAAAATATTTAAAAGCATATTTATTCAAAATAAGTGTTATACTGTAAGAACAACATCACCATTGATGTGTTAAGAGATTTTGGTAGCACTACATCTTAAAAAAAGTTATTGACTTTTTCTATGAGTATATATTTTCGGCATTGCAGTTTGTAGACGGCTCCTAAGCACTCCTCTCTCTCCTCCAGCCGCAGATTGAGAACAATTATTGATCTTTAGCTCGGATGACGCAGCGTATCGAACTGTTCTGATAAAAACAACTCCGTAGCTCGTTGTCTACCTTGCTACGATTGTAAAGTCCCGTTGTTTGTATTTTTACAGCGTTATGTTCATGAGTTATTGATCTGCGAAGTTCGAATCTGTCAATATCTTTCTAACTTTAGCAAACTCAGCTCAGAGTATGCTTTGCGACGTGCATGTCCCCTCGCTCTGAGTATTCTCTTGAGTCGTCTTTCACTTGTGAAACCCGTGCCTATTGCCAAGCACTGATGTTATATCTTTATATGTTAGGCCAAGCTCAAAGTAAAAATCGATGAACCGCTCCATTGTTGTGGTTTCTGTGTCGCCGAACTGACCCAGAAGTACATTAAGCTAAATGAAAAGTGTTGCGTGATCTCGCCAAAACATTTTTTCAACCAATTCTCCATGTCCCATAGGCCGGCTCCGTAAATAAGTGATGCAGACTGTGAAATATTACTGGATCTATAACCTTTACATTGGAATTACATCACATACATATTTCCAACACGTTGTCAATGTTCTGTCTTTGTGGCCATGGGACTTTATCAACATGGCAAATGTTGACAGCTGTCACTTATCATCAGCTGCCAACTAGGAGAAGAGTTTAAGGTTCAAAGTTGAGAAGCAGCTCATGGGCAGCTTGAACAGGGAGGAATAGTCAACTAAGTTGAGGTGCCCTTGTGCAAGGCTGGCGAACCGTTACCCCAGTTTTTCGTGCTTGCCATCTCCCAGTTGCAATGGGCAGCTCAAGCTAGATGGGAAATTGGAACTGGATCTTCCATGGAGTAACAAAGGCTTAACACACTTAAACAATGTCCACATGTTACAAGGTTTGTAGAACACACAAAGAAAAGGCAATACATAGAAAAGGAAGCTGATGAAAGTGACGGAAACTGTGAGTTTTGATGAAAATCACTGAGCCCCAGCAAAGCTGTTTTAACGAAGATGAAAAGCTCCACCAGCAGTACATTAATGCAAGAGAACAATGCAGCGTTCATCTGAAATCTGGCGAAGGATGTCACCCCACGTAGTTACATTACATTACATTGCATTTAGCTGACGCTTTTATCCAAGCGACTTACAATAAGTGCATTTGACCAGGAAGATACAACCTTGAAGAAAACAGAATCATATAAGTACATCAGGTTTCATAGAGCCAAACATTTCAAGTGCTACTCAACTGGCTTTAGATAAGCCAGCCCTTTATTAGTATATAAGTGCTTTGTTCGTAATTCAATCGCTCAAAGTAGAGTCTAAAGAGATGAGTTTTCAGTCATCGCCGGAAGATGTGTAAGCTAGTTGATAAGCCTTCCTCTAAACAGCGTTCCAGGGAACGGTTTGAAATCGAAATCAGTGTTTCCAATGTAGCAGGAACACTGGGTTCAGGTAACTGTCCCACACTCATCTCAAGGCCCTGAACCCACCATGACCTAAAGTAGGTAAACTCCTCCCCCAGAGCCGACCCCTAATTAACTCAGGGGTATTTAATGCACATGTGGCATCATGGCAGCCTTTGGTTTGGTTGCTGCCTGCCTGTTGCCACATGGCCACCTTAAAGGAGACCTATCATGCAAAATGCACTTTTGTACTTCTTTTATACATGAATATGTGTCCCCGGTGTGTCAGGGAACTCACCAAGTGTCAGAAAACACAACCTTCTCTCTTTTCCTCCATACCCAAATCTCTAAAAACGGGGCTGCAATGGAGCTGATACAGACTAGTGATGTGTCGGTCTTTTAAGTGAACGACGGGAGCCGGTTCTTTCTTTTTTTTGCGGAGGGATCTATAGATGTAGCACTTCATTTCAGACTCCAGCTTACAGCTTCCTGCCTACGACCTGCCTAAGACCAGTATAGAGGAATGTTAAGCCCTCCCACTATTTTCCAAGAGGGCGTTGCCAGATTTTCAATTTCAGGTTTTAACCAGGAGATGGCGCTTCATTCACAAATACAGAAAGACAAGTTTCATGGACTTTCAGTTGTGTTTTGAAGAGCATTTGAACACATCAATATTTTAGATCAACTAAAGTATATCTAATCTTGTAATTCAATAATATATAGTCTTTATATATTAAATAATCATAATAATAATGTAAATGTTTACATTACACTTCTTTATTTGTCATGCTCATACTTTTACCTTTATAATCGTTTGCTTTAATATGCAGTATATTTTTTGTATATTTTTCTGTTTGCTTCCTCCTGCTCCCTTTCGGACACATACTGTATGATTTATTATTATTATTAATATGAAGATATTATTAAGATAAGATAAGATGTTATTTTATTGATTGAACATTTTAGTTTAGAATGTGCTGTCCCACGGTAATTCAGAAGGCTCACAGGTCACATTCCGACCATTATTTAAAACAATAGGTGCTTTCACACCGTCTACAGTTTGATTTGTATAGAGGGAACTCTGTGGCCAGTGTTCGAATTACCCATTTGCTTTCGGGGGAGCCCTATTATTCAGTGCACATCCTGCTACTAAATATATCACACGCACTGACTGGCGCAGCAGCAGTTGAGTAAAGTTGGAACGATATTAGCAGATTCAGATTTCACGGATCAATAACCCATGAACAAAACGTTATTCAGACACAAATGACGTTTCCTAAGTACCGTGGTAAGGTTGACAACGAATAAAATTTGTATCAAAAAAAGCCAATACGTGCTGTCCTCCAAACTGGAAACATTACATTGGTCTCTATCCGTAGGCAGAGAAGAAATGAGTGCTCAGTGACCGTCTGCAAAGTGCAACTCCGAAAAAAGAGAATACAATAATATTCAATCACTATTATACAGCTTATTACTGCCAAACTCACTACACACATCAATAGTCTCCTGTTGCTCAGACTACAGCAGAGAGTTTGGAAGAACGTGCTTTTGAATAATTTTGGTGAATATTTCTAATGTAAAATCTTCAATAAATATGGCATCTTCAATAACGTTACTATTATACAGTATATTTATACCAAACTCACTACACACATCAATAGTCTCCTGGTGGTCAGACTACAGCAGAGAGTTTGGAAGAAT
Source organism: Notothenia rossii (assembly GCF_949606895.1). Classification (NCBI taxonomy): domain Eukaryota; kingdom Metazoa; phylum Chordata; class Actinopteri; order Perciformes; family Nototheniidae; genus Notothenia; species Notothenia rossii. Next base: position 54,286,414 of record NC_136901.1, on the reverse strand, counting down.
ATGGTTTTGAATAATTTTGGTGAATATTTATAATGTAAAATCATGGCATCATCTTCAATAACCGTCTATACCTCCTGGATCATGGGTGTAATCCTAGACGGCACACAAGAGCAGATGGCCAGGCAAGAGCTAAAAAAGGTGAGTGAAACTGATTATTCAAAGTATTTGCATCCCTTTAGTACTGTAGGCTTGAGAAAGGAGACTGAACTGTGTCTACAGGCAACTTCCAGCGTTATTATAATCATGCAGTTTTTGGAGACATTTGTGTTGTTTTAACCAATACATTTAGAATATAAGCTTCCCTTTTTTTCTTTTTCCTGTTGAGAAAAATAAAAAATGAATACTGTGTAAATGAAATTATTGTTTTGCACCTGTATATTATAGAAAATAACACTTATGTTTACATATTCCCTCAGTTTTTCAGGTCACATTTGATCTATATGATGGAGCCATTGGATTTGTCAATATAAGAAATCAAAACCAAACCATATTCTTCCAAACTCTCTGCTGTAGTCTGACCACCAGAAGACTATTGATGTGTGTAGTGGGTTAGGTAGAAATATACTGTATAATAGTGAAGTGATTGAAGATGATGCCATATTTATTGAAGATGTTACACTATAAATATTCCCCAACATTACTCAAAAGCACATTCTTCCAAACTCTCTGCTGTAGTATGAGCATCAGGAGACTATTGATGTGTGTAGTGAGTTTGGTTGTAATACTGTATAATAGTGAAGTGATTGAATATTATTGTATTCTCTTTTTTCGGTGTTGCACTTTGCAGACGGTCCCTGAGCACTCGTTTCTTCTCCGGCTGCGGAAAGAGACCAATTTAATGCGTCCAGCTCGGAGGACGGCGCATATTGCCTTTTTTTTATCAACATGTGATTGTAGTTGTCAACCTTACCACGGTACTTAGGAGACGTCATTTGTGTCTGAATAACGTTTTGTTCATCAGTTATTGATCCGTGAAATCTGAATCTGCCAATATCGTTCTAACTTTACTCAACTCGGAGCAGCGCGGATTCGATCAATTGCTATAAAATCACTCTGCTATTACTACAGACAGTGTCACTATGCCGGCGGCTGTGGCCGTTGTTGAAGCTTCTTCAGGCTCCGCATCGGCAGGCCTCTCCCTCTGTGTCGAGCTGTCAATACTGCAGGGTAGCTTGTGGATTTGCTCCAGGTGGAACTAAAGTCTGATTTAACACTTGATTATATTTCACTTAATTAATCCAGATCTGTAAAGTAACTAAAGGTATGAAATACATGTAGGGGAGTAGAAGTACACCATGTACCTCTGAACTGTAGTGGGGTAGAAGAACAAAGTAGCAAAACATTGAAATACTTAAATAAAGTACAAGTATCTCAAATTGTGCCCAAGTATAGTACTTGTTGAGTTTATGAACTTAGTTACTTTACACCATGTGGCTATAAAGATAGAAAGACTAAGCCTTGCACAGAGGCATGAAAATACATTTTCAAAACGCTCAACAGTGCTGCCAAAATTATAAACTGACAGCTACACAATTTAAAATAAATGCTTTTATATATTTCTATTAGATGTGACTCTTTGGCGTTTCTGTTATTATGAACACTGCTGCTTTAGTTGTTCTGACTGCTAAAATCCTCTGTTATTCCTAATTTTAAAGCCGATATTCCGTGGGGTGGGGGAGCCGGGGGCTCGGATCCTTGTCACCTTTTTCATTCCTGATGAGTTTGCATCCCTGTATGTTAAAAAGTCACCTTAATTCATGTAATAAAAACATCTCAGGTCAGTAACACTCAAAGCTAAATGTGCAATACCTGTTCAGCTATGTTACTATTTATAATGTTATTGTTGTTACATCAGAAGATGTACATATTGGAATGATTTCTTAACTTACAGTAGGCTATTTTGTATAATGTGTGTTGGAAGGATTTATTAAATTACTATGAATATTGTCATTGTTGAAGGCCTTTAGAGAAGGGTGAACTATAAGCCTGAATTACATAACATTTTATACCTAAAAACATAAAAGCCACAATAAATAAATCACAATTATTCTAGTTATTTTTACCTCCCGTATTGCTTTCAACACACCAGCTTTTATGGTGTTGTTACGTCACTAACTGTAAGCTTGTCACATACAGTCTATGGTCACTCAGAGTAACCTACTGTTAATTTAGCTGCTGGAGAAGAAAGATCAGGGGGGGAGGGGGGAGAGAGCTGCCGTTTCATTCACACTGTTTAAAAAACGGTAACAACGGACTATTTTTCTTAGCGGATGCATGTCAATTTAAATCAATACAACAATTTTTTAAATCAATAAAAACATTTTCTAAATCCATAAAAGCATTTAAATTAATATTGGGAGTCATGTCGTTACTTTGTTGAGAATGTGGTCATGTAATAAGCGGGATAATTTGCAGCGACTTGTTCCTTATGGGGAAAATAACACCCGTCATGCATATGAGGATCCCTCCGCTACGCTTTGGGATCCTGATCGACCGACGAAGCTCCATTAAAATATAAATATTTTTGGTGAATTACTGAGTTTAGGCACGTTAATAACGTTTTAATGAAGTTGAATACAGTATATTCATATGTGTCAGTGATTTCATGTCAATTCGGCGAACATAAACATAAATGATCGTGGTGAAGATGATGATTAAATTAGGATTAAAAATCGAGAGCCGGGCTGCATTTCCTCCCGTTCGTTTTTTTCGACTAAACAACATTATTTTGTTAAATAACAACATGGTGATGTTTTGTAAATGATTACATGTCTCTTATTTAGCACAGAGTATGATATCCGTGACATATGGATCTCAACAAAGTTCCGCTGTACATCCAGCGTACTGTATCTGACTTTATTTCACACCAGCTCCAGTGTGGAACCCCACTGCACCCCCTGGTGGATCAGTGATCCATTGCAGCTGGCTTCATTATAATTACATTTATCTATCACGGTGGCGGTCTCAAGTCAAGCTGGAGGTTTTCCCTTGAGCGAGGGCAGATCACGTACCAATCACGGCCCTCGCGTTTCAAACTGTCTGAAATGAATCGCTACATCTGTAGATCGGCATGAAGGCACATTATGCAATGTAACTAGCACATTATCCCACTTATTACATGGCCACATTCACAACAAAGTAACGACATGACTCCCAATATTAATTTAAATGCTTTTATGGATTTAGAAAATTATTTTATTGATTTAAAAAATAGTTGTATGTATTTATTTAAATTGACATGCATCCGCTAAAGAAAAATAGTCCGTTGTTACTGTTTGAAATGTAGTAACGGCAGGAACTGCATCGATAGTGTTTTTGAGGAGTTTTTTGATTACAGATTTGAAAACATCGTTGCTTGCTTTAAAAATAGCACAATTCATTATGTCAAACCTTGGAAAATATCTAGATATCCCTGCCCTAATGCCAAAGTAAATATCAACTGAATATGTGTCGCCGTTTGATGTCTATGTCTGGACCGCTGCGTAAAAAGGAGGGTTTCTGCCCCGTTGCTTCTCTTCTTACTTCTATAAGAATAAAACACGAAGGAGGGAGATCTCTTTTTCTCCCCCTCTTCTGAGAGCCCAGCAGCTGATCTCAGAGCACGCTCCCCTCTCCTGCAGGGGGGCGTGGTCAGCTGCAGCTCACAGAATTGGCCTTTTCTTTAAATATAATTTTAAAATGTCGATACAGTAGCCCCTTTTTTAAAATAATTTGTATAGGTGTTGCTATCTGTTTTGTGTAGCGTGGTTCTACAAGCAAGTCAGTGCATTCGTGGGGTGGTATCAGAGAGTTCATGGATCTGTAAATGCAATGAAAACATTTGGCCACAGCAAATCCTTTATATTAAACATGTAATATTTACTTTTGAATACTTCAGTACAAAGGATGTATTGATTAATTTAAGTGATATATGTGTACACATAGGCCTATACACATCAAAACAGGGCTACATTTGATTTAATTAAAATGTATAATATGTGGTAAACTGAAAAGCCGTTTGGGAGCCGAAAGAGCAGGCTCTTCTTGGTGAGCCGAGCCAAATGATCCGGCTCACCAAGAAGAGCCGGAATTCCCATCACTAATACAGACTGATCCAGATTTGAAATATGTCAGAAACGAAGAGCTCCGCCTATATGGGCAACTCTCCACCTATCAGGAGGAGACAGCCACGGGCATTGGCGTTCGAAAGCACTGGAGACACTGTAGTACATATGCCAGGCCTGTAGGTGGCGCTGTAGTCTGTCACAATAGCAGCGAAGAAGACTTCTCACAGATTCAGCCCTTGCAAAAACAGGGCTAAAAAATAGCAAATAGAGCGAAATGAGGCATGGCTAAAATGCATGATCTGTTTGGTATTTTGAAAAAAAAACTTTGCAGACATGTTTTAGATAGGTATGGCCCTACAATATATTATTCAAATATAGAATGATAGGTCCACTTTAAGGGTAGGTAAATTGTCAGATACTGGATGTCATGTTTGATCAGCAACTCAATATTCCTCATATGCATCTTATATTATCACTGAATTACATTCATTTTTATTAGCCTACTGTCAGCTTGTTTTCCTGGTCCACCCGGTGTTTCTTTGGCCAAGTGTGATGCCTGAAGTTCCTGTTAACCTGCAGGGATGTGTGTTGTTCTCCCCTGGCTCTGCTTAGTACTCTAGTATTACATCACTTTTATGCTCCTCTCTAGGGGTAGAGAGACACAACATACACCAGTGTGGAATTGGTAAATATTATATGTATTTATTATAAGAATAGTGGTAACAAAAATAATAAAGGCCTGCAGCCTGGCATAAACAAAAGGCCAAATACTGTTGGCTAATAATCAACAAAAAGAGAACTCCAAAAGAGAGTTTCACAGATTGTACACAACACGCTGCTAAACAGTATAGCTTTAACACATAACACCACAGCACTAAACGTCAACCAAGCAAACAAATACACCACAAGGCTAGAGGCGTCTGTCCCACATCACAGAGCCTCCCGAATGATCTCAGTCCACGGCCTTTGTACTCCTCCCCCGGAAGATGGGCCAGATGCAGGCAGGGATTGGATGACGTCGATCCAATCACCTCTTCGGATACGAGGGCGGGAAAGCCAATGACATCGAGGGAACTGCACAGCTAATTTACATACACACACACAACAGAGTTAATAGCACCAGGAAGCCAGCTGCTGTAACACCCCCCTCCCTTAAGACAAAACCCCACAGGGTTTTTGTGAACCATGACACACAACAACACAACAAACACATCACTACAGTCTGGACAAAGCATCTGCGAACACGTTCTCTGAACTCTTTTTGTGTCGGATTTGCAAGTTGTAGTCTTGGACGATCAGACCCCACTGCATGAGACGCTGATTGTGATTGTACATGCGTGACAGTAACACGATGGGATTGTGATCGTTAAATACTGCAACTGGCAAAGAACTGGATCCGACATAAACTTCAAAGTGCTGGGGGGTATACTACGAAGCAGGATTTTCATTTAGCAAGATAACTTCTGGGATTTCCGGTACTACGAAGCTGGTTCACTTTTTAGCGGGCTAGATCTCCATGGTGACTTATCCTGGAACCTAGTCTGTGCTCCGAAGCAGGATAGGTTCCAGGATAAGAGATCAACTCAGTGAAAGCACCACGCCTGCTGACCAATCAGAGCTCAGTGTGCGGACGAAATACAGTTTAAACTTCCGTTGCAGGAAAGACGGCTGGCCAAAATCACCGACTGTGTGAACGTGAAAATGAGTAGAACATCACCTCCCATCTTCAGAGCAATCTGACTATTATAACTATACTATTATGTTAAGAAAGCTTAATTAAATATCTGCCACAACACAAGTAACCGGATCAAAGTAACATTACGTTGCCTACAGTCCGCGGCACTGTGAGTGCAGACGTCGATGTGTTCCATTATCATTCATATCACATCATATCACATCATAATGTATCATATATTTCCTTCTCTGAGTCAGCTGAGCCGTATCTGGCCGTGCAACACTCAGTGTCACATACGCATTAAGTATGATTTTAAGCAACACATTAAGTTGACGAAAAACTCGAGTCAAATGTAGCCTAATTAAAGTCAGATCCACTCGTGTCTTGGACGGGGCAGTGATATCATAAACCTGTTAATGTACGCATTCAAACAGTTTTTCTTTTACCAGCTGTATTCACCTTGCAGGTGCAGCTATGTGGCTTTGATCCTGGATAAAGTGTTTAAGTCACGGATGTTTAAAGTTTAACTTCTTCATATGTCTAATATTATAGTTGACTTTTCATTCAGGAAGTATGACGCTGCGCTGTCAGTACGCTTCTCCATGTTTGTGATTGGTCGAATGCTCCAAATACCACCCCTCTCATGTGAACGCGCTGGCTTGAGCGATCCACTTGATAACCCGCGTCGTAGTACAGTTTAGCGAGAGTGCGTATGTGTTGGATTAGGCCAACCGGCTAACTCAAACATATCCAGGTTAGGTTGAACCAGCTTCGTAGTACAGGCCTCTGGAGAGCTAACAACAAAGCAAGGGTCTCCTTTTCAATAGTAGAGGACCGGACCTGGTGTTTGTTGAACTTACGGGAGAAATAACAGACAAGATGATCAACTCCATCCGCATCTTCCTGCAGTAGAACAGCACCGGCCCCCACTGCACTGGCATCCACCTCAAGAGTAAAGGGCTTAGCAAGATTGGGAGCGGCGAGCACAGGAACGTGACTTAGGAGTGTTTTTACACACTCAAATGCATGTTGGCACTCAGGGGTCCAAACGTAGTCCCCCTTGGGACTTATCAGATTAGTTAAAGGTTGGGCGACAGTGGAAAAGTTGCGGCAGAAACTGTGATAATAGCCTGCCATACCGAGGAAACGGCGGAGATCACTCCTGGTGACGGGCACCGCACATTCAACCAACGCAGCAACCTTAGCTTCCACTGGTCAGACTTGGCCTTGCCAAACCTGCTTCCCTAAATAAGTGACAGTAGCTTTACCAAACTCACATTTGGCCAGATTTAACTCTCGCCTCGCCTCTGCGCCTCTGTGAGGCACAGTCTGTTAAAGGTACCTGCCAGTAACCTTTAAGCAGATCCAACTTGCTAACGTATTTCGCGGACCCTAAGTTATCGATGCAATCCTCCATTCGAGGCAACGGATAGCAATCTGACACCGTAACCGCATTCACTTTACGGTAGTCAGTGATAAAGCGCGGAGAACCATCAGATTTAGCCTCTACAAGGCACGGTGAGCACCACGGGCTAGAGCTTTCTGTAGCTAAGCCATTATTTACAAGATACTCAGCCTCCAGTTTCATAAGTGCGCCCTTGGCGGGATTTGCGCAGTACGGATGTTGTTTAATTGGCCTAGCACCTTTTACATCGATGTCATGTGTCATCACATTGGTTTGGGTCGGGACATCATAGAAAAGGCACGGGAAACGAGCCACTAACTGGGTTATGTCATGCTGCTGCCCTTCCGGCAGATGACTTAACGTAGTCGGCAGTGTCTCTATCATTTCCGAGTTACATAACCGGGCACCCGGCTGGTGATGTGCACGCATCACCAAACAGTCATCAGATAGACCCGAACTATCTGTAACTATCAACGCCGAAACAGCAACTCTTTGATTCTCCAAGCCTGCAGGCTGGCTATCAGCGGCGGTGCGTGAATGATAGCGCTTTAACATATTACGCCGTCTCTCTCTGTCTATCCGTGTCACTGAGACAATCGTGGATTTCAGCCAGGGATAGGCAATAGTGCGAGGACCTTGTCACCTATTTCGAAGTAGCTATGGAGAGCGGCACGGTCATAATTATGCTTCATGATGGCTTGAGAAGCGGAGAGCGACTCTCTGGCGAGTGAATTTGCCCGGTGCAAACGCTCACAAAACTGACTAACGTAATCTAATACATTTTCTTCTGGCGAAAAATCAACCGAGAGGAAGTCATCGTGTAGGATTTTAAGGGGACCGCGGGGGGCGTGTGACCGAAAACAAGCTATGCGGGACTGAATCCTAACGATTCCTGAATAGCTTCACGGGCTGCGAACAAAACGAAGGGGATTCCCTCATCCCAGTTTTTTTTCGTTTCCATGCAATACTTTCGCAGCATACTTTTTAGTGTCTGATGCCACCGTTCGAACGCACCCTGCCACTCGGGGTGGTACGCACTGGATATGCCACTTTACAAGCATCGGATCCGCCCTCTGCGCAGCAAGTAAACGCTCTCCGGTTAGCGGGAGTGTTGCACCATCAACAGCTAGGCCGGCAGGTTGCGCTAACTCAGCGGCCACGGCAGGGGAAGCAGAAACTACAATTTCTGACTTTTCCTCCGGCATTTTTTCATCTGAAAGCAAGATCACAAACATAGTATCCTTTAATGACACATCAGAGTCACTCTTACGCGCTTGTGCGTGGGTGACAGCACAAATAGGAAAAATGTGAGCATCTGTTAGCTCAGGCAATACAGACTGAGGAGAATCCAATATTTCAAGTGCAGGAGTTACCTTACCTCCTACGATGTCATTTCCCATTAGGAAAACTATACCCCGTATGGGTAATGCTGGGCACATAGCAACAGGGAAAAGTCAAGTGATTAACTTTGATTGTACATGTACATTGTGTATGGGCCGGGGCACATAACCCATCTCAATGCCACATAATATCCAGGCATGAAAATGGGTCAGGGGTGAAAAAGGTGAGAAGGATATTATCCCTCTAGGGGGGTCCGGGGGCATGCTCCCCCGTAAGAAAATGTTGAATATTCCATATTTTAAAGCATCAATCTGATGCATTTTGAGATGCATTTTTTTGCCAACCTGGGGAGAGCTGGAGAAACTTAACTTCAGCCATGAGTCAAAAATATTATGGCCTCCTTACTAAGTATTATGCAAGACATTTCATGCCAGCCTGTCACTGGGTCTAACATTTACAGTATATGAGGCACAATGTGGTAAGGGCTTAATGCAAATGGCTTAATGCATATGCAGATGGTGGACATGGTGTAACTTAACTTGTCTACTCTTCCATCATGACTGACAGCGAATACAATATTACGTAATTCAGATTTTAATACATTTTATTGGCAAAGATAGCCTAAAACACACAATACAGTGGTTTCTAGCATTATCAAAACATTAAACACTTTTCAAGGGATAGTGATATATTATTTTAAATCTGTTAAGGTCAACATAGGAAAGGAACACAATCAATCTTGTTTTGTACAAAATACTGAATGAAAGGAAGAGGAAAGGGATGTCCTTGTGATACTGTAGTTACAGCTGAAACACTCCCTCCTGAGACTTAAGGACACAGTTCGTAATACTCTCAGAACCAGATCTCATTTTTTCTTCTTTGCCTGGACCACCAGTGTCTCCATGGCCCACTTTCGCTGTTTTGCCACATGTCTCAGCCTCGCCCTTTTCTCTTCTTCAGCAGTCTGTTTATTGGCCTGCTGAGCACTGCCAGATGCTTGGGAGCCATACTTGCTCGGTTGCTGCTGCTTTTCTTTCTGATTAATCTTCTGCTGGCGTATGTGGCTGCTGCAGAGTTGATGTTCTTGCATAGTGTTCTGTCCACCTCCCCGAACTTCACATCCTCCCTTCTGAAGAGCTGCACGGCTGTCTTCCCCCTGGACTGCAGGGTGTACTTGACCGTCTGGATTGCATTAAATGTTGGTACATTCATGTTGCCACTCCTTTGGTCAAGTACTTCATTCATCAAACTAAAAGAAGACTCAACCCTTGGTCCGTGAAAGATGGAGAGGCAACGTTTAACCATCGCACTCAGGGAGGGGTACTTATCTGGCTTGTCAAAGACATGACCCCACCACTCAACGATGCTCTCTCCCTCCTTGAAACTGGGGATGGTCAGGTCAACATTGAACCGCACAAGTTCTCTCTGGATGTCCTGGTCTGCTGGCAAGAGGTGCCGCAGCATACCACTCAGCCTGCCAAGAAATGGATGAGAATTTGAAATCAGTTTAAGGAAATGAGTTAACAAAAATCCCAAAGTACCTGGTAATATGGCAAAACAAACTTTAAATGTTATTCTTACCTCTTAAGCTGGATGGTTGCCTGTGAGTGGCCTCTCAGAAGAGGGTCCAAAGCAGACAGGGCTGTAAGAGTCGGACTGGCCAAGGGGAGCTTCTCCTGGAGGTACACTGCAGTGGTGATGTAGGCTTTCCTGACGTCTGCTAGGAATGGAACCAACAGCTGACAGAAAACACCAAAAACTGACCATTATTTTAAGTCTAAAAAACAATTGAGAAAAAAGGTCATGCAGGTGATGCAGGGTATTTACAGCATGATTGGGATTCTGGCTCCTGAACGTGTCAGCCTCCTGTCCCACATAGACCTCCTTGGAGGGCAGCAGCATATGATCCTCCAGGAACATCTCCCTCAGAGCCATGGGAGACAGCTGTGTAAGGGAAGTCATTAATGGGAGTAATACCTTAAGCTCCTTTCAAAAGACCCCAGGTTGCTTAACAAAAAAGGAAACACTCAACTGATAGCACAGACAACAGAAAAGTAAAAATAGGGATACAATTAATATACTAATGTAGGCTGAGTGGGTGTGAGGAGGAGTTAATTACCTGAGTAATGTGTTCGGCCTTCACGAAGCAAGCCATGAAGGCCAGGAACAGCTCAAGCTGCCGATCATGAAGTTTGTGAACCAATGTCTGGCTACCCTGTGTATGTAAAACAAATTCTTATGAAATTGATTGATTGCCAACATTGGATGTGCATGCACGTGCAGTCAAGTTGCAGTAATTCCAAGCACAACTAACACGCACCTGGAAAACCATGACATACTCCTTGAGAATAGCCAGCAAACCCATGTAGATGCTGAGCCGTAAGACTGTTGTCGTCTCCTCATGCCACAGCTTCTGACATACCCTCTTTTTTCTATCACGGCCTTGTGGAGTCATGCCTGTGAAACACAATACATATTCCTCCTCATTAGTAACTTCAAAACAAGTATAAGTGCTAATTATTATAAGGGATTGGAACATCAAGTCTCATCACCTTTCCTGTTGAGTTCCTCCTGAACCACCTTGAAACGGGCTCTTCCCGCCTGGTTGACGTGGTACTTGGTGTACATCAGTTCCAAAGGCTCCCTATACAGCTCCTTATCTGCAGTGGAGAGGAAGCCATAATAGAGGACTCTGTACGCAGGCATCATGGTATGGGTTGCCATGCTGGCATCGTATGCAGACAGCCAGCGATGAGGAACAAAGCCCCTCTGTGGGCTGGAGGCGGGGAGATTTAGAATCATAGCTATCTCCTTGAGGTACATCACCTGACAAAAGACAGAAAAAGATTTTGAAAGAGACACATACATAGACATTCTACGCATTCCATAGTTTTACCACAGTACAGTACAGTAGGGCCAGCAGCCGTGGTCTAGACTAGAGCTGCAATTTGTTTACCTGGTCTGGACTCCACTGATGGTCAACCTGGAGATCACTGAAAAGCTTCTCCAACTAGCTGTCAAAGGGCTCTGAGAACTTCTTTGCCACATTGTGTATATGATGACAGGAGTCCCCATCAACATCGAGCAGGTTGGGACAGTATTGGTGCATCCTGATCTCGAGGCCGGTCTTGCTGCCCCTCATCACAGCAAACGAGTCCATCAGCATACTCACAAGGTTATTCCACAGGATGTTGTTTTTCTCAAAGAACTCACAGAGCACCTTCTCTAAAGAAGCAGCATTCACCTTCACGATCTCCAAGGACCCCAAATGCTCCACTATCAACTTCCTCAAGTCTGCATGATAGTAGCAAACGAGCATGGAGAGGATCTTCAACATAAAAAGGTTTATTAGCCATGCAACATTTTACAGGGCATACACTGAAGCAAAAACAGAAGGACTTTGATGGCAATAGCTTAATATGAGACCAACCTTTTTGTTGTTATTGGAGGTACTCTCGTCTAAATTTAACGAAAAGGGAAATATCTTCATGTTGGAAAAGGTCCTCTCAGAGTAGGTCCGCCCTACACAAAGTCAGACAGATTTGTCTCATCACATGCATAATCTAATTGGTACAATATAAATCATACAACAGGTAATTCTGGCATTCATAGCAGTATATATAGCAACATGGTAGTTTAAGGAACATGTTTTATGTGTGCAGTTCACTAAAATGGAAATTAAAACACTGAAATAGTAGGTAAGAAAGAAAATACCTAGACCATGGATCATCTTGTATGAAGCTGCCATCCGCGACAGCTTCATTCCCTGCAAAGCTGGTTTATCCAAGGAAAGGGTCTGGGCAAGCTCAACAATTACAGGAGCCTTAGAAAACGGGATGGAATGCTCCGCCAAGGTTCCAAGGACCATTGCCTAGAACACAAATTATGTAATTAATGTAAAGCTAGTGTATTCCATGTTTAGGTGATGATGCTGCCAGTGACCGGAGCTGATTGTGAATCATAAATGATTATTATTATTATTATTATTGTTATAATACAAATAACAATCTCAAAGTGCTGGTGTACTCTGTCTATGCTGCCTGTGCTGACTAACAGGCCTACACCACCTACCTCTGCATTTGCTATGCGGTTTATAACTGGTACGGGCATCTTTCCCTGGCACTGCTGCCTGATTGTTTCTGACCCCTGGTTGGCTTGACTCTGGCTTGCTGGATTCACCCTGGCTGATGCTGGAAGGAAGCTGCTGGCAACACTATGAGTGGAAGCTATCATCTGCACCTTCTTCTTGTGAACTTCCTTCTGGCAGTGAGCCTGCAGAGCATGGCTGCCTTTGTTAGCATAATGGATCTCTTTGTGGCAGAGAATGCATCTGGCGAATCCCTGCCTGTTGATTTTGTTGAATACATCTCCTAGATTTAAAGGACACCTCTTGCTCTTTTACTGAGACCTTGCCTTCCAGTTTTAGCCACGACCAGTTCCAGCTGCATTTCAATCCAGCATCCAGCTGTTAAACAATGGCTGAATCCTTCTCCCCTAACACACTCATTCTGCAAAAATAATGTTTGTATTAGTATTAGCACTAACTTCTAGTTTAGCCTTATTGATAGAACGGTGGACCACTTTAACCCTTCAGCCTTGTCAGTCCCCTCACCTCAAAATCATCAACACGTCCTGGAAAAACGAGTTGTAGAGATTTTAGAAAGTAGCACTAACATTAACCAGTTTTTCTTTTTTGTGATTTATCGTAAGCTATACAAGCTAGCATCTAACTTTAGTAACGATATCTAGCTAATGTTAGGCTCACGTTAACGGTAGTGTTTGCTAATCATTTTCCACCGGAGCTTTATTGCTAGCTGTCTAACGTTGCGTTCTCTCCTGCTGTGTTCAATGACTCAATTCATCAAGCCAATGTCAACAGAGCTCCTGGATAACTTAGATATACCAGTAAATATTAAAATGATTGAAGCCATCACTCACCAAATTCAGTCAGGTAAATCGGCAAGGCCAGGCGTGCTTTCAGCTTCTGATGGTGGTCTGGATCCCGCTCTGGTCAGCACGAGCAAAGCGAACTGCTTGTAAACCAATGATCAGGTCCCTTTTGGCACGCGCACCTGTTCGCTGTTCACTGAATCTCTGGGGCTGGTTCCGAGGCCGTAACGGTACGCACCGTGGAAGACGAGACCCAATCACTGCCGCTGAGAGAGCTGAGAGACTCTCTCAGCGGCAGTGATTGGGTCTCGTCTTCCACTCGTCACCCAACGGTGCGTACCATTACGGCCACTGAACCTACACCCTCCTTAAATATTTTCTCATCGAATCTACACGATTCACGTAGGTCACCTATTTTGGTTTCAAAACGGCGAATTTCGCCGAAAGTTGAGTGATTTTTATGCCTGAATATCGAGCCATACCCACACGCTGATTGTTCAGAAAATGGCAGGGCAGATGCAACAATCCATGACTGTGAGCCTCCCGTGTCTCGTAGAATGTGGACGGGTCTCTGATCATCCGACTCACCTGTTAACTATATCAATCCATTGAACACAAAGGGCTTAAAACAGGGATCTATCTCCTTATCATTGTCAGATGCGGAATACTGGATGAATCTGTGTTAATTAAGCCGATGCCTTTCGGTCGGGTCATGTTTTGTGGCTGCTCCTTACGCTTGAGAATCGTGCAGTCAGCAATAACATGTCCAGGCTGATGACAATAGTAACACTCTCTCTCCTCTTTGTTCATTGTAAACGCAGAATACTCAACGCAGAATACTCCGCAGCGTTACATGAATCAATCCACTTGGTGAACAACATTCCCTTCTCCCTGGCACACTCGACATGTGTCTGATTAGGACCCTTCCTGTGGTTTCTACATGTTTGCAGATAAGCTTCAGGGATTAGCTCATACACCCTAAGTATGGCACCCTTCACCAAGTCGTAATTTAGACTGTCCTCTAACGAAAGAGCAGCAACCGCCTCCTGAGCTCTCCTGTGAAGTTTATACAGGACTAACAGAGCCCAGGCCTCATCCGGCCACCGTAGTGCCGCTGCAATGCGTTCAAAAGCACCAAAATATGCATCCACTTCAGTCTCACGGAAAAGTGGCACTAGCGAGATATTTTTGCCTACGTTGAAGGCAAGTGGATGAGAAGGAAGTGGAAGGCTTCCTCCGACATGGCCAAAAGCACAGGTTGCACGCAGCTCGGAGTCTAGCTTCAGCTGACGTATCCGGACTTCCTTGTCGATTTCCAGCTTTCTTATTTCTAACTGGAACTGAAACTGCTTTTCTTGCTCCCTGTCTTTTGCCTCCAACTGAAGCTGTGCGAAATGGACTTTGAGTTTACTCCCTGCCCGGGAATCTACACTGCCAGGAGATTATAGCGAGGTGGCGTGAGCGGTGCTTCACATGGCTCGCCCCCCTCCCGGTCACCACCCCTTCCCCTAGCAAATGTAAACTCTGCTTCATGCCTCTGACATAACAGATCTTCAGCTAAAACATTGGACACTGGGAGCTCAGATGGTACAGCCAGTACAAGTAACTCCCTTCTCACCATCTCATCCACTAACAATGCTTTCAACTCTTTCTTTAACAATTGCCGACTCACCACAAGACTGAAGTGCCGCGCTATCTCCGTCAAATCGTCCTTACGACACCGGTCAGGCTCCACATAGGACGGCCAGACTAAGAACGACTCTAGATTGAATGCCATTTTCGGGTAAACTGCCCACACGTGTTACCAACATGTTTATACTACCTAAATGATAACCCCAGGAATTAATTAATATAATATCCCGGACGAGTCCCCATGTATATTACGCCCCTCTCTAGGGGTAGAGAGACACAACATACACCAGTGTGGAATTGGTAAATATTATATGTATTTATTATAAGAATAGTGGTAACAAAAATAATAAAGGCGTGCAGCCTGGCATAAACAAAAGGCCAAATACTGTTGGCTAATAATCAACAAAAAGAGAACTCCAAAAGAGAGTTTCACAGGTTGTACACAACAGAGAGTAATACACAAAAGGAAAACAAAACCTCACTTCTAAAGTGGTATAACTAACAAAAAAGGATGTGCAAAAACACAGCTGCTGGTAATCAACAGGCGCTAACCGCTAAGCTAACCTTTTTTTTAGATTAGTTTTACTGTCTTATATTTAGGATTTTAGTGTATTTTATTGTTTGCTCGTTTGGACCAGCTGGATAATTGCTTCTTCTGATTTATGCTAATTTGTTGTGGAGTTGGAGCCAGCTAGTGGTGGAGGCTTGGCACACAGTCTGATTCCCTTCACGGCTTATAGTGGTAGGAGCACTGGGACACAGTTTGTAGTGAGTTTTGATTTGCAGTGAGTTTTGGTTTGCAGTGAGCACCTGTGGTGGGTAAGTGGGAGACAGCCCTGTTCGACTGCCTCCCCCTAGCTGGCATGTGCCCACTCCCCTTTTCCCCTCATTGATTTTAGTCATTTTCTATATAAAGTGTTTTTACCAAGAATAAACAAATAAATGTGATTGACATTTTGAAATAAACTGTTAAACTTTTTCATTATAAATTGAACCACGTCTCTGTCTTGTGTCAGTCACAAACTTGTAGAGCCTTCTTATTTTTGAGGTGTAAATTAAATATTTCCTGGGGTGAAATTCCCCAGGTGGCATTGTCATGCATTTTGGTATTTGGGTGGCTCTGCCCTTAAAAACGACCACGCCGCCGCACCAATAAAGCCTGATTTATGCAGCGTGCACACACACACACAGACACAGACACACACACACACACACACACACACACACACACACACACACACACACACACACCTTACCGACAACATACACATAATTGACGGTGTCATAATTCTCACCTGCCTCACATAACTCAGTGCAGTTTTGTTAGTGCAGATGGATTCATGCCCTTCAGGGTGTGTGAGTGTGAGAGGGAGTGTGAAAGAAACTGAGAGAAATTAAGATGACACATTTCATGGCAGAAAAAAGCATTTGATTGCATGTGAGCTGATAAGGTACAAATTGTGCCACAGAGAAGGTGACTCATGGATGTGTGTGTCGACTACTATTACACACATTAACATCAAACAATAACAAAAGGTTACTTTGAAGGAAATGTTTTGCACACCAAACCAGCATTTCAGCAGGATCAATGGTTGTGATAAAATCAGACAGGCATTATGGAATTTGCCTTGAAGAAGTAAGTATTAATCGATGTGTCAATACTGTTACTCCTCAGTACTTGTGTTTGGCATATAACTAGGGCCAAAAGGGTGGGTGGAGGGGCTCTGGAGGACAGCCCGGGGGCAAGGCAGAGGACCAGGAAGGGGTCTCGGATGGACGGCCCGGGGGCAAGGCAGAGTTCGAGAAGGGGGTCTCTGGCGGACGGCCCGGGGGCAAGGCAGAGTTCAAGAAGGGGCGAAGGCCACAGCGGGCGAACTCAGGGGGCCGGGCATGAGGGTGAAGGCAGCGGCTGGGAGAGTCAGGGGGCCGGGCTCGAGGGTGAAAGCCGCAGCAGCGAAAGTCAGGCGGCCGGGCTCGAGGTCTGGCAAGAAGGCGGCGACGGGACAGCTCCGGAGGACTGGCAGGACGGAGGCGGGACCGCTCCGGAGGACGAGGTACGCCGCAATAGGACCCCTCCAGTGTCAGCTGGATCGCCGGAGCACTGGGATCGAGAGCAGGAGCTGGTGGGACCCCTTGCGGGACAGGCGTAGACGGCACCCTGGACGGAACATGGGCTGGTGTCAGTGGGACCCCCGACGGAGCAAGGGCTGGTTTCGACGGGACCCCAAACAGGAAAGGACAAGGTATCAGTGGGACCACCAACAGGAGAGGACAGGGAGTTGGCAGGACCCCCGGCGGAACAGGTGTCGGCGGGATAGTCACCGGTGTTGCCGACACAGGTGTTCCCGACAAAACAAGGGCTGGTTTCGGCAGGACCCTCGGCGTAGCACGTGTCGACGGGACCTCCAACAGGACAGGACATGAAGTCGGCAGGAACCCCGGCGGAGCAGGTGTCGGCGGGGCCACCAACAGGACAGGACACAGAGTTGGCAGTCCCCTCAGCGGAACCCCCAACGAAACGGGACATGGAGTTGGGAGGACCCCCGACAAAACAGGTGTCGGCTGGACCCTCAACGGAACAGGACGTGGAGTTGGCAGGACCCCCGATGAAACAGGTGTCGGCTGGACCTTGAACGAAACAGGACATGGAGTTGGCAGGACCCCAAACAAAACAGGTGTCGGTTGGACCCCCAATGGAACAGGATATGGGGTTTGCAGGACCCCGGCAGAACAGCAGTCGGCGGGACCCCCAAGAGGACAAAGCATGGACTTGGGACATGAGGCGGCGGGACCTCCAATGAAGAATGGACTAGAGAAGGGACCTGAGAAGGAACTTGAGTAGGGATTTGAGAGGGGACTTGACTAGGGACTAGAGAAGGAACTTGAGAAGGGACTTCAGAAGGGACTTGAGAGGGGACTAGAGAAGGGACTAGAGAAGGAACTTGAGTAGGGACTTGAGAAGGGGCTTGAGAGGGCCGGAACACCAACAGGACACAGGGGGCTGGCGTCGGCTGGAGAGCCAGTACTAGAGCCGAAACTGGAGCCGGAAACATGGCTGCTGGGGCCGGAACTGGAGCCGGAACCATGGCTACTGGGGCCGGAACCATGGCCGCTGGGGCCATGACTGAGGCTTGAACCATGGCTGCTGGGGCCAGGACTGAGGCTGGAACCATGGCTGCGGGGGCCAGGACTGAGACTGGAACCATGATTGCTGGCGCCAGAACTGAGGCCGGAACTGGAGTTCGAAATAAGGCCGCTTGGGCTCGGCCGATCGCTTGGGTGGTGGGGCCGTAGCCCGAAAGCTTGGCTGCTGGGGCAAAGGGTTTGAGGCAGGCATGCAGACTGTCTGGGGAAGTCACAAATGTTCTCAACATTTCTGGCAGTGAGCTTCCCAGCCAGGGCTTATCTGCCACCTCCCGGTGTGCATGCCTCCTGAGCATCTTTACAAGGAGCCCTCCTCCACAATCCAAAAATACACAAAATCTTTTACGAAAGCTCATCAAGAGCATCCTCAAAAATTACTGCTGGGTTCATACTTTCTGGTTGGTTCGTACTGTCAGGTTGGGGAAAATAGGACCCAAGTGCAGCTAAAAAATACAAAAAGGTTTGTAAACAAAAAGCGAGCTTTATTAAAAAAAAGCCGAAGGCATGAAAAACAAGTAACTAATTAACAAAAACACGACAGACAGGAACAAACTTACAAACGGGAACAGGCAGGAGACATGGACAAGCATAGACAAGCATAGGCAAGGCAGGGAACATGGACATGAAGAGACGACAGGTAGCATGGACATGAAACGACGACGAACAGACATGGAGCACAGGGGAAGACAAGACTAACTAGAAAATGCATTTCCTGCAGAAAATGTGTGCGAATGCTGTAAACTGTGAACATTTGTAGCTGAATTTAGCTGAAAATGCAGAAAAAGCTGAATATGTTATTAGTTGAATGGTCTCTGTAGCTGCTTTTAGCTACAAAAACCAAGTGAGTGTGTTGCTGAACTTAGCGGAGAAATGCAGAAAAGTGAAATGATTTGAATCAAAATTGTTACAGCTCAAATGCATTGCAATGACTTTGTTGAAAACTTGAAAGGGAAATGTTAAACTGGAAGAGTAGGAAAAATAGTGAAGAAGCTTAATATTGAAAAGAACAACATGTATAACCTCAATCTCCTGAAATACTGTAGCTGAATAAGTTGAATGGTTTCTGCAACTGAAAGTAGGCTGAAGGAGTTACATATCAGATGTAAGTAGTAGTGAATGAATGTGTATTAAGAACAGAAAATAAATAAAAAGGCTTTGAAAAGCAGCAGAATATTTTAACTGCAAACTTTTTAACTAACTTGATGGCGAGTGATCTGTCGCCATGGCAACAGCATTTGATGAAACCCCATAATATGCTTAGATGTGTTGATGGCTGCATCGTTACCAAACCTGTGAAGTTTCGGGCCGTTTGGAGCATTTTCACTGAAGTTATGAGAAAACCGTGTTTGTCACGTAGAGGTCTTCACGGCTGGACTGGTTAGCACACATGTGAAGTTGGAGCACTTTTTGACAATCTTCATAGGAGTTATAGCAATATCATGATTTATGGTGAGGGATACGTTGCCATGGCAACAGCTTTTGAGGAAAACTCACTATTGGCACATAGACATGTTGAGGGCTTGACCATTAACCATTATCTGAAGTCTGGTGCTGTTTTTCATAGGCGTTACGACAACATTGTGTTTTTTGGCGAGGGATGTGTTTCCATGGAAACGGCATATGGTGAGAGCTGTTGAGGCATGGACCGGTGATATACAGGAGAGGATTGGGGGAAGATCGGACCGTGTCCATTGGAGTTACAGCGACATCGTGTTTTATGGCGAGGGATGCGTTGCCATGATAACACCACATTATGTAACATCAGATTTGACGTAGGGCTGTCCAGGGCCACAGTGTTAACGATCAAATGATGTTGTTCTGAACATGTCAGTTGTTGGTGAGTTATGAAATCATCACACAGGTTTTTGTGTTTGAGCTAACGACGTTATGAAACACCTGTGCTTGAGCCCAGACATCAAAGGTTTCCATGGTGATGTGCAGTAATCAATGAGAGGAGAGCCTTTCCATTGTTCTAAATGAGAGATGAACTTCTTTCATGTGAACGTTTTGTTGAAGAACCGTAGCAGATATTGGTGAAATGTCAACGCGTGAAGCATCTCAAGGACCCTGAGCGTCTGAAGTGAGCTTTTTTTGTACTTTCGGGTCAATAATGTGGCCTTTTTGGCAGATTAACTAAAGGTGTGCGGCTGCTGCTGTGAGGAAAGAGCAGGCTGTATTTACAGTTGGCCTTAATGGAGACATGTTGAACGTTTTTGTCACTTAATACCCTCAAGAGGCATTTTGTTTAATTTTGTTGCTTAATTAGTGCAAATGCTGTGCCAGCATTCCTCTATAGTTCTTCAAATCTTTATTAGTGCGAATGCTGTTTATAGTTCTTCGAATCTGTAATCTTCCTCTTCTTATTTCAACCAATACTTTGGCTCTCAATAACTTCAGCATACTTTCAGCTACAGAAACCATTCAAATATCAAACTTTTCAGCACATGATGGGAAACGTTCAACTTTTCAAAATATTTTATACTTTTCAAAATATTCAGCTTTTTTTTAACATGGAACTCAATGGGAGGAACCTTCAGATCCTCTTTTAACTACACCGTGCGGCGAATGCTACTCCTTCCAAATACTTTCAGCTAGAGACTTCATTCCAACTTTAAAATTAAAAGAAAACTAGAAAATGCATTTCCTGCAGAAAATGCGTTTGAATGCTGTAAACTGTGAACATTTGTGGCATAATTTCAGCCGGAGGGAGGGGAAGCAGCGCTAGGGAAGAGGAGGGCGCGAGTGAGAGCTGTTATTTTCCCTTTACAAGCTTCAAAAATGTATTTATCGTGTGATTTTGGAAATAAAAGTGTCATGTTCTGAAAGCCAAGACTTTGTTTATTTAAAATCAAACAAAACACCCGAACCACGTTTATTTTGAAATGAGCCGTTGCGACTTCCGACTGATTTCGATAGAGCGGATCACAGTTGTAGGACTCAAAGGACTCGGGTTAATGGAGAGGGGAGACTCGTCACTCCCAAGTCATAACTAAGATCCGGGTTAATGATCCGGATGAATCAGGACTCACCCATCTCTACTCTGCAGAATCCTATGGGTGGCGTCACAGACACTACGTCCATATATATATATGTGACCCGCTCTATCGAAATCCGTTCGGAAGTCGCAACGGCTCATTTCAAAATAAACGTGGATTTGATTCAAACAATTGTTTTTCGGGGTTCAGGTGTTTTGTTTGATTTTAAATAAACAAAGTCTTGGCTTTCAAAATATGAAACTTTTATTTTCAAAATCACATGATAAATACAGTTTGAAACTTCTAAAGGGAAGATGACAGCTCGCCTCTCACTCGCCACTCTGCTTTTCCGCAGCGCTGCTTCCCCTCCCTCCGGCTGAAATTATGAATGTAAGCGTATAGTAATCATAGATAACACGGCAGGGTCCGTTACAGTTTGTTTTCATCTGATTTCAATTAAACAAAGTCTTGGCTTTCAGAATATTAAACTTGTTTCGGCAAATTCAGATGATAAATAAAACTTTGAAGCTTGTAACGGCATAATTACAAGCTGAGAACAGAGTAACTTAACAATACAGCAGACATAACAACAGCCAGTGTTTCTCGTGAGGGTTTCCCCCGGGAAACAAACACAATACACACAAACGCAAACATAAACAAACACACACACTTATACACACACAGACACACTAGCGAGCTTCCCCCAGACCAGTAATCCAAACGAAAATATCTTCCCTTCGTAGTATTTTGATAATTTGCTCCGCTAATAATCAATCAGATCGATAGATTCCAGAGAAGAGGAAACTTTGAAGGCCTTTTCCTCAAAATGATGACTCTGTGACAGTCATTATATACAGGACTGTCTCAGAAAATTAGAATATTGTGATAAAGTTCTTTATTTTCTGTAATGCAATTAAAAAAACAAAAATGTCATACATTCTGGATTCATTACAAATCAACTGAAATATTGCAAGCCTTTTATTATTTTAATATTGCTGATTATGGCATACAGCTTAAGAAAACTCAAAAATCCTATCTCAAAAAATTAGAATAGTTCCTCAGACCAAGTAAAAAAAAAAGATTTATAACAGCAAAACACAATCAAACATTTGAAAATGTCCATTAATGCACTCAGTACTTGGTTGGGAATCCTTTTGCACGGATTACTGCATCAATGCGGCGTGGCATGGAGGCAATCAGCCTGTGGCATTGCTGAGGTGTTATGGATGCCCAGGATGCTTCAATAGCGGCCTTTAGCTCATTAGCATTGTTGGGTCTGGTGTCTTTCAGCTTCTTCTTCACAATACCCCACATATTCTCTATGGGGTTCAGGTCAGGGGAATTTGCAGGCCAATCGAGGACAGTAATGCCATGGTCAGTACACCAGTTACTGGTGGTTTTGGCACTGTGGGTAGGTGCCAGATCATGCTGGAAAATGAATTCCTCATCTCCATAGAGCTTTTCAGCAGACGGAAGCATGTAGTGCTCTAAAATCTCTTGGTACACAGCTGCATTTACTCTGGGCTTGATGAAACACAGTGGACCAACACCAGCAGCTGACATGGCTCCCCAAACCATCGCTGACTGTGGGAACTTCACACTGGATTTCAAGCAACTTGGATTTTGCTCCTCTCCAGCCTTTCTCCAGACTCTGGCGCCTTGACTTCCAAATGAAATACAAAACTTGCTTTCGTCTGAAAAGAGGACTTTGGACCACTGTGCAACTATCCAGTGCTTCTTTTCCTTAGCCCAAGTCAGACGCCTCTTCCGTTGTCTTGAGTTCAGAAGTGGCTTGACCATGGGAATACGGCTATTGTAGCCCATTTCCCGGACACGTCTGTGAACAGTGACTTTTGATACCTGGACTCCAGCTTCAGTCCACTGTCTTTGAAGCTCCCCCAAATTCTGGAAGCGACTCTTCTTCACAATGCTGTTAAGGCTGCGGTCATCTCTCTTGGTTGTGCAGCGTTTCCTGCCACATTTCCCCCTTCCAACAGACTTTTTGTGGATGTGCTTTGAAACTGCACTCTGTGAACAGCTTGCTCTTTGAGAAATTTCTTTTTGTGTCTTACCCTCCTGATGGAGGGTGTCAATGACGGTCCTCTGGACAGCAGTCAGATCAGCAGTCTTCCCCATACTTGTGATTTAGTTTACTGAACCAAGCTGAGTGTTTTTCAAGGCTCAGGAAACCCTTGCAGGTGTTTCGAGTTAATTAGACGATTCAAGTGATTCGTTGAACACCCTACTAGTATACTTTTTCATGATATTCTAATATTTAGAGATAGGATATTTGAGTTTTCTTAAGCTGTATGCCATAATCAGCAATATTAAAATAATAAAAGGCTTGCAATATTTCAGTTGATTTGTAATGAATCCAGAATGTATGACATTTTTGTTTTTTTAATTGCATTACAGAAAATAAAGAACTTTATCACAATATTCTAATTTTCTGAGACAGTCCTGTAATGTGACGTATTTTGCTTAATATCTGGAGTACAAAAACAATCCTGATTCATTAGGATCTCCTCTTTCCAACAGTGTATACAACTCGTAATGTGTCTTCGGGTCAATGCGACTGATTTCAATGGAGCAGGTCACATATGTTTAAATCTAGCTAGTTATGTCATGATTGCTAATAATATATCATATGGTTGTATAGTAACTATATATAATATTTCCATCCACAGAAAGAACAGCCAACAGCTAAGACCGAGATACACAAATACATAGTTATATAAATAAAGTTTGTGTCACGATTCTTGTGTTGTGTCACGTTTTTAGTTTGGTGTGTCTGGTAGTGGGTGTTTTTCTGTTCTCCTTGTCATGTTTTACTCCCTGTGTATTGTCTGGTCTTTCTCCTCCTGTTTTCCTGCCTGTTGTTAGTTTCCCTGGTGTGTCTAATTTGTTTGCGCACAATTTAAACCAACCAATGTTGTGTAATTAACAAGGATAATCTGGTGTTTTTTAGTCGTTGAGTAGTGCAGATATCACTGTAAAATCAATCGACAGTAAGGGGAATACTTACTTCCGGGTGTACAATTCTCAGTTATCCAATGGGAATGGACGCTCACATTACCTTTAAGGGCAGCCGACACAAACGAATGCCGTGCTTCCATGAGCGTCAAATCCCGCCGCAGATGGGAATACATTGCAATCAGTTGAAAGCTATTTGCGTCCCTTCATGAAGCTGAAGGAGCCTAGGAGCGTCACAACTGCACGCCTCGGGGACCCTGACCAAGTTTCGCTCCTGGACGTTTATGGAGTGAGAGTGTGTTGGTTGTGTCACATTTTTAGTTTTGTGTGTCTGGTAGTGGGTGTTTTTCTGTTCTCCTTGTCATGTTTTCCTCCCTGTGTATTGTCTGGTCTTTCTCCCTGTTTGTTCCTGTCTGTCGTTAGTTTCCCTGGTGTGTCTAATTTCCTGATTGTTTTCAGCTGTCATCCCTTTTGTGTCTCCTGTGCTCATCAGAGTCAGTCCCACTCCTGATTGTTCCCACCTGTGTCTTATTGTCATGGCTTTAAATTCCCCTGTCCCCCAGTGTTCAGTGTCAGTTCGTTTTTGTCTTTCATGTTCAGGTCTATGCGTTTTGTCTATTGCCATGGTCAGATCTTTGTTCGCCTTGTCTCTTGCCACAGTCAGGTCTATGCTCTCTTTGTGCTATTGTAAAGTTGTGTTCCCTCTCCAGTCCCCTCTCGATTTCCCTTTCAAGTCATCTCTCGAGAGCCCTCTCAAGTCACCTCTCAAGTCACCTCTCGAGTGTCCTCTCGAGTTCCCTCTCAAGCCAACTCTCAGTTTCCCACTCGAGTCCCCTGTGTATTGTCTGGTCTTTCTCCCCGTGTTTTCCTGTCTGTCATTAGTTTCCCTGGTGTGTCTAATTTCCTGATTGTTTTCACCTGTCATCCCTTCTGTGTCTCCTGTGCTCATCAGCGTCAGTCCCGCCCCTGATTTTTCCCACCTGTGTCTTATTGTCATGTGTTTGAATTCCCCTGTCTCCCAGTGTTCAGTGTCAGTTTATTTTTGTCTCTTGTCATGTTCAGGTCTATGCGTTTTGTCTATTGCCATGGTCAGATCTTTGTTCGCCTTGTTTCTTGCCACAGTCAGGTCTATGCTCTCTTTGTGCTAATGTAAAGTTTTGTTCCTCACCACGTGAGCGATTTTCATTTTGTTCTTATATTTTTGTCATCTCAGCTAGAGATTCGAAAGTGAAAATGTTTTGCTCATCTTGCTACCTCTGTCTCCCGGGTCGTGCAATTGGGTCCTACCTCCTAAGTGCCTGAGTTCTTAACAGTTTGTGCAGACCAAAGCAAAGCTAAAAATGAGAATGTGTATATACTGTAGAACTCCAACTACATCCATGTTTGTGAGATGATTAAATATGTAACTATTGCACAATAATTAGCAAATTGAGGTTGATATTTCAGTACTGTGGGTCAACTTGATATTGTTTGAGTTCCTCTGCCATCTAGAGCCTTTAGCAGCCTTTATCTAAAATCCAGGCTTTCTAAAAAATATTAACAAGTGTCTACACACACTTTGTAGTGTCAGCAGCAGCCTTGACCCTCACAGACGAGGAGAGCTGTAGATGTTAGGATGGCAGTGTAAGCAGATGTGCAAGAATAGATAAGGACCAAGTTAGGAAAGGACAAGGGCTGACCCTGGCCAACTTGTGGTCCCACGCAAAGGTGTTTCATGAGGCCCCCCGGGTCTGTACACAAGTCATCACTCGCGAGCGTTGACGAGGGGTGCTAGTGCATCACGCTCGTGTTGAGGGCCCCTCCGCATGTAGGGAGGGGCGGCCCTGCACAGGTTTTAAATTGCCTTCAGAACATTAGGCAATCTCAAGGGCTGAAAAAAAAAGCCAAAGCAGATGTGCTAAAAACTGCAGTTCTACTAATCGCCACTTGAGGCTGGCTTCAAGATTTATAGTGCCACAGTGACGCGTCCTAAAACCCGTAAGTAAGTTAGTATTTTTACCACTTCCGGTTCTTTCGACAAAAAGCAATGCAAGTTCTCCATAGGATTTTGGAAAATAGCTCGAAATAAGGTCTGTGGTTGACACAAATTGAAGAGACAGATCATGTTTTGTTCTACGACACTAAATACATCAGCAGTGACCCCACTGGTGATTTTTGACAAGTTTACTTGTCTGAAAAACGATGGTTGTTAACATGTGGCTGAATAGGACGACAGAAGTTGTCGAGGCCATTATACGTCATTAAACCGAACACGTAAACACTCCCGCTAAGTTTGTTTGGCCCTGTTCTGCTTGAAAGCAAGTACCTGCCTCCTGCACACTGTTCAAACAAGCGCTTCAACTTGTACACTTTTGCATCTGTAGTTTTACTTAAGTTGGCGTGACGTTGAAGCAGCGACCCTGCTGTAGTTTGTTTATAGCATAACGTTAGCAGTTTGCTTCTGGCGACTACATTTATGATTCGAAAATTATAAAAGTAGGGTAGACATGTGGATATTATCCGGCTGAAAAAAACGTGATCCGTCTCTTAAATGTGTGTCAACCGCAGACCTTATTTCGAGGGGTTCTCAAAGTTTTTGTTTATGTGGACCACTATTTATTATCAATGATTTTCGCGGACCACCTCATAAACTTAGTGTTAAAACGCAGATATTTTTTTATAGTTAATTATAGACAATCAAAAGAAAATTGAAGCCTATCTGACACTTTTGTGACCGGTGTCTGTCTGCGTTGTGTATGTTTCTCAAAGAGGACGGCGGACGGTATTTTAATTAGGTCATCCCAAACATTGCCACAAGTGCGCTCACAAAACGGGCAGACAGGTCTACAAAAAACTACCGCTATGCTTAGTCCTACTTTAGTTATTGTACTGCAAAAAGCAGACAGTGCTGCGCTCAACACACACAGACTCAAAATCATGGACACACAGGCATATAAGTAACATAAACAATGTATAGGCCTAAGTTGCATAAAGGCTTGAGCAACAGTATTGCAACCAAGCAGACAGCGCTGCTTCTCTCTCTCCCTCTCTTTGTCCACTTTCAAAATCTATTTAAATCTAAAAAAATCCCAAAGTTGTCCTGAAATTCACTTATTAAATAAACGAAACGAAAAATATAGCCTACTCAGGGGTGGATCTAGAAAAATATTCATGGGGTGGCAAGAGGGTGGCAGGAGATTTTGAGGGGTGGCATTCCCTGGCAGAAGTATATGCTGATTTAATCGCAGTCATATCAATCAATGTTAGCTTGGAAAGCCAAAATATTGACATTTTAACTCAATAACATAAGTGACATTATTGTGTCACATCAGTGAAGCCTTAAATAGAAATATATAAGATGGCAGACATAGGCCTAATTGAATGCATTTTAACTGAACAATAACTGAATTAGTTTGTTTCACTCTTGGACCAGGGGTACCAAATCTATGCAGACTGCTGCAATAAGTACATGAATTAACTGTCTCATCGATGTTTGTCTGAATTAATATGATAATATTAACAATCATATTATTCCTATCAGCTGTCATTCACTGTTATGATGCAGCGATTACCATTCTGTTCAGCAAAACGCCTCACAAACTGATCAAGATCCAAAGCTTTAGTGCGTTTTGATTCAATGCTGACTACAGCCAAACTTGACAGTCTCTTCTCTGTCATTGTAGACTTCAAATACCTCGGTCCTTCCGTGTACAGTACTTGGGTCCGGATGCTTCTCGTTTTGCGCCGTCCAGTTCAAATGAGCGTCTATCGTTATTCCAACCCAGTTTAGATTTAACCACGCCCACTTCCGCATTACGCAAGAACGTAGCTTTACCGTCATAGACTTCATCTTCGGCAGTTATAGCGGTCGCGGTAAAGCAGTATATTGAATAGTTGTTTTTTGTCTTACTGGTGTTTTATCATCTCAGCTGGTGTGAGTGCAGAATATTGAATATAACCTTGACTATTACTGTGTACTTCATTTATCTGACAGCATTATTTAATGCTACTATTTTATATATATATATATATATATATATATATAGACCTACACACATTTATTCATTTATAAACATATATAAACACACACTTATATGTACTCAATAATGTATTTATTCATTTATACACACATATCTATTCATTCATTTATACACACACAGCATTATGTAATGATACTATTTTATATATATATATATATACACACATTTATTCATTTATAAACATATATATATAAACACACACATATGTATCACACATGTATTTATTAATGTATACACACAGATGTATTCATTCATTTATACACACACACTCACATATATACACTTTATATTAATTCATTTGTACACACACATACATATATATATATATAAACAAAACAACACAATATAATTAAAACAGTTGCAATAATAACATAATATGGTATGATCAATTATACCCTTTTGTTTTTGCTCCCATATTTCAATTAAAATATATTTTTCAAACTCAATTGGTGGGGGCTCTTTTGTAAAGATAATCAATAACACCGCCTGACAGTTGTAGATTATACAGCATATTTGTTACTTACACACATGTGCGATGGTCCACAAAAAGCCAAAATCTGCACTGTAAAAAAATATATACATTTATTAGGCACTCTGAATAAGGGCATAAATGAATGAATACATCTGTGTGTATACATTAATAAATACATGTGTTATACATATAAGTGTGTGTTTATATATATATGTTTATAAATGAATAAATGCGTGTGTATATATATATATATATATAAAATAGTATCATTAAATAATGCTTTGTGTGTATAAATGAATGAATACATCTGTGTGTATAAATGAATAAATACATGTGTGAGTACATATAAGTGTGTGTTTATATATACAGATGGAGCGATTCATTTCGGACAGTTTGAAACGCGAGGGCCGTGATTGGTACGTGATCTGCCCTCGCTCAAGGGAAAACCTCCAGCTTGACTTGAGACCGCCCCCGTGATAGATAAATGTATTTATAATGAAGCCAGCTGCAATGGATCATTGATCCACCAGGGGGTGCAGTGGGGTTCCACACTGGAGCTCATGTGAAATAAAGTCAGATACAGTACGCTGGATGTACAGCGGAACTTTGTTAAGATCCATATGTCACGGATATCATACTCTGTGCTAAATAAGAGACATGTAATCATTTACAAAACATCAACATGTTGTTATTTAACAAAATAATGTTGTAATTCGAAAAAAACTAACGGGAGGAAATGCAGCCCGGCTCTCGATTTTTAATCCTAATTTAATCATCATCTTCACCACGATCATTTATGTTTATGTTCGCCGAATTGACATGAAATCACTGACACATATGAATATACTGTATTCAACGTCAATAAAACGTTATTAACGTGCCTAAACTCAGTAATTCACCAAAAATATGTATATTTTAATGGAGTTTCGTCGGTCGATCAGGATCCCAAAGTGTAGCGGAGGGATCCTCATCTGGATGAAGGGTGTTATTTTCCCCATAAAGAACAAGTCGCTGCAAATTATCCCGCTTATTACATGGCCACATTCTCAACAAAGTAACGACATGACTCCCAATATTAATTGAAATGCTTTTATGGATTTAGAAAATGTTTTTATTGATTTAAAAAATAGTTGTATGTATTGATTTAAATTCACATGCATCCGCTAAGAAAAATAGTCCGTTGTTACAGTTTTTTAAACAGTCTGAATGAAACGGCAGCTCTCAGCTGTGTATTTACACAATTAATGGCCCATCAACCACAGCTCTCTCCCCCCCTCCCCCCCTGATCTTTCTTCTCCAGCAGCTAAATTAACAGTAGGTTACTCTGAGTGACCATAGACTGTATGTGACAAGTTTACAGTTAGTGACGTAACAACACCATAAAAGCTGGTGGGTTGAAAGCAATACGGGAGGTAAAAATAACTACAATAATTGTGACTTATTTATTGTGGCTTTTATGTTTTTAGGTATAAAATGTTATGTAATTCAGGCTTATAGTTCACCCTTCTCTAAAAGCCTTCAACAATGACAATATTCATTGTAATTTAATAAATCCTTCCAACACACATTGTAAAAAATAGCCTACTGTAAGTTAAGAAATCATTTCAATATGTACATCTGATGTAACAACAATAACATTATAAATAGTAACATAGCTGAACATGGTATTGCACATTTAGCTTTGAGTGTTACTGACCTGAGATGTTTTTATTACATGAATTAAGGTGACTGAGGCTTTTTAACATACAGGGATGCAAACTCATCAGGTATGAAAAAGGTGACAAGGATCCGAGCCCCCGGCTCCCCCACCCCACGGAATGACAGAGGATTTTAGCAGTCAGAACAACTAAAGCAGCAGTGTTAATAATAACAGAAACGCCAAAGAGTCACATCTAATAGAAATATATAAAAGCATTTATTTCAAATTGTGGAGCAGTCAGTTTATAATTTTGGCAGCACTGTTGAGCATTTTGAAAATGTATTTTCAGGCCTCTGTGCAAGGCTTAAGTCTTTTTATCTTTATAGCCACATGGTGTAAAGTAACTAAGTTCATAAACTCAACAAGTACTATACTTGGGCACAATTTTTAGATACTTGTACTTTATTTAAGTATTTCAATGTTTTGCTACTTTGTTCTTCTACTCCACTACAGTTCAGAGGTACATGGTGTACTTTGACTCCACTACATGTATTTAATACCTTTAGTTACTTCACAGATCTGGATTAATTAAGTGAAATATAATCAAGTGTTAAATCAGACTTTAGTTCCACCTGGAGTAAATCCACAAGCTACCCTGCAGTATACAAAGTCATTCAAACTAGCTGCACCTTTAGCAGCTTTGAGAACACTTTCATGATCAATCATTATAAAACATATCATATCTATTATTCTGAAATGGACCAATCTGCACAATGACTACTTTTACTGTCGCTACTTTCACTATATTTTGATGATAATACTTTTCTACTTTTACTTGAGGAACATTTTGAATGCAGGACTTTTACTGTAACAGAGTATTCCTACACTCTGGGACTATTACTTTTACTCAAGTACAAGATCTGAGTACTTCTACTTTTACTCAAGTACAATATATATACTTATACCACCTCTGTTTATAGCCTATGAAAAAAACTATTAGAAATAGAAGGCTAACGCTAACGTTAGCAGATAGTGACAATGTATGCTAGCTAGCTAGCTCAACGATTCCTTAAATAATATTGCCACAGAAAAACTTTTCAGTTCACATCACGCTCTGCCGCTCCGACAGGGAGCTGTGCTCTGAACACCTGAACAGCCCGTTCTAACAGCTGTTCACCAGCGGTCCAGTCTGTGCCACAGTGACTCCGGACGCACAGTTAATATTAACGAACGCACCCGTAGGTAATGTAGCTGCTGAAGCTAGACCATCATCTCGGAGCAGCAGAGCCTTATTATACATCCATGAGCAGAGCCTACAGGCAGGAAGACTCGAGCACACAGCTCGTACTTCATTATAATATATAAAAAAAGAACACCATGCGTGTCATGATGGCACATAACAGCTCACGGCCGCAGATTACTCCGGGTCCCAGCCCCCCCCATACCCCAAAAATATTTGTATTGCAGATCTACATGAATCACACAAACAACTTATTTTGGATTCAAAACGGCGAATTTCGCCGAAAGGTGACAAGTTTGCATCACTGAACATAGACAGAGCACAACTGAAACATAACATCTGAAACGATGTAACAACATAATACACTTGTGGGGATGCTTGGGATGTGAGGAGTGAGGGACACGGCTTAGAACGGGCGTGTCGCCTGGCAGGACAGGAGAGTGTGTGCACCAGTCTGCCTTGATCTATGAATTCATGTCCGTGACACTCACTGCTGCCCACAGCTGTTTTATAGAAGGAAATTCCTTCACTTCATGAAAGTGTTTTAAACACACACACCTCTACTACACACACATGACGGGTGTTATTTTCCCCA
The DNA here is from genome assembly GCF_949606895.1 of Notothenia rossii. NCBI lineage: Eukaryota > Metazoa > Chordata > Actinopteri > Perciformes > Nototheniidae > Notothenia > Notothenia rossii. Next base: position 54,254,368 of record NC_136901.1, on the reverse strand, counting down.
TAAGGAACAAGTCGCTGCAAATTGTCCCGCTTATTACACAGCCAAATTCTCAACAAAGTAACGCCATGACTCTCAATATTAATTTAAATGCTTTTATGGATTTAGAAAAAAAATGTATTGATTTAAAAAATAGTTGTATGTATTGATTTAAATTGACATGCATCCGCTAAGAAAAATAGTCCGTTGTTACAGTTTTTTAAACAGTCTGAATGAAACGGCAGCTCTCAGCTGTGTATTTACACAACTAATGGCCCATCAACCACAGCTCTCTCCCCCCTCCCCCCTTGATCTTTCTTCTCCAGCAGCTAAATTAACGGTAGGTTACTCTGAGTGACAAGCTTACAGTTAGACACAACACTGTCATTGCAAGTGACCCTCAGTTAGTTGACTTTTATGTTCAACTGCTAAATTCGTTACTGATAAAAAAAGGGCTTCTACTGTACCTAATTACCTTAACACTAGAACCGCCAGAGGTTTTTGTATAGGCCTACCTAAACCCGTCAAATCCCGCTATTAGAATGCAATTTTTAACAACATAGGGTGCTACATAACACACTTTCAGGAAAAGTCAGGGACTGGGAGACTTTAATATTTTATTGAAAAAAAGTTACATTGCACACACACAACACACATCACACAAATTGACCCGATTGGCGGTCCTAGTATTAAATAAACTCACTAATTAATGAAACCAGTTCAATACGCATTATTCTTATTCTTATCATTCTTTATGAGCGCAGAAATAGTCTTAAAATCAGATCTGTTTTTTAAATGAAATCTGACGGCAGGCAGTTAGCTCTGATCACCTATGACAAATGCGCCGCACCTAATCGCTGGCCATTCAGCAACAGACACTGTTCGAAATGGGGGGGGAGCTAGGAGGAGCTTGGCTCCCCCGAAGAGGGAGGGAGCTCCCCTGAAGGCTGACTTTGAGATAAATAGGGGGAGCCCAAAACAGTCGTGCATATTTGTGTCACACAGATTAGAAATGTTGAGTTTCTGTAAATAACAGTTCTTGAAATAAATAATAGTTATTGTTCATTACTGTTTCTGAATATTTGTTTTATATTTGTGAATATGTCTGGGTGTTGCCATCTGTATGTGGCGGCGCTGCATTCTTACTTACGTTGCTATGATTATGGCAGTGATGCCGGCACGGTATTTGAAATGTTCATATTGATATATTTTTTAACTCTGGCTGTGTAATAAAAAAATATGGCAAAACGAAAACAGCCAAGCGTCACAGCTTTTGAATTCACAAGCAAAGAAGCGAAGGAGTCTAAAAAGGACAACGTGAACGGAAAACAACTTTTAGTTGGCCGGCTGTAAGCGGCGTTAGGGTCGAGTTTGACAGCTCCACACCGAGGGAGAGGCCTGCCGATGCGGAGCCTGAAGAGGCTTCAACAACGGCCACATCCGCCGGCATAGTGACACCGTCTGTATTAGTAGAAGAGTGTTTTTATAGCAATTGATCGCATCCGCGCTGCTGCGCCAGTCAACAGAGCGTGCGTGTGACATATTTAGTAGCAGGATGTGCTCTGAAAAATAGGGCTCCCCGAAAGCAAATGGGTAATTCGAAAACTGACAGAGCTCCCTCTATACAAATCAAACTGTAGAAGGTGTGAAAGCACCTATTGTTTTAAATAATGGTCGGAATGTGACCTGTGAGCCTTCTGAATTACCGTGGGACAGCACATTCTAAACTAAAATGTTCAATCAATAAAGTAACATCTTATCTTATCTTAATAATATCTTCATATTAATAGTAATAATAAATCATACAGTATGTGTCCGAAAGGGAGCAGGAGGAAGCAAACACAAAAATATACTGCATATTAAAGCAAACGATTGTAAAGGTTAAAGTATGAGCATAACAAATAAAGAAGTGTAATGTAAACATTTACATTATAATTATGATTATTTAATATATAAAGACTATATATTATTGAATTACAAGATTAGATATACTTTAGTTGATCTAAAATATTGATGTGTTAAAATGCTCTTCAAAACACAACTGAAAGTCCATGAAACTTGTCTTTCTGTATTTGTGAATGAAGCGCCATCTCCTGGTTAAAACCTGAAATTGAAAATCTGGCAACGCCCTCTTGGAAAATAGTGGGAGGGCTTAACATTCCTCTATACTGGTCTTTGGCTGGTGGTAGGCAGGAAGCTGTAAGCTGGAGTCCGAAATTCAGTGCTCCATCTGTATGTTTATAAATGAATAAATGTGTGTAGGCCTATATATATATATATAAAATAGTAATAAAATATTAAATAAACGTTAAAATATTACATGACAAACAAAAAAACGAAACATTATATATGGGCTATATATAGGCTACAGATGTTTGCTAATGTATCCCTCTTATATCCATCAGGAATTCATATTAAATGATGAATTAATATTACCTCAGCACTGCATAAGTGTGGTCGTCAGTCATATTGACAAAGAAGCACTATTATATTGTATATTATGCAGCGTTTATAAGGACGGTATTTTGCTTGTCAGATTCAGATTTTGCGGGTGTGCCGTGTCTATGACGCTATCGCGTAGAGCTACATCCTTGCGTAATGCGGAAGTGGGCGTGGTTAAATCTAAACTGGGTTGGAATAACGATAGACGTGCCGGGCGTGGGGTTACAAGGCTCGTGTCTTGTGGTGCATTCACTTGCACTCGGACATTAGAGATTTTCTCTCATAAATGTCCGATGAGCCCAACGACCACTACCCCAGTGCCGGATATCATTAGAAAGCTAGGAATCTCCTCTTTCCAACAGTGTATACAACTCAAAATATGTCTTCGGGTCAATGCGACTGATTTCGATAGTGAAAGTCACATATGAGGTGATCCCCGAAAATCCTTGATAGTAAAAAGTGGATTTTATTTAGCTTTTTTCCACGGACCACAGTTTGAGAACCACTGATCTAAATGACCCCTTAGCGAAAAATGCTAACGGACATTGGCACAGAACTCAAGATAAAAGTACCCTTATTACTTATCGTAGCTGCACATACAAGATATCCGATTAAAGCTGAGGTTCCACAGATTATTTAAGTATATAGTATCATCACTGAGTGATCCGAACTTGCGACAGGGGAAGCAAAAACAGACATCACAACACGTACCTTTACGTAGCTTCTAGGGAGATTGTCTCACCGTAGCTGTTAATCTGATCAAAAGACGTGTTCAATGGCATTAAAACGAGAAAAAACGGAGCTGAAACGGTTAATCCATAGGTTGATAAAGTTTCTGGGCAATAATTTGAATTCTTTATAATCCATAATTCCATTTTTATGTAAAAATCGCAGAGCAAAAGTTAGCTGCTAATGGTAGCCACCAGAGTGGCTGCTACTTCCGGTCTTGGCAATGCAGCAGTCTAACACAGACACATGACCAAATAAGGACTATGTGGGAGTTCCCCTCGATTCCATTGGCTCTGACGGTTATAAGGAGATGTTACATGTCAAAATCCAGCAGGGGGAGCCAGAGATATGAAAAATCCATCCAAATGGCCCCAGAAGAGGGTTTTCTTTGCAAAATCTGTCTAAAAAGGTCAAATATCACTTGTTTTGCATCAATCTTGATACAGGGTACTTATTATATGTTGTACTTTGGATTCCTAAAGCTTTTAGTCTACTAACCCATCATCCAAGATTAGTTTTCACTATAAGTACAACATATCTTTTGGACGGACACTGTAATTTACAGTTTTTTACCATGTTCAATCTGAATTTTCTTTAAAATAAAGAACATCTATATTGAATCTGACTTTTCTACATCAAACTGACAGGTTTATCATTACTTTGAGAAAAAGGATTATTAATTTAAACCTTTTAGAAGGGAAGATAATGGTCATTTGTTCTGGGAATGTCATTTTCGAGCCTGAAACCTGAAAAACAGGCTCTGGGTTTAACAGGTTAAGTCATGGATGTTTAAAGTTTAACTTCTTCATATTTGACTAATGTTAAAGTTCACTTTTCATTCAGGAACTATGAAGCTGCGCTTTGTGATTGGTCGAATGCTCAAAATACCACCCCTTTCATGTGAACGCGCACCTGACTAGATAGGACACGGCTGGCTTGAGCGATCCACTTGATAACGAGCGTCGTAGGACCGCTTAGTGAGAGCGCTTATGTTTTGGATTAGGCCAACCGGCTAATTCAAACATATGTTGAACCTAGTGTTAATTTCGTCAGCTATTTTTTTATTTAGTCTTAGTCCTGTGTTAAATTTCCTTTTTAGTTTTAGTCATATTTAGTTACCTTCATCCTGTTTTTATTTAGACAAGTTTTAGTCGACTAAAAGTCTTATTTTAGTCAAAGAAAACTAATTATTTTAGTCAATGAAAACTTTTGAGTCTTTTTCATCAGATTATATAGCCAAAACCAATAATTTGTTATTTTAGTCATACTTATTTCACAATAAGATTATATATTGTCCTTATTTGTTGAAAAACACAGGTTGAATGATTAAGAATGCAGCTTTGCAGAGAGTATCTGGTCAGGTTTGTGGTGTTTTTTTACCAGCTGTGTTATGGCCACATTACACATATGGCCCTTCTAATAAAACAATGCATTCGCTTTTTTTCTCCGCCTCATTGTAGCGAAAATGGGCCCAAACATTGCATTGTTTCTTTCTCCCAAGCAGTGGTGGCTTTAGAGTTTTTCGTTGTCAGTCATTTTGATGGACAGGATCGTAACATTTCCATCATAATCCATTATTATCCGTCGAGTTGATCATTTATCACTCATTCGCGCTGACGGGGGTATTTGGTTAACGCGAGTGCGACCACTGCTCCCAAGCCCTGTTTTATTTTATTTTAAATAAGGTTAGTTAGACCCGAGTCTTTCTGACAGTTCAGTATGCCGCTGCCCAGTGTAATTCAAATATACCGCCGCGTGCAGCAAAAACACACAGCTGCTCCCCAGCCGCAGCACCAGAAATGGAACTGCTGAGATGTAACGTTATTAGTCTCCTCATTTTTCGTCAACGAAAGTAAAGAGAGATTTTGGCAAAGTTTTTATTTAATAAACTACATTTTCGTCTCGTCACTTTTCGTCAACGATATTGCATGATGACTTCGTTACAGTTATTGTTTACTGCCGTCGGTGCCGTCTCGTTTTCGTCATGGAAAAAAAGGTTGTTGACGAACATATTTCATCATAATTTTAGTCATCGAAATGAACACTAGTTGTACCAGCTTCGTAGTACAGGCCTCTGGAAAACCGGCTCGGGGCTTAACCCTTTGGAGTCGACCGTCACGCCGGCGTGATCAGATCACATGACTTGTTCAAGCCGGTGCCGCATAAAAACAACAGTCCGGACAACATTGCCGTGTGTTTCTGTCGAAAGTAGGCCTACTTGCTTGAACCTTTATCTCAGTGTTTGTTTCATGCAAAAAGACCCAGTAAACACGGAGATACGATGATATAAAGTTAATACATTTCAAAAGTATGAAAAATGGAAGCACATATTTGAATATCTTCGCCGTATTTCATCATTTTACGAAACGGAAAATACTGGAAACTGTAGATCCTGCTCAACAGGATGTATGTGTGTATTTCTGTCGAAAGTATTTGCTTGAAACTATATGCCAGTCTTTGTTTCATGCGAAAAGACCCAATAAACACGGAGATACGGTGATATAAAGTTAATATAAATATATTTCAAAAGTATGAATAATGGAAGCACATCTTCGCCGTATTTTATCATTTTACGAAACGGAAAATACTGGAAACTGTAGATTCTGCTCAACAGGATGTATTTACTAGGGAGGGGGTGAGGTAATCAGGTAAATGGAGTGATACAAAGCGAGACGAAAAGAGATGAAGAGGGACGGCGGGAAATGGATTACGAAAACAGCGTAATCGAAATAAAATGATGATTTTGCTGCATTCCCTTTCGCAATGATGCTCTCAATTTATCTTGCGTTATACATCCTGCCCGCGCGTGCGCTTTCACCCCTCCCTAAAAGCCCTCTCGGCCAGGTTGTGACTTGCTGTCTGTTTAATACATCCATATATGAGTGTGCATCCAGACTCGGTGAGGACACTATCGATACTGACTCAGCAATCACTGTAAGTTATATTCTTGTTTAAATAGACTTCTCTGTTTCATTTATTCTACTCTGTATAATTGTTCTGTAGTTATTGTAGCTAAAACGGCGATTTCTGAGAGATTTTAAAATCTCAGATCTGCTCAAGTCCACCAGCTGTAACTCAGGTCTCAGTGAGTCACGCCCCTCAAGTGTGCATTCCAAGAGGTAGGAAGACTCTGCTGATTGCGTGAAGTGCAAAACGCTTCCCAGCCGAAAAACATTTTAAATAGCGCATTTCAAATCAGAATAACTGAGTGTGCATCCAGACTCGGTGAGGACACTATCGATACTGACTCAGCAATCACTGTAAGTTATATTCTTGTTTAAATAGACTTCTCTGTTTCATTTATTCTACTCTGTATAATTGTTCTGTAGTTATTGTAGCTAAAACGGCGATTTCTGAGAGATTTTAAAATCTCAGATCTGCTCAAGTCCACCAGCTGTAACTCAGGTCTCAGTGAGTCACGCCCCTCAAGTGTGCATTCCAAGAGGTAGGAAGACTCTGCTGATTGCGTGAAGTGCAAAACGCTTCCCAGCCGAAAAACATTTTAAATAGCGCATTTCAAATCAGAATAACTGAGTGTGCATCCAGACTCGGTGAGGACACTATCGATACTGACTCAGCAATCACTGTAAGTTATATTCTTGTTTAAATAGACTTCTCTGTTTCATTTATTCTACTCTGTATAATTGTTCTGTAGTTATTGTAGCTAAAACGGCGATTTCTGAGAGATTTTAAAATCTCAGATCTGCTCAAGTCCACCAGCTGTAACTCAGGTCTCAGTGAGTCACGCCCCTCAAGTGTGCATTCCAAGAGGTAGGAAGACTCTGCTGATTGCGTGAAGTACAAAACGCTTCCCAGCCGAAAAACATTTTAAATAGCGCATTTCAAATCAGAATAACTGAGTGTGCATCCAGACTCGGTGAGGACACTATCGATACTGACTCAGCAATCACTGTAAGTTATATTCTTGTTTAAATAGACTTCTCTGTTTCATTTATTCTACTCTGTATAATTGTTCTGTAGTTATTGTAGCTAAAACGGCGATTTCTGAGAGATTTTAAAATCTCAGATCTGCTCAAGTCCACCAGCTGTAACTCAGGTCTCAGTGAGTCACGCCCCTCAAGTGTGCATTCCAAGAGGTAGGAAGACTCTGCTGATTGCGTGAAGTGCAAAACGCTTCCCAGCCGAAAAACATTTTAAATAGCGCATTTCAAATCAGAATAACTGAGTGTGCATCCAGACTCGGTGAGGACACTATCGATACTGACTCAGCAATCACTGTAAGTTATATTCTTGTTTAAATAGACTTCTCTGTTTCATTTATTCTACTCTGTATAATTGTTCTGTAGTTATTGTAGCTAAAACGGCGATTTCTGAGAGATTTTAAAATCTCAGATCTGCTCAAGTCCACCAGCTGTAACTCAGGTCTCAGTGAGTCACGCCCCTCAAGTGTGCATTCCAAGAGGTAGGAAGACTCTGCTGTCGCCCATCAGCAGAAAATAGTTAACTAATTACAGCGGCGTGCCCCCAAAGCTGTGAGAACTGAGCAATCAGGTATCCATCTTAGGTTGCGTTTTCCTGGAGCGTCAGCTTCAGCGTCAGCCAGACGAAGACTGACAAAGACATTAAGAGTCCTGTGGGAGTCACGTGGGAGGCAAAGAGGAGGCAAATCCTACTCTGATTGCGCCAAGTATCGCTGGTGTTATTTAGTTTTATTCAATTCTCTTGGGTTCTCTAGCCCCTCATGCTATAATCATGTGTATTTTCTGCATTCCTGTTCATGTGTCTTCTCGCAATTATCACTGGCCCCGTGTTTCTCCTAATCGATTTCACCGGCCTGCTCTCGTCTATCCCACATGCTCCACTGAGATCCAACATCTCGTTTCAGGGGGCCTGTGGAACTGCCAGTCAGCTGTCCCTAAGGCTGACTTCATCTCTGGCTACGCTTCCCTGCAGTCTCTGGATTTCCTTGCTCTCACGGAGACCTGGATCACTCCATCCAACACATCCACCCCAGCAGCTCTCTCCACAGCATATTCCTTCTCCCATACACCCAGACCCTCTGGCAGAGGAGGTGGCACTGGTCTCCTGCTCTCTCCCAAATGGAGCTTTTCCCTCTTCAAGCTACCTAATTTCACTCCTTCTACCTTTGAATTCCATGCCGTCACAGTAACCCATGCTATACAATTAACCATTGTTGTTCTCTACCGTCCACCAGGCGCCTTGGGGGACTTCTTGGAGGAATTAGATAATCTCCTCTCACACATCCCTGAAACTGGCCCTCCCGCTGTACTTCTCGGAGATTTCAACCTCCAGACAGGGAAGATATCTGAACTAACATCTCTGTTAACCACCTTTGCTTTCTCACTGTCTCCATCCCCACCAACTCATAAAGCTGGCAATGTCCTTGATCTCATATTCTCAAGGAACTGCTCTACTTCTAACCTCTCTGTAAACCCGCTCCACACATCCGATCACTTCTTCATTTCATTCTCTCTACCCCTTTTCAAACATAACAACCTAATCTCTTCTAACTCTGCTCCTGTCCGCCGTAACCTCCGTTCCCTCTCCCCCTCTACCTTTGCCTCATCGGTGCTCTCAGCCCTCCCTTCCTCTGACTCGTTCCAACTCCTGCCTCCAAACGCTGCTGCAAAAACTCTCCTCTCTACTCTCTCATCCTCTCTGGACACTCTCTGTCCTCTCACATCGCGGCCGGCTCGTCAGTCCCCTCCTGCTCCCTGGCTAAATGACGCACTGCGTGCTAATAGAACCATCCTTCGGGCAGCAGAGCGGAAATGGTGGAAATCCAAACACCATGACGACCTCCTAACCTATCAGGCTCTCCTCTCCTCTTTCTCTGCTTCCATCTCTCAGGCAAAAAGCACTTTCTTTCAAGATAAGATCCAATCTTCCTATTCCAATCCCAAAAAACTATTTTCTATCTTCTCCACCCTCTTGGACCCTCCCAAAGCACCTCCCCCCTCCTCCCTTCTGTCAAGCGACTTTGTTAACCACTTTGAAAAAAAGGTTGATGATATTCGCTCTTCCTTTTCTGACTCACCTTTACTCACCGCTGGGTCACCAGACCCTCCCTTCACCCACACACTGACCTCCTTCTCCCCTCTCTCTCCAAGTGAGGTTCTTACCCTCGTTACCTCTGCCCGTCCTACCACCTGTTCTCTGGACCCTATCCCCTCAAACCTCCTTCAGACTATCGCTCCTGATATTCTACCATTTCTCACCCATTTCATCAACACTTCTCTAACTTCTGGTCACTTTCCAAACAGTCTCAAGGAGGCAAGAGTAAACCCTCTCCTTAAGAAACCCACTCTCAATCCGTCTGATGTTATTAACTACAGGCCCGTCTCTCTCCTCCCGTTCCTGTCTAAAACACTTGAACGCGCTGTCTTTAAACAACTCTCCTGTTATCTCCATCAGAACAACCTTCTGGATCCACACCAGTCTGGTTTCAAGGCAGGTCACTCAACAGAAACTGCTCTCCTTGCTGTCTCTGATGAACTGCACACTGCTAAAGCAGCCTCCCTCTCCTCTGTCATCATCCTTCTGGACCTGTCTGCTGCATTCGACACAGTGAACCATCGGATCCTCCTTCGCACTCTACAAGAACTTGGAGTTTCAGGCACTGCACTTTCCCTCCTCACCTCATACCTCAACGACCGCACCTACAGGGTTACTTGGAGAGGGTCCGAGTCCGACCCTTGTCAATTAACTACAGGGGTCCCTCAGGGCTCGGTTCTTGGTCCCCTCCTCTTCTCCCTGTACACAAACTCGCTCGGGTCTGTCATTAGCCCGCATGGTTTTTCATACCACTGCTACGCTGACGACACCCAACTAATTCTGTCCTTTCCCCGCTCAGAGACCCAGGTCGTCGCACGCATCTCTGCTTGCCTAGCAGACATCTCTCGGTGGATGTCTGCTCATCACCTCAAGCTCAACCTTGACAAGACTGAACTGCTCTTCCTTCCGGGAAAAGATTGTCCCACTCTTGACCTAACAATCAACATCGGCACCTCTGTTGTTTCCCCGACTCAGACTGCAAGGAATCTGGGTGTGGTCCTAGATAACAAATTGTCCTTCACTGCAAACATCGCTGCTACAACCCGCTGCTGCAGATACACGCTTTACAACATCAGGAGGATACGTCCCCAGCTGACCCAGACATCAGTGCAGATTCTGGTCCAGGCTCTCGTCATCTCACGCCTAGACTACTGCAACTCCCTCCTGGCTGGTCTACCTGCATGTGCCATCCGACCTCTGCAGCTCATCCAGAATGCAGCGGCTCGTCTGGTCTTCAACCTTCCCAAATTCTCCCACACCACACCGCTCCTCCGCTCCCTTCACTGGCTTCCAGTAACTGCTAGAATCCACTTCAAGACACTGGTACTTGCGTACCATGCTGTGAATGGATCTGGCCCTTCCTACATCCAGGACATGGTTAAACCGTACACCCCAGCACGTGCACTCCGCTCTGCATCAGCCAAACAGCTCGCTGCACCCGCACTGCGAGGGGGACCCAAGTTCCCGTCAGCAAAAACACTTGGGTTTGCTATCCTGGCTCCAAAATGGTGGAATGAGCTCCCCATTGAAATCAGGACAGCAGATAGCTTACACATCTTCCGACGCAAACTGAAAACTCATCTCTTTCGACTCCACTTCGAGCGATAGAATTAATAACAAAGCACTTATATACTAATAAAGGGCTGGCTTTCTAAATGCCAGTTGAGTAGCACTTGAAATGTTTGGCTCTATGAAACCTGATGTACTTATATGATTCTGTTTTCTTAAAGGTTGTATCTTCCTGGTCGAATGCACTTATTGTAAGTCGCTTTGGATAAAAGCGTCAGCTAAATGCAATGTAATGTAATGTAATATAAACTAGGGCCGGGACTTTAACGCGGTAATTAAGATTCATTAATTACACAAACATTAACGCGTTAAAAAAACTAACGCATTTTAATCGCACTTATTTTTGCACCACGGAACGTTTCTCACTGGATGAGTTTCAGGGGTACCGATTATACTGGAGCACCAACCAACGTTTATGACTTCAGACAACAACAAACCACAGTGAACAATAGTCAAACATGAACGAAGAAGCTAATGAGACCGCTTTGGTTGGCCCCGTGAATGGGACATTTTGTTTTAAAAAACGGACGGATGGAAGCGTCAATAAGAGCACGGTTGTTTGCGAATTATGCAAAAAGGAATTTGCAAATCACCGCAGCACATCAAGCCTCAAGTATCACATCAATGCAAAACATATAGCAGCTAGCGTGGAAGCTAGCGTGGACGTTAGCCCGACTCGGAGTACAAGGACCCACACCCAATTCGTGTTGATCAAACAGTGGCCTATGCAACAGAGAGATTTTATTTTTCATCAGGATATTGGAAGAATAGGAGGGATTGAGGTCAATCACTGGCACTTTTTTATTTTATTTTAAATGGTACACTTTATGTTGAACTATTTATTACGTTGTTGGTGCAACTGGCACTTTATGTTGAACTGTTTATTGTTTTGGCCAAGGTTATTGAGAGAGTTGGACTGAAATTGATTAGATTTTTTAAATCAACTGTTGGTAAATCAACTAAGTCTGTTATTGTTATGGCCTCTGAAGCAACAGAGAGATGTTTTCTTATAGTCAGGGTTTCCAATGTTCTGAATGTACTTGAAAGTATTGTGTTTTATTTAAAAAACGAAGTGTTATAGTTTACAGAAGGTCTACCTACCTATAGGCTACCTGAATCTCTGAAATGTACTATATTCCTAAATATGCTATTGCTACACTTTATGGCAAAAATTGCACTTTTCTGTTGGTCTTGGTTAATTACCACCTTGAAAAAAATAAACAATGTTTTGTTGCTTAAGCTTATGTATTCAGTCATTATTCAATGGTATACTAAAATCCATGTGAAAAAAATTGCTTCTCTCTGTTCTCAGGTCAAATATATATATGTGATTAAAAATGCGATTCATTTCGATTAATTAATTACAAAGCCTCAAATTAATTATATTAATTTTTTTAATCGAGTCCCGGCCCTAATATAAACACGTTACAAGGGAAGCTTTAGTTGCCGTGTCATTCATTCAAAAAGTCTTGAATTCAAAGTCTTGAATGTAACTAAATGTATTTTTGATTCCAAAGATCAGGTAATCCCTCTTAACAGAGTAGGTACTGGCATAAACAAAAAGCGCTCACAAGGAGGAAACAACTAAGCATAACATAAGGAGAACTTAAGAAAAACTTAAGCCTACAAAATTAACAACAAAACCTGACATGAGTGAAAGCAATCCTTTCTGAGCTGAGGCTTGGCACGACCATTCGGGGAAACACACAAGACAAACTGACACAGGGGAGAGACAGAACTATTTAAACATGAGTAGAGTGGGAAAGACAAGAGGTAAGTACAAAATAAAACAGGAAATGGAAAACGAGACATGACTAGACGTGAAAAAACATGAAATGACAGACATAATACATAAACATAACTAACACATTTGACGAGATACAACAGTGAGTGACATCAGTCATCATTTTATATATGTTTAGTAGGTTGTGGAAGTGCGCACCAAAAATATGTGTTGACCTTTATTGCTATATATTATTTTTATATTATTTATTTAAATGTAGATATTAATGTATAATAATTTGTTTTTGTATTGGTCTTTCAGTTGAATTATACTTAAAGTTCAGGGTAATCAACTGTTCAAAACATACTGTTCAAATTATTATTATTATTTTTTTTTTAAAAGTTCAATAAATAGATGTTTTCAAAGTCAATGAATAATCTTATTTAATAATCGAGATATCAATATTGACTAAAAATAATCGTGATTATGATTTTTGTCATCCCGCCAGAAATGTGACCACAATCACACACAGTACATGTATCTTCAAACACACACACACACACACACACACACACACACACACACACATACACATACACATACACACACACACACACACACACACACACACACACACACACACACACACACACACACACACACACACACACATACACACACTTAGTATCACGGCAGGAAAAAAACAGGGGAGGCTAGCATACTTACGGCCCCTCTACACTACAGGCATCGAAAAATGCTTTCAATGCTTCGCCCATTCACTTGAATGGGGTGACGTAGAAGATTTTTAATCGTCACCGAACAGCATTGTGGGGAGCATTGCATGGCTTTGCAAGCATCACGAGCATCTATCGGAATCAAAAGTTGAACAATGTTCAACTTTTGAGGCTCGATGCTTGGCATCAGCCAATCAAATCCCGCCAGTGCAAGCGCTAGCCAATCAAACTGCGTGCAAGCTGGGAGAGCCAGACCGCAGTTCATTTCCTCATATTCCAAACGAGATATTACGGTAGCAAATCACCCGGTTCTTTACGACCAGAACTATTTACCGGGATACAGACCGGAGGAACCAGGCATGGAGGGAGGTGGCAGAGACAGTGGGTGAAACTGGTAGGTTTTTTGCCTGTTTGGAGAGTTTATATCCAGTTTACTTCGTTTTAACATTGCTATTGCTTTGTATGTCGGGGGCGGGAGATTCATGTGATTGGTTGTTGGTCGCGTTGCTCGCAAAAAATTGCCAAGCTTCAGACACGCCCAGCTTCAAGATTTTTTGATGCCTGTAGTGTAGAGGGGCCGTTAGTTTGGCTTCTCATGATGCTATCTCTAACAAACGGGAGGTTAACTGAAACCTCCGTCAATCATCACAAGGGAGTGGGGGGACCTTTAGCGTACATTTTCAACTAACAGGGTTGACTTGCATAGACTTGCACTTGCTGGTAATAAACGAGTTGGGATCGTGGAGAAATGCTCTCCGCAGACCCATTCTCGCAGCGTTATAAACCTTTTTCTTACGGCCCGTCCACACAGCAGCGTTAAAAAAATCTTCCAACGCTTCTGCCCATTGACTTTGAATGGGATGACGTCACTTTGCCTCGCTTTTCGCCTAACTGCATTGTGGGGAAGCAAAGCGAAGATTTCCAGGATTTCCAGGATTTTCAGGATTCAAAAGTTGAGCAATGTTCAACTTTTGAAGCTGAGGTGGAAGCGTCAGCCTATCAAATCCCGTTTATTCAAATCTGACAGTACAAGTGAAACTGGTAGGTTTTCGCCTGTTTGGGGAATTTATATCCTGTTTACTTCGTTTTAACATTGCTAGCAAGCAGGGGGGCGGGAGATTCATGTGATTGGTTGTTGGTCGCGTTGCTCGCAAAAAATCCCCAAGCTTTCAGACACGCCCACCTCCAAGATTTTCAAGACTTTTTTAACGCTGCTGTGTGGACGGGCCATTACTCAATATCAAGCCACACTTATTGTTTTTACTTCGGTTGTGAGTGTTTGTGTGTGCTCAGGATGAGTTTTGCGCTGTCTCGCTGTATCGCCGACCCGGAAGCCACACCAGTAAGCCAGCTCACTGAGCAGCGAGCCTCGCAACGTCCCGAGCACACTGGGCTCACAGGGAGGGGGGGGCAGGAGCTCCAACAAGCCGTTTAGGACAGAGAGTGAATACACATACTATAAAGAGATGCTATATGAGAAACCAATGTGAGTTTGGAACATTGAACAATATAAATCTATTTTAGTAGACCTCAACAATGGAATTATGATCAGTAGAAATGGCCATGACATGGGACCTTTAAACTATTTCACACAGCATTTAACAATACATTATTAAAACTACTATGCTTTTTGGGGTTTTCCCTTTATTGTAGTGTTATATAGTTATTTTTAAAAATACAACAAGTTGGCTTATTCCACTGCGCTGTACTCTCAATGCAAATAAACCCAATTTACATATTATTTTACCAGTAATATCATTCATGAAAACCTGATCACAGGGAACCATATTACACTTTTTCCTGCAACGTAGAGAGAGTTTGATTGCAACTATCTTTTGAAGCAATCTCAATATTAATCGTTAACATAAAGGCCTTTCACAGGAGTTATGATATGTGAATATATGAGTCACACCTGTTGAGATCTCCATATCAAGTGAATACTTAAAACAAAAGTTAATTATAATCAAATATGATCAATTATATTCTTGTATAAACCCATAATGAGAATGCTTCTTGATGGTTGTTGAATATGTATGTATGTTTACAATTTTATTTGTTGCTGTTTTGATAACTTTGCGTTTTAAAAAGAGGGGGTTGAGATCTCCATATCAGGTTGAATAATTAAAATGAAAGTTATTTATAATCAAATATAGTCAATTATATTCTTGTATAACCCACAATGAAAATGCTTCATATTTTATGATTTTCTATATTTACAGTATAAACAAAACACAAGTGGTTTGTTAAGTTGAGAGTGTAAGGCCTTTAATGGTTTATGCGTTTCACTGATAAGGGAGAGACAGTTTCTTCCCTCTCCCCTCACAGCAGTACACAGGGAGGGGGGCTCCTGACTTAAGGAGAAACACACTGAGGCCCCAAAAAGGTGGTTATGTCATAGCCATAGAATATGTCTGTTCATGTCCTTTTTACACAAACATGGGAAGGTGTGTCTTATGCCATAGCCAATAGAATATGTCTGGTCATGTCCAGTCCTGTACATCAGAGGCCATGACCAGTTTCCACAAATATTGGTGTGGAGGAGGTGTCTTAGGTTTTTCTATCATGTTTTCGAGCATAAAGACACTGGCTTTTTGGAGACATTCTGAGAGAGAGAGGGGGGATATACTCTCTCCCGGTAGGCTCTGTCCCTCAGAGCTGGATTAATAGCTCTCGGTAAGGTTCTCTCAGAATTGGTAAATATCTCTCAAATGTCTTGGTTGAATGTTGAGTGAATTACTTTGTTAAATGAGTGGAATGAATTGAGATGTGTTTGTGAGTATTAGGCCCACCACCTGTGAGGAATCTTCCTCCGAATTCATGCGGATAGGTGCGGGTTTTTGAATGTTATTCCCACCATCTGTGTCGGAAAAAAGGAATGAAATTGATGTGAATTGATTGGGTGAAAATGAAAGTTTGAATGTGCTTTTTATTATCACCGGTCTTTTATGAGGAAATGCCTCAAAATTCTATCGGGAGATCTAAAAATCACAAACTGAATTGGGCAGTTGAAGTTACAATTTATGGTAATAAATGTAAAACTGTGAATTAAAGTTTCATATTAAAACATGATCACAGCATGATAGGTTTAGTATGATTATAATGTTGTAAAGAGAGAGAATGTAAAAACCCTGTATTAGTTTGGACCTATTTTTCTTCAAATAAACTGATTCCACCTTTTGGTTGGGGAGGAACTTTCTTTTTGGGAGAGAGAGGGAGAGAGAGGGGGGGGGGGGGTTCCCCTGGTATACTGTCTCCCGGTAAGCTCTGTCCCTCAGAGCTGAGTTTTTGCTCTTGGTAAGGTTCTCTCTAAATTGGTAACTATTGCTTAAATCTCTGTGTATTGAATGCTGAGGGAATGGTTTAGATGAAAGTTTTTAACGGGATTTTTTAAACCTACCATTCCTAAATGTGTTGGGATCCTTAGGCAAGGCAAGTCAAGGCAAGTTTATTTATATAGCACTTTTCAACACAAGGCAATTCAAAGAGCTTTACAAAAATGAAAGACATTAAGAAAATGGCATTTAAAATCAGTCATTAAAAAGAAAAGTTAATAAAATAAACATTAAAAGAAAGAAAAAATACATGGATAAAAGTTACAGTGCAGTCTAAGATATGAATAGTTCAATTAAAAGCAGCGACAAAAAGAAAAGTCTTCAGCCTGGATTGAAAAGTAGTCAGAGTTGCAGCGGACCTGCAGGTTTCTGGGAGTTTGTTCCAGATATTTGGAGCATAATAACTGAACGCTGCTTTACCATGTTTAGTTCTGACTCTGGGGACAGAAAGCTGACCAGTCCCTGAAGACCTGAGAGATCTGGATGGTTTATAATTTAGCAGGAGGTCAGAAATTTATTTTGGGCCTAAACCATTCAGTGCTTTATAAACAGCAGCAGTATTTTGAAATCTATTCTTTGACACACAGGAAGCCAATGTAAAGACTTCAGAACAGGAGTGATGTGATCCACTTTCTTAGTGTCAGTGAGGACTCGAGCAGCAGCGTTCTGAATCAGCTGCAGCTTTCTAATAGATTTTTTAGTGAGACCTGTGAAGACACCATTGCAGTAGTCCAGTCTACTGAAGATAAAAGCATGGACAAGTTTTTCCAAATCCTGCTGTGACATTAGTCTTTTAATCCTAGATATGTTCTTTAGGTGATAGTAAGCTGATTTAGTAACTGTTTTAATGTGACTGTTGAAATTCAGGTCAGAGTCCATGACTACACCTAGATTTCTGGCGTTATCTGTTGTTTTGAACATTGCAGACTGAAGCTCAGCCCTAACTTTTATACGTTCTGCCTTGGCTCCAACAACCATAACCTTAGTTTTGTCTTTGTTTAATTGGAGAAAGTTCTGACACATCCAGTCATTGATTTGTTCAATGCACTTACTCAGTGTTTTAACTGGAGAACTGTTATCATTAATCTGATGGAATTGTGTCATGATGTCTGAATTGATATTAGGTGGACATAGGGACAACACATTTGCTGTACCTGATACAGAGGCACTGACTGCTTGTCTGATTTTCTGAATTTTGTCAGTGAAGAAGGAGGCAAAATCATTGCACGCCCTGGTGGATAGAAATTCAGAGGCTACTGACACTGGGGGGTTAGTTAGTCTGTCGACGGTAGCAAACAAGGCACATGCGTTGTTTTTGTTGTTGGTAATGATGTCAGAGAAGAAAGACTGTCGTACCTTTTTCAATTCCAAATGATAAAGGCCAAGTCTCTCTTTATAGATTTCAAAGTGAACCTGGAGATTTGTTTTTCGCCACCTGCGTTCAGCTTTTCGATATTCTCTTTTTTCTGTTTTCTGGGTCATGGCCTTTCTCCATGGAGATATTTTCTTGCCAGTCACTTCCTTTACCTTAGTTGGAGCAATGGCATCTATAACATTTTTAATTTTTGAATTAAAATGATCTACTAGCTCATTTACTGAGATGTTAGCAGGGGCACGTGTGGAAGAAAAATTGCTTTGTTGTTACCTATTTTTGAACATTTTGTGAACAGAAATAGAGCTCAAAGAAAACACAGGAATGGTCAGAGAGTGCAACATCAGTCACCACAACCTTAGAGATATTCAGACCCTTTGAGATAATTAAGTCCAGAGTGTGCCCCTTATTGTGCGTGGGCTCCGTCACATGCTGAGTCAGTCCATAGCTATCAAGAACACAAAACAGTTCTTTAGCCCCTCTGTCCTGGGGGTTGTCAACATGGATGTTAAAATCACCAACAATGACTAGACGGTCAAAGTCAATACACACTATAGACAGCAACTCGGTAAAATCATCAAAAAAGCTTGCACAGTATTTGGGTGGTCTATAGATATTTAGGAACAGAGCTCGAGAGGAGCATTTCAGCTGAAGGGCCACATATTCAAAAGAAGCAAAGTTCCCATAAGATGTCTTCCTGCATTGAAGGGAATCATTGAACAAAATAGCAACTCCACCCCCTTTCTTATGCATTCTTTCCTGACTCATAAAACTAAAGTTGGGAGGGGTTGATTCAATAAGAACAGCTGCACTGTTATTTTGTTCAATCAAGTTTCTGTTAAAAACATTAAATCAAGATTGTGCTCAGTGATAAAATCATTGATTAAAAAGGTTTTTCCTGCCAAAGACCTGACATTTAATAAAGCTAGTTTAAGTTTGTTAAACACACTATCAGTCAGGTTTTTTGTAACAAGCTGTGGCTGACATGGAATCACTGCTAAATTTGATAAACTCACACAAACGTTTGAGCGCTTCCTGTGTCTAAGATGATTCACTGCTCTTAATCTATTACCTATCAACACAGATATCAGCAAAGCTACAGGCAGGCAGGGCCCTGGCATGTCCTGGAAAAAGTTGAGAGTGCCATACGCCCTTGAGCCTGGACCCAGCAAATATCAGTTTGCAGCATTTTGTACACACACATCCCTATCAGGCTTTGAAGGGTAGGGAGGACCCACCACCCTGCTCCTCTCATCATAGGAGGGCAGGGTGAGGGAAGCCAGGGGAGATGGTGTGCGTCTCTGCTTCGGTGATTTTGGTGAGCGTTGTTGAGGGGCGGGGGTAAAGGACATTCTGCCAACCCTGCGTATCGCCTTCATGCGGTAATTGAACTCCAGGGGGGAGGGCGACGGTGAAAGGGTGAGCGGAGAGTAAAGAGAGCTGGGGGATGAATGAAGAGTATCCTCAAAGGCGTTGACAGTGGGGGTGACGGGAAGTGGAGACTCCTCCATTTGTGTCATAGGTCTCCCATAATCAGAACATTCCTCAGACGGGTTCAGTGATACTTCTTCAAGGTTTTCTGCGGGATGTGTTGTGTCTTTCTCCTGTTTTGATTCCTCTTGCCGCTTGTCCTTGGCAGAGGGAACAGATTGATGATGCAGGCAGTTGAATACGTTAGAGATAAACAATTTCACTCATCACTTGTTCTAGACCCTCCAGAAAAACGCGATTGTGCGATCGCAGAATTTACCGCATAATCAGCAAAATGGCGCAGATTTTTAAAAGGCCGCATATTTATCAAAAGGCCTCATAATCCCTGCATTTTTCCACACAAAGTTGAAAAAAAAAAAAGTTAACTCGTCTTGACGTGAAGTAGTGATGATGATGATGACGTGACGTCATCAGCTCGCGCATCACAGAAGGTAAACAACACCGTAGTGAACGTGTGGAACTCACACGAGACAGAAAACACCAAGATGAAAAAATCTGATCCATCTCATTTACCGACGAACATTTCTGCTGAAGACCGGGCAAAGTAGTACCCCGATGTCTTTCACGAAAGTGGGGGGAAACTATTCTGCACCCCGTGCAACTGTGTGTTGGAGCATAAGAGAAAGTCAACGGTGACGACCCACTTTGATTCATTCAAACATTCGAAAATGCTTTCTGCTGCTGCGGACAAGAAAGCCAAACAACTCACGTTCACCGAGGCATCAACCTCCAAAACGCTTTCGAGGGCTACAAGAAACGAAGTGAGTAGATAACGAACGAGTAAATGAAAACAGAATGAGGCGGAGAAGTGTCTGTTTCTGAGAGAGAGAGAGAGAGAGAGAGAGAGAGAGAGAGAGAGAGAGAGAGAGAGAGAGAGAGAGAGAGAGAGAGAGATTAAAATAGCCCAATTACTTTCACAATAAATAAACATTGAACGTGTTTAATTTAATAGGAAAGGGGTTTAACGTTAGTGGCAGGTTGTGTGTGAGAGAGAATAAATAAGACAGCCCATTATTAAAAAAAAAATCTATAATTTTTCGCAACTTTCTGCATATTTCGCAACTTCCCGCAATTTTACCGCATAAAATCACATAAAAACCCTGCATGTTTAATCGCATAATCAACGATTTTAGCCCGCATAATCAACGATTTTTGCCCGCGTATTTCTGGAGGGTCTAGGCCAGGGGTCAGCAACCTTTACTATCAAAAGAGCCTTTTTTTTTTTTCGGCCACGAAATGAAATGTACCTGGGGCCGCAAAAACTATTTTACCCTTAACATGAAGATAACAGAGTGTATAACGTTTTATATATAATTATACTATATAGAGGGATTGGAATGTATTCAAAAGCTTATTTCTAGTATGTATCTAGTTCTTTTTCGTTTTGATTCTTTTTCATTTCCAATTTTTTTGTCACCCACTGTAAAAGAACTATAGTTTGATGCATTTATGAAATAATAAAAAAACGAAAATTGTTGACATTTTATTGCTTTTTTTACCTGTTACAACAAAGGAAAACCTCAAACTCTTATAAAGAGGAGAAAAAACAAAGGCGTGAGTTTATCTACTTTGAAATAAAACACAGGACCGATCAAGTCTAATTGAATCCTTCCCTTATTTGTGGAAAATTAATCAAATCAAAAGTAGCCCACTTTGAAATAAATAAAACATATAGCTGCAGTCTAATAGCTTTAAAAAGAGTAAACATTAAGATAGGCCAGTTTGTATTTATGACTTCAGTCCATCTCAGTTCGATGTCATCCTCTTCTGTTTTTTCTCACGTACAGCAATCCATGGTCGATCCTGCATAAAACACAACTACATCAGCTCTGGTTCTAAAATGTTTTTTTGCAAAATAATAGCCTATTAAATGATAGTGTTCTTACCTGTTTAATGTGATTTCTGTTTCTGAACATCACTGCTGAGCTTCTCTATATCGGGGCTGTAAGACGTGACTTTGATCTTCACACAGGACTGCAGGCTGTCATCTGTGTCATCATTTTATGTGGTTCATGCTGGAGAAAATCTGCTCGCATAAGTATGTGGATCCAAAGATGGACAGGACTCCAAATGCATACTTCTACATGTTTATATAAGTGTCAGGAATGGCATTTCATGTCTCAAACACAAGTTTGTCGGGTTTGGGGAAGATTTCCAAATTGCTCCAGTTGTGCTCCCGAGCGAGAATAGCCTTCTGACGGGCGACATCTTCGAGATCAGCTGTCAGGCTTTTGAACTTGGACACCCATAATTCTTTATCAGCTATGTCGGCCAGTTCAATTTCAAGATCGGGTTGACTTACTCCTGTGAATGGTGACATGTTCAGCAAAGATGGGTCGATGTCCAGGGGTGTGACGGGGAAGGATAATGTATTTTTTTCCTTTCTGAACTCACTGAATTTTTGTCCAAATGCCGTCTGCATTGCGATGATCGCACGCTTTAAGTACTCACAATTTATGTGGTTGTGTGCTTCTTTGAACTCTCTCAGGGAGGGGAAGTGAGAGAACGTACCTTTATGCACATCTCTGGCAAACACTGTCATCTTGCGCTCAAACGCCAAAACATCCTCCAGCATCTGAAGGGCCTTGCTTCCTTTCCCCTGGAGACTTTTGTTCAGCATGTTAAGGTGACCTGTCATATCCACCATGAAGTGCAACTTTTCCGGCCAATCTGGATGTTCCAGTCCTGGATAAGTGAGGCCCTTGCTTTCCATTAAAGTTTTCACGTGATCTAGACAAGCAGCAAACCGTTTCAGCACCTCTCCCCTAGACAGCCACCGGACTTTGTTGTGCAGCAGAAGATCCGAATATGCGCTGTCTACTTCATCTAATAATGAACAGAACTGTTGGTGGTTTAACCCTTTTGCCATTATTTTGTTCACTATCTGAATGACAAGGTCCATCACCTCCTTGCATTCGGGGGGAAATGTTTGAGCGCACAGTGCTTCTTGGTGCAGGATGCATTGAAACGTCAGCAGCTCTCGATCCAGCGACTTCTGAAGTAAAGTCACAAACCCCTTCTGTGTTCCTCTCATACTAGGTGCCCCATCAGTAGCCACTGACACCATGTGTGTGGTTTTTATTCCTTTGGGTCGTAAACAATTAATTACAGCCTTACAAATGTCCTCCCCCCGTGTTTGGCCTTTTAGCAGTATTAACTCAATGAGTTCTTCCTGTGGCCCATCAGAGTTCACATATCTGCATAACAGCGTTGTCTGTTCAATATCATTTACATCACTTGACTCATCACAGGCGATTGAAAATGCTGGAGCTGAATTAATGTCCTCAATTTGTTGACTGGTGATATTTTCTCCCATCTTAAGGGTCCTGTCCTTGACGGTCTTTGGAGAGAGGGGCATATCTCAAATTTTCTGAACAATTTCTCGTTTATTTTTGAAGTCCAAGAATAGATTTTCTGATATTTTAAGGAATGATTCTTTCATGTATTCTCCATCTGTGAACGGCTTTCCGCGTCTTACTATCTCCTGAGCAGCCACAAAACTAGCAGTAGTAGTTGAGTTTGGAGACTTGATCCACTTCTTGAAAGTATGTTTGCTCTGCTCAGCTTTCCACACAAGTTCCGAAATCGCTCTTTTTCTTGCTTCTCCTGCTGGGTACTTTTCAGCAAATGCTTCGTGTTTGCTGCGGAAATGTCTTTCAACATTACATTTTTTTTTGGTCGCTAATTTATCGCCACATATCAAGCATACAGGTAAGCCTGCATCGTTAGAAGAGAAAGCAAATGAAGCTGTCCACGCGGAATTAAACTCTCTATTTTCGTCCGAGACTTTTCTTTTTTGGGATTTATCCATTGTTTAGTTTACCGCGGGGATCGGAAACACGAGATGAGCCACCTGCAGAAGGCAGACGCCGGGGTGTGACGCATATTTTAGTGGACTAAATATTAAACACTTTTTTTTATTTCAGTGTCACAGTATCACCTCGATCTCTTATTTTAAATAAGAGGTGTACCCTTTGAAAGAAAAAAAAGAGAGTTCAAAATAATAATAATAAATTAATAATAATAAATAAATAAAAATGCAAAGCTATAGGGAGCCACTGCAGAGGGGCTGAAGGGCCGCGGGTTGCCGACCCCTGGTCTAGGCAAACTCCATTTGCCTTATAAAGATGTCTGCGATCCCAGAAAAAGTTAAAATTGTCAATAAAACTGACAGAATGGTCAGTACAGGCAGTTGAAAGCCAGGTGTTCAGTGCAAACAGTCTGCTGAATCTCTCCACTCCTCTTCTGACTGGCGGTAGAGGGCCACTGATGAACACCTCTGCATTTAGAGAGCTGACCGTTTCCAACAGACATTTAAAGTATTTTTTCAGCATTTCTGACTGTTGTTTCACAACATCATTTGTTCCAATGTGCAGTACCACATTCTTCACAGTCGGATGTTCAGCCCCAATATGCAGGATCTTCTCAGCCAAGTAAGAGACCATATCCCTGGGAAAACAGAGTACTTTGGTGTTGTTCTTACTACACAGACTTTTTACATCTCTTACAGCAGAGTCACCCACAATCAGAGTTTCAGGCCCAGTCGTTAGCTTTCCCTCTAGCCTTTTACTTTTGGAGTAGCTGTCGGTCCTTACCCTGCTGTGTGAAGAGGACAGGTTATCCAGGTCATCAGAAAGAGATCTCCAGTTCTCGGTCAGCGGAGCTTATCTGTTCTGGAATGGCACACTTGGTGGTTTAGGAGGATTGTTTGTAGTTCTCCCTGTAGCAGCTGTCCATGGCTGTTTCCTAGTATGAATAGGGGTTGAAGAGGCGCTCTTCCTGGATGATAAAAATGCATGCCAGCCGGTCGCATCACAGATTTCAGAGCGCTGGGCTCTGCCTGTTATTCGTCCTCCCAAATCCCATGGAAATGATTTACTCTTAGGCTTTGCACCTAGAGAGTTCCAGGGAGGACTACCAATCGTAGATGTATTACCCGGTACACTGCCCTCCTGTTCCTTGGAATCCTTGTAGCTGCTAACTAGCTGTGAGTTAGCATACCCTTTTCCATTATTTTGCAACACTGGTAAAGTGGTGTCATTCCCACGACATAGTCCATTCACTTCCATGTTAACTTCCAACCGTTTCATTTTCATTTCCAACACAGCCATCTTCTGTAGACGTTTGTGGAAGTCATCTGTAGACAATGGAGGCATTTTGCTACCATTCTTAAATGTGTTGGGAAACCTACCATTCTAAAATGTGTCGGGATTTTAGAACTAATTAGAGAACCTTTGCCACCGCGAGGAAATTATTTTTGGATTTTGTCGGAAGACTTTAATGGGTGAACTATGAATTAAGGCTTTAGATTAGAAAATAACCCCAGCTTGATATGTTTAGTATGATTATAATGTTTTAAAGAGAGAAGGTAAAAACCCTGTATTAGTTTGGACCTATTTGTCTTCAAATAAACTGATCCCACCTTTTGGATTGGGACAACATAAAAGACATCTGCGCTCTCCTCTCCTGCTTCAAATGTAAGATTGCACCCTGCCACCCCCACACTTAGGTAGGGCCACACCTCATTACTGATATCAAAATCCTTCGGGATCGCTTAAACAGATTTAGAGGGTCGTCTGAATTGAAACAGCAGTTAATTGAACCTGGTTCTTCAGGAGTTAATAGAGGTGAGACCTTGCTGACGTTGGTGGATCTGAGCCAAGCAGTAAACTTACATAGACTCAATAACTTCGGTTAGGTAAATTAGTAGGTCCGAGTAATTTCCCGGAATAAATTATCAGCTCCTCACCAACTCTTACACACCACAAACTGAGTCCTGTTGAAAAATATATCATAAGAAGTTAGTGTAAATTGCTGTTCTTCAAAACAGCACTTCATGTTGAATTCATATTGCGTGAATGCCTAGGCTGTTGTATGGAGAATTGTATCAAATGAATGGGCCGAAGGTATCAGCATTTTCCTGAACTGCATACAAAGGCAGGTTAATGGCAGGTGTACGGGGATGTAGTCTGGAAAAGGTCAGTGTGAAGATATTATTCACAGCAAGACGACAAAAACCGTCGGGTGGAGGCGGGACACGCTACATTAAGGCGGGACATTGTTTTTAATGCACTGGTCAATTTTGAGATTTTGTGCTATTTGTATTCCATAACATGTTTTCTTTCAGGCTTTTGGAAGGAAAACGTACAAAATACACATTGAAGTGTTTATTTTACTATAGTTTGTCTATTTGTGTCTGTAGATATATCCTAGATTCACCAAAAGTTAGCATTCTAACGTAACATAAAGTACCGCGACCGCTGTTTGCACCATGTCAACAGAGATATCGTTGGAAAGCTACGTTTCTCCTGCACAATATCATGGGATCCAAATATGGTCGTTTCCTTTGTATCAGCAACCAATCGTGAAAGTACAAAGGGGTCTTAAACCAAGAAACGAAATCTCATTGGCTGGTGTCAATTTCTGAAAACGTGATTCGTTCAGATGCGTCACGTGGTGTGCTAAAACACTTCCTGGTTAGCTTTCCGCTAGAAATTTAAATCTCAAAATGGCCAAAGAACGGCGAAAAAAACGTTCACAGAGAAGACGACAACAATTGTCACTTGCACGAAGCAAGGTTATACAAAAAACAAATGACCCCGAACATGAAATACCTTCAAGGAGTGCGTCGAGGCGCAAGCTGTCATCCAAAGAACAGGAGGGTTTAGCTAGCGCCACACCGCAATCTTTAAAGGTAGTTTTCTCAAAATGAGTTTTTTCTCCTACTCTGAGTTCGAAATTTTCACTTCAGTAGCACGTACATACACCAAACCTTCCGGTTATATTCCTATCAATATTATGAAGGCTTTTACTGAAGGGTTTGTTCATATATCATTCATAGCCTGAATTATATAACATTGTATAACTAAAAACATGGCGAAAATTGATATTTTAGGGCTGTTGACCAGTGTTGGGACTAACGCAACTACTTTTTTGCGGTAACTAATAGCGTTACTAGTTACCTATTCCCATTAAGTAACGCCGTTATAGTTACTGTGATTTAAATGGGTGCGTTACTGCGTTACATTATGTGATGGAACTGAACCGAATCTCCCTGCGGATGTAATTCACAGGCGAATACAGTGATGTCCTCTCACAGCACCATGGAAAAGTGAAAGTGACCAGAGAGGAGTAATGATTGATTAACGCGGGGTAACATTTCAGGGTAAGCCAATCAGAGACAGAGTTGGGCGGGTCTTGCCTTATGGGGAAAATACACACAAACACTTGCTAATGCTGACACACACACACACACACACACACACACACACACACACACACACACACACACACACACACACACACACACGGCAACGCTCACCACCAGCAGACACACAATGGAAGATGCAAGTATCAGCGAGAGTAGCAGCGCATTTGCAACTTAGAAATATAACCACTATTTTCAATTTGTGGGGATAAAGGACGCAAAAAGTATTACTGTCAAATGTAAACTGTGTGCAGGACAGAAAGCATTGTCCACTTGATTGTTGAGGCTACAATAAAGATGCCTATCAAAATGTCTTAACATATATTTTGTGTGTTATTGTTCCATTACATTTCATAATGATAATTGCTACAATGATGGGGAGTTGTCTTTTCTCTTACTGTGCCAAAGAACAACACAAAAACTTATATTTTTATTGTTATTATTTTTAAAGTAAAGTAAAGTAACTTGTTACTAGTTACTTTTATAATTTAGTAACTAATAAAGTAACTAGTTACTTTTGGGAGAGCACTAACTATAACTATTACTAGTTACTTTTTAAAAGTAACTTGCTCAACACTGCTGTCGACAGTATTTTCTGATTTATGGAGGGATACAAACAGATATCCAAAATCCCTTCTGTAAAAGCCTTAGATACTAATATGACTACAAACTGAAACAAGAATTTTGGACCTGGCTTTATCCAAAGTTCAGATTTTGGTTCCTGACATGTGTTAAAATATGCGCCTATTTAATGAGATAATGGCTCATTTGCATATTTAAACATGCTATTTCAGAAAACTTGTAATACAAAAACCAATTGCCTTATTGTTAGTAATTAACTGGATAAATATCTAGCTGATATCTTTAAGCTAAAAAAAAAATCCATATTCACCTGGGGTGTCTCGCCTTAATGGTCAAACACATTAGCTCCTCTAGTCCCCTAAAACAGCGGTTTTCAAAGTGTGAGGCGCGCCTCCCCTGGGGGGCGCCAGAGAGCTTCAGGGGAGGCGCAGCGTGAGACAAAAAAGAACGAGAAAAAGACGAGTAAAGTGACACTTGCCCACTTGTGGCTGTCTGTGGAGACCGAGTTCCCCCACCTCGCCAAAAAGGCTGTAAAAGTGCTCATTCCCTTCACCTCCACCTACCTGTGTGAGTGCAGGTTTTCCGCATTGACTTTGATCAAAAGCAAGTACCGGTCAAGGCTGCAGCCAGAGTATGATCTGCGTTTATTCCTCTGTGCATCAAAGACGCAGACTCATTGTTCCCACTAAAGTAGGGGTGAGTGTAATAAGGAGGCAAAGTTGACGTTCAGTGTGTTACCGGGAGCATATAAGGATTTATCCACCATGTTGAAAATGTTAAAAAAAATATGTCTTGAGAACACGGCGTGCGGAAATATACGGGTTGTGCTGCAGCTAGATGTGCCTGTCCTCTGTAAGAAGGTGTCCGCGACTGACATGCAAGGAAGAACGGCTATCCACAGGCTGTTCCAACTTTAACAACTGTATTAACTTCCAGGGTATGAATTGAAAATGCAATTGTAATTGGGTGCGTGGTATATTTTCATGCACGGACACGCATGTTCCACAACACACAAACTGAACAACACTCAATTTTTCGATCGCTACCAGCGTCCTTGCGACCTTGTTATAATAACAAGTGTATGTTACTGATGCAATATGGTTGAGACCATTCAGGCTTATTCTAGAGGGGTGCAAGGAATAGTCCAAGTATTGGGGGAGTTTTATACAATATGTTTAAAACATAAAAATAAAAAGGTTTAAAAAAGTTATTGTTTAATGTTTTAAGGAGGTGACGCTACTCAGCCAATCAAATCGGTGCAGTCAGCACGATAGATTCAAACACACACACACAGAGACGAGACAAGAGGTGAGAAACAGTCAGAGTAATTTCAAATGGCGGAAGGTAGACAGCGAAAACAGAGCATTTAATTACATTTTCTCTTACTGGACCTCTTTGAAATGCAATTGAATACCCCTGCATTATAGCAACAACAACAATAATAATAATAATAATAATAATAACAGCAATAATAATTGGGAGGGGGGGCGCTGCTGTTCTTATGTTCTCTGAGGGGAGGCTCACCTACCCACACTTTGAAAACCCCCGTCCTAAAACATCAGTTGAGACATTCTTTATGAGAGGGGAGCAGAGTCTGAGAAAACTGATGTGCACTCTTGTAGTCAACTTGGAATTGAGTTACTGAGTCAGTATTTTACCATTTCTGGTTCTTTCATCGCGTAGTCAAGGCTTTTTTGAACGTGTCTTTAGTAAGTGCCTGATATAAAGAGTTTTACGATATAATCATGGCTGCACATAAGTGGTCCCCGCCAAAAAAGTAGCATTTGAAAAAAGACACATTTGCGCACCAACATTGAGAGA
Source organism: Notothenia rossii (assembly GCF_949606895.1). NCBI lineage: Eukaryota > Metazoa > Chordata > Actinopteri > Perciformes > Nototheniidae > Notothenia > Notothenia rossii. The sequence continues at coordinate 54,225,354 of NC_136901.1, read as the reverse complement.
GAGAGAGAGAGAGAGAAAAAAAGAGAGAAGAAAGAGATAGAAGAGAGAGAAAAGAGAGAAGAGAGAAATAGAGAAGAGAGAGAGATATTTGCGAGTTGTATAAGAACTGGTAAAATAGCAGGGTTTCCCACACATAGATTTTACTTGGGCGGGCCGCCCAGGTATATTAACGGCCACCAAAGTATAATTTGCGAGCTATTTAGGTTTCATTTTTTTTAATCCGACCGCGAGCACGACGGCATCTGCGATCCCTCGCTCTACCCCTCGCTATCGCCTGAAGGGTCTGCTTTATGCACTCCACACAGTAACCCTGCTGCGTGCTCACAAGCGCCCCTCCCCCCCGTTCATAAAGTCAAGTACCCCTCAAAAGTTCTGGTTTATTTCATTTTAAGGATGCGCACCAAGCACCATCTCCAGGTGCTCCTTTGAGAACCAGGGCAAAAAAGTTATGTGCACCCCTGGATATAATATAAGTCAGTAAATACCAAACTGTTGGATGTCCGAAGTTTCTATATGTCCTTTTCAGCCAGTTACCAACAAATGATTCATTCATATGTGTATCTAAACATCATCACGCTGAACATTAGCCACTTTTAGCTTAGTGGTGGTGCAGCAACTAAATGAAACAGCTCCTGCCAAACCAATTTAAACAGAATTAATTCAGATATGTGAATTCAACACAACCTTACATTTTTATGCGGACGATACCGTGATGTACTGTGCAGGTCCCTCCATTAAGGAGGCTGTTGTTGAATTGCAAGCTGTTTTTAACATTATTCAGACTCAGCTCTCTGAACTAAAGCTTTTTTTAAATGTTGAGAAAACCAAGGTTTCAAAAGTTTCAAAAGCTAAAAAGACACCAGAGCCTGTTGTAGATATTGTAACAACGCAAGGAATAAAAATTGAAGTGGTTACCTGTTACAAATACCTTGGTATCTGGCTTGATAATTGTCTCACTTTTAAATGTCATGTCAATAACCTGCTTAAAAAACTGAGGGTTAAGCTAGGTTTCTTCTACAGGAACAAGTCCTGTTTCTCGCTTGAGGCCAGGAAAAGGCTAGTCACTGTGACCTTTTGACCTGTGCCGATTTGATTTATATTAATGCACCTGCCCATTGCCTGGTCAAGTTAGATGCTGCGTATCACAGTGCACTGAGATTTGTAACAAACTGTAAAGCATTAACCTATCATTGTACCCTGTATGTGAGGGCTGGTTTGCCTTCGCTAACTGTACGGAGGCTCAGTCACTGGTACATTTTTATATAAAAAGCCATGTTAGGGAAACTTCCATCGAACATATGCTCCCTGATCTCACGGCGAATTGTAAGTGGCTACTGCCTGAGATCGCATGCTGTGTTTTTATTAAATGTGCCAACTGCTAGGACTGTCTTAGGGAAGATAGCATTTAGATGTGCAGCTCCTCTGTCTTGGAATAGTCTGCAATTGAAATGGAAACTGAGCAATCTGGTGCCACTACATGTTTTTCAAGCTCGGTTGGATGCTACTCAATCGGAAGCTTTTGGTACCTGCTCATGTGGATAGTTATGTAAATTGTAATCCCTGTAATGATGCTGTATGATGTCCTTTTTGTTGTTCTATTTATGTTTTTATGTTTCATGTGGAACCTACTTGAGCAGGTCTCCCTTGAAAAAGAGATCAATGATCTCAATGGGATACACCTGGATAAATAAAGGTTTGAAATGAACACAAACTCTACATTACAAAATACTTTATATACTGTAATACACTGAGTACCTCATTCAACCCACCTTACAAACATCTAAAGTCTCTCATTGGGTTGCATGGAGCAGGGATATGGTCACTAGAGGTCAACAGTCTAGCATCTCCAGGTTCTTTGTTGTGTTTAATTATGAGCCAATTAAGTCCACAAACAGTGTTGCGCTTACAATAAAGTTCTTGTTTATTTGTGGCTTTGAAAGTAGATCTGATCCGGTAAGCCGATCAGAACCCAATCGTCCTGGGTCTTCAAACGAAGGAACTCAATGTCACTGAAAATAAAAACAGACTCAACAAGTGTTTCTTTATCTCCCATTTTAGTTTGGAGCCCAACACTGTTCTTACCTCAAGTACTCATACACTGCCCACATCTTTGATGAGCTTAATCGCGCCTGGTTGTGAAGGAACACAGGAAACCCTCAAGAGCTGTCAGCATAACCTGCCGTTTAAGCAAATATATCAGCAAAGGAAAAAAAATCCCAAACGGCTTGTATTTGCACTACAGAAAATGTCACAATTCTGTTTCATTTTTTTACTTAACTTCAGGACGGTTTTGACAGATAAACCTCTGCTAGCTCAGCTTCAGCAGCACCAAAAGGTCATCCAGTGACCCATTGACTCATCACTTCATCCTGCCACTCTTGCATTTCTGTACATTCTGACCTTGCCGCCACTCCATTACTGAGTGGAAAATGCTTAAACTGTAAAGACCTTTACTTTATTTCAAACTGAAAAGGGGTCTACTGTTTTCATCCAGACAAAATCTTAAATTAAAGGACTATGGACCAAAAGTGGATGAATTGTTTCAAACCAATGCTGTTGCGGCTGCCTTCAGACACTGAGCCTGCTTCAGAAAAGTAATCACAGAAGGGTTGGTTTTTCTCTTTTATTTGAACCTTCACCCTTTAGTCTGAAACAGCAAAGCAACAAGAACAAATGCATCGAAGGTGAACTGTCGGTATAAGCACTTTGGTTTGCTATATAAATTAGAGGGGGGAAAAGCTGAGGTTGGGTTAAAAGGTGGGCAAAATAAATCCAAAAGAAAAACTGTTGATTTATGTGAAAGAAACATTTACTCTCGGTATATAGGTCTGGTGTCTAGAGTGTGCTTATGAATAGTTTACTTTATGTTTTATGCAATGGTGCAGTGATGTTGGCTTTGGTCACATTACACACACTCTTGCCTTACACTCAGCGCAGAGGGCCTGTGTGGCTCTGCTGTCATCTTCTCATTAATACATTAGTGTTTGTGTGTATAATCCCATTCATTTGTGCTCAACTGACTGCACTCTTTGACTCTCCTAAGCAAATACTAAACAAAGTGCATCCATTAAAGCACTTTTGTACAAGCTGACATTTAGATGTCGCCCGCTCTCTGTCTCTGTCAAGGCTGATGTTCCTCTCTCCGCAGTCACTCTTGTCATCTTCGCCTTGGAAGGTTTTCAGACGACACGTCATGCTGTAGTCCTTCAGGGGTCTCTGCACGCCACACAGCAGATTCCGAGCTCCCGGACAAGGCCTTCTGTGTTTTCCAAAAAGTCTGATCGGCCTGTCTCATGAAAACACAAAGGAGCCGTTTTACTCATTTTTTTACTTGGTCCACAGAGATGTGATAGGTGGGTCGCGAATGGACGCGATGAACGGGAGATTATTATTATTTATTTTTTAATAATTATTTTGGAACTCAGGCCGGAATCGAACCTGTGCATCCCAGCATAGTAAGTAAGTAAATGTACATAAACAGATACATAATAATAACAACAATGATGGTAGGTAATGAAGGCAACAGACAGGTATACATAAGTAAACAAGTAAATAATAATAACAGCAATAATGAAGTCAGGTAATGAAGGCAAAAGACAGGTACAAGTAAGTAGACAAAGAGTTATATAAAAATAAAGTGCGATTCATTTCTACGTGAGGATAAATTAGATGGTCGTGTTGGGCTGTGTGTTATCATGTCATCCCTCAACCTCCAACAAACATGCGTTATCAGGGAGGGTTTTTAGTTTGTGGAAAAAGGATATTACTGGGTTCCAGGTAGAGTAGAAGCGGTATTTGGACCCCCTAAGTGTGTATTTAATCTTCTCAAGACTTAAGTAGAGCATAAGGTCAGTCAACCATCAGGAAGAGTTCAGTGGTTTGGGGGATTTCCAACAAAACAAAATCCTCCTACGGGCAAGTAGAGTGGCAAATGCCATAATGTCTTTATGCTTGTTACTTATCCGCTGGTCAGCTGGCGCTGTGCCAAAGATAGCTGAATAGGCATTAGGTTGTAGAGCCAAATCTAGTGCCTGTGAGAGGGTCCTGAAAACTGCTGACCAAAAATCAAACAACAAGGGGCAAGACCAAAACATGTGTGTTAGCGTTGCTGGAGCATTATGACATCTACCACAGTTCTCCTCTACGTTAGGGTAGATTCTGGCCAGCCTAGATTTGGAGAGGTGTATATGATGCAAGACCTTAAACTGGATTACACCTAGTCTAGCACACGATGTGCTCCCGTTAACTCTTGTCAGAGCCTCAGTCCATAAGTCATCAGGTATTCCGTCTCCTAGCTCCTCTTCCCATTTCTCTCTAATTTTGTCGATGGAAGTGTCTCCTAGGGATGTTATGCTAGAATAGATTCTCGAAATTAGGCCTTTTAGATTGGAAGGAACTTGGAGGATGTCATCTATAGCAGAAGGTTGTGGTGTATTGGGGAAGTTTGGATCTACATTTTGTATGGAATGTCGTACCTGGAGGTATCGGAAATGGTTTGAGCGGGGAAGGTTACATTTTTGAGAGAGGTGATTAAAGGTGGAGAAGATGCCCTCATTATAGAGATCTTTAAATTTGGAGAGACCAAGTCTTTTCCACAAGGCGAAAGTATTGTCTATTCTAGCAGGGGCAAAAAGGTGATTATTACAGATAGGGGCTAAGCTAGAGAAATCTTTCAGACCAAAATGGCGACGAAATTGTGACCAAATTCATAAGGTATTGACAACCACCGGGTTAGAGGTGTAGCGTGGGGTAGATAGAGGGAGTTTGGAGGTAACCAAGGCACAGAGGGATGTAGAGAGGCATGATGCATTTTCAATTTTGCACCAAGACGGCATTGGTGAATGGACCCAGTATATAATCTTCTGAATATTGGCAGCCCAGTGATAATAAAGCAAATTTGGTAAGCCCAGTCCGCCCTTGGATCGATGTCCTTGCAGAAGTCTTTTCTGTATTCTAGGGACTTTATCCCCCCAAATGAATGACGATATGGACTTATCAATAGACAGAAAAAAGGACTTTGGGACAAATATAGGGAGACATTGAAAAAGGTAGAGGAATCGGGGTAGAACGTTCATCTTAATACAGTTGATCTTCCATGCCAGAGATAGATTAACAGACCTCCATCTCTGTAAATCATCTTTTAATTTATTAACGAGGGGTGTGAAGTTTTTTTGGTATAGTTGAGAGAAGGACCGTGTAATATGAATTCCCAAATACTTGAAGCCAGGTTTAGACAAATGGAAGGGCAAGTCACATTGTGGGATTGCAAGAGCTAGGTTGTTCACCGGAAAACATTCGCTTTTAGTGAGGTTGATCTTATATCCCGAAAAGCTACCGAATCTATGCAACATCTGAACTATATGGGAAATGCAACGCACCGGGTCGGACACATACAACAAAAGGTCGTCGACATACAGCGCCACCTTGTGTTCCCTCCCCCATCTAAAAATTCCATTTATTGTTGGAGAAGATTTTACCATGATAGACAACGGCTCGATGGCGAACGCAAACAAAAGTGGACTCAGTGGGCACCCTTGGCGTGTTCCTCTCGACAATGAGAAAAATATGGAGCGCTTCCCGTTTGTAACAACCGATGCCTTAGGTGATGAGTATAGGAGTCTGATCCATGCAATAAAGTGTGGGTCCAAAGCCAAAAGCCTTCAGACATTCAAATAAATATGCCCACTCTACTCTGTCAAAAGCTTTCTCCACATCCAGGGAGATAACCACCTTTGGTACCCCCCCGGATGTAGGAGAATGTATGACATTTAGAAGGGTTCGGATATTAGAAAATGAGTGGCGACTCGACATGAAGCCTCTTTGGTCAGGGGAGATCACCTCATCTGTGACGGACTCTAGGCGCCGGGCAATTGCTTTAGCTAATATCTTGATATCGCTATATAACAACGAGATGGGGCGATATGATCCACATTCTGTTCTGTCTTTCCCCGGTTTTGGTAGAAGTGTTATGGATGCCTCTTTGAGTGTCTGTGGCAGGGCCCCATTATCCATTGAGTCAATAAACATTTCCAAGATAAGTGGGGTCAATTTGGTTGAAAATGTTTTTTAGAATTCAATGGGGTATCCATCAGGGGCCGGAGCCTTACCGCTTTGCATAGCTGTGATGCCGTTCCAACTGTCGGTGTGTAGAAGAGGTAGTTCTAATTCTACTTTATGAACAGGGTTGATAACAGGGGCACTTACATTTAGGAAGAAATGTTGCATATTGGTATCATCGTTGGGTGCCTCAGAGGTGTATAATTTCGAATAAAATGCACTGAAAGTCTCATTGATTTCGAGGGGGTCAGTTGTAATCTCCCCGTTTTCTCTTTTAATTTGTGGAATCTGTTCGTCAGAGTACTTACATTTTAATTGGTGCGCTAACATTCTGCCAGCCTTTTCCCCATATTCATAAACAAGACCTCGTGATTTCAGCAACATACGTTCTGTCTTATCAGACAGGCTTTGAGATCCAGCTTAGTTTTGTAGAGTTCCGGAGTGGGAGAGGCAGAGTATTGATGATCTATGTCAATTATTGATTTGAGAAGCTGTTCCTGCTCTTGCCTCGGGGCCATGTTCACCCTGGATGTGTATGCGATAATATCCCCCCTAATTACCACTTTGAGGGTCTGCCATAGCAGGGAGGGAGACACAGTATCATCCTTATTGGTTTCCAAGAAATTATCGATGGCAGTTGAAATCATTTGGCAGAATTCTTTATCTGTTAGTAGTGTGGTATCAAGTCTCCATGGAGCACGGTCAGAATAGTTAAGTGGGAAGTACATATCTAATATTACTGGGGCATGGTCAGATTCAATTATGGTTGAATAGTCTACTTTTTTGACAAAGGGAAGTAATGCACTATCTATGAAAAAGTATTCGATTCTGTTATACGAATGGTGGACGTGCGAAAAGAAGGAGAATTATTTATCATGTGGGAAACGAAAGCGCCATGGATCGATACATCCAATTTGGTCCATGAAATTTGACAAAATGTTAGCCCTTTTGGAGGTTTTTTTTTACTTTGGGTTAGAACGGTCTAATGAAGGGTTAATTACGCAGTTTAGATCTCCTCCAAAAACTAGGCAGCATGAATTTAGGTTAGGCACAGACGAAATCACTTTTTCCATGAATTTCTCGTCGTCCCAATTAGGTTTAACCAATAGTACTGGTTTATGGTAGAGGGACCCAGAGATAATGATAAAACGGCCGTTTGGGTCTGATATAATGTCTTTGGCTTTGAATAGTGTGTTCTTATGAATTAGGATTGCTGTGCCCCGTGATCTAGAATTAAAGTCTGAGTGAAAGATTTGGCCAACTGCCACTTTTTTAAGTCTGATGTGATCTTTGACCATCAAGTGTGTTTCTTGCAAGAAGGCAATTTCCCATTTTAAAAGTTTAAGATGTGCAAATATTCTGGCTCGTTTAACAGGTCCATTCAAACCCTTGACATTCCATGAAATTAATCTTATACTCGCCCCCTCTGCAGCCTGATTACTAATCTGTGTCCTGTTCATAATCTATGAAAAACATCACAAGTAATATTTATGAAGAGACATGTGTTTTGCCACAAACCAGCCCAACACTTACTGGGAGAAACACGTATAGCAAATAAAAAGGTACCTCCATTCATAAAGTAACATTTGGAAAACAGACAATTAAAACGACTTTGAAACCCCGGGATGCACACCCTCAGTACCCTAATAGCCCAAACATATTCCCAAATTACCCCAAAACAAAACATAACATGAACAATGCCTATGTTTACGTCCCCAATTGAGGCAAACTGCAGGCTCACCATATCTCCGTTAGTCTTCCGCGAGTGTAGGCCTAATCCCATTAATCCTATTCTCACTCGAGGAACTCCCAATCAGTCTGTAGTATAATTAACATCACTACAAAAATATGTCTATTTATATATAGATTATATCAAACATAGGTAGGCTATATGACCCAGCACATGAACAAGTGTTAATGAACGTTGATCAAAACTTGAATTGAAAAAAATAATAAGTTGGTTATTTAGTTAGAATCAGTCCAAAAAGCAAACATAATATAGGCTTTTACACGCATTGTTTTGATTTGTGCGGACAGAAGTTAAAGTCTAACAAATTCCAACTTGTATAATGTAAGAAAGAAAAGCAGGCAAGAAAATAGTTTAGCCTATACCTGAAAGCGGGATCCTATGTCGGATGGAAAGAGGAAGACCGTATGAACAAGTCACAATGTTCAAGTAAAGTCCAGTTCGTTAAATGCTGTGCTTGTAAGGTCCTTTTCTCTCGATGCGAGTGTCACCAGTCAGAGTCGTTTTATCACTCCTTTGCTACCCGACGCTTGTAGAATTCCTGGGCATCTTCAGGTGAGTCGAATGTGAACGTTTGTGCCTCGAAAGTTACCATCAGACGGGCGGGATGCATCAGACGGAAGCTTACACCTTTCTTGTAAAGAGCTTGTTTCACGCCGTTGTAATCTGCACGTTTCCTCGCCAGTGCGGAGCTCAGGTCGGGGTAAAACCTCAGAGGGGATCCCCGGAAATTCACCTCATGGTTCCTGGACCACCGTAGGGCTGCCTCTTTTTGTTGAAAGCGAAGAAAGCGCACGATGAACGCTCTAGCTGGTTTCCCGTCTTTTGGTTTTGTGGCAAGTGAACGGTGGGCTCTCTCCAGCTCTCGCGGTTCGGTAAACACATCAGGACCCACGCATTCTGCCAGGAGTTCGGCAATGAATTTCACCGGGTCCTTGCAGTTTTCGCTGCCCTCAGGAATATTCACTATGCTCAAGTTGGATCTGCGTGGCCTGTTTTCAATGTCGTCTACATGATCCAGCAGGGTTTGATTCTGGGCTTGGAGAGCTTTGATTGTAGCTTCAGCCGAGGTCAATCGTTCAAAGTTCTCTCAGGCGATAGTCTCTGTAGCCAAAAGGCGGGCTTGAAATGAGCCGACCGTGTCCCGGAGGGCACCCACAGCAGTCTCAAGTGGCTTTAAAGACTCCTGGATCAGGTGAGAGACATCGTCCTTCAGACCGGCTCTTTGCTTCGCCAGCTCGTCCACCAGTTGCTTCATGGAGATGGATTCAGTAGCAGCAGGTAGGCCACCGCTAACATCTTCGCCGCCATTAGCAGTAGTCGTCCACGCTGAGAGTTTGCTTGCTATGCTAGTGCTAGCACGAGTTGCCGCAGCAGGGTTCTGTGCGCCGTGTTTCTTTCCAAGTTTGGAGCAGCTCATTTTGACAATTTTTTTTTTTTTTGACACCAAAAAGTGCCAAGCAAGTTCACAACGAGCTGTGGTAGTTTTATAGAGGAAACTCCGATGTTTTAAACAGTAAAATGGAAAATGTGATCGGGAGACCTGATGCCGACGTCTACAATCTCACATCGTCAACCGGAAACCCCAGAATAAACCAGTTTAAATGATTTGTTATTGGTTGTGATCATATTCTAAAGATGTTTGGATTATCGAAAAGTATACAGCTCCCTTTCATCTGAGTGTTGAGAGCTGTATCCATCAATTCATGTTGTGCTCAATGTGCACCAGATGGATGCATTTCACTTCAACATTTAAAAAATAATCTATTAAATTAAAAAATAATTAAATTACATGCATGTTATTTTAGTAAACACTATACATGCCAACCTTTCCAAATCCAAAAGAGGTAGGTTTGCAAGCGGGAAATGTGCACGCCCAAATTAGATAATCAGAAGAAATGGAACCCCAGTAATCACATGTATAAACCATGTATTTAACATATATTGCATCATTTTATGCATTTTTCAGAAAAAGTGGTAGTATGGTAAACAGTGACATCAACGACATGTTTGGTCTGTAAAATTTCCAAAATTAAAAGAATGGGAGATAAATATCCCAAAGTCTCCACATTTTATTATATTTTTAATGTGTTTCTGGTCCTCTTTCAGTTGAGACAGTGTAGATGAAGGATGTGTCAGGATCTAGAACTCTTGTGTGAACATTGGATAAAGCCAGGTTCATATTCTTGTTTCATGTTGTTGACATATTAGAGTCAAATGTTTGCACAGAGCGAAATATCTTTGTGTTGCGCCATACATCAGAAAATACTGCATTAAAAAAGTCATTTCCGGCATTTTTCTACTCATAAAGTGTGATATAAATAATGTACAGGCTTTCAGATTGCTGTAGTTCATTAGTGACATGTTTGGTGTTGAAAATGTCAGAAAAAGTGAAAGAATGGGAGATAAATATCCCCAAATCTCAAAATTGTATTATATTTTGTGTGTGTTTGTGGTCCTCTTTCAGTTGATACACTGTAGGATGCTTCCGGAAAAGACCAAACACTGGATGTCTTTCAGTCGCCAACATGTGTTTTCAAGACACTGATATTAACGGGGGAATCCTGCAGGACTCAAATGCCTCGTTGTGGGTAACGCTGCCTTTCCCCGCAGCGTTACCCCCGGTCTGCACGTTGTTTCTCTTTCAGAAACACAGAGGACTGCTTGTATGATGCGATAACAGACAAGCTGCAAACGGTGTCCGCCAAAAGTCGAGTCCAGTGTCTATGTAGTGTCATTTTTATTTGTTATAGTTTGGGAAGATTGGAAATCGGTAGGGAAAGCCAGCTAAGTCGGTAGGCGGTAGAAACATGTCAAAAGCGGTGGACTACCGCCCAAATCGGTAGGGTTGGAAACACTGAAACGGGTCCCACAGACCCAAACAGCACACAAAGGTTAAAGGTTTGATTTAGGAACTTCCCCCTTGATTCTATTGGCTCTAACGGTTCAAAAGAGGTGTCAATCATCAAAATCGACTGAGGGGGACCAGAGAAACGTCAAATCCACCCAAATTACCCCAGAAGTGTTTTTTGTTGTTTCTAAACCTCTCTAAAAAGGTCAAATCTCACTTGTTTTGCATCAATCTTGATACAGGGTACTTATTATATGTTATAGTTTGGATTCCTAAAGCTTTTAGCTTTTTTTTACTATGTTCAATCTGAATTTACTTTAAAATTGAAAAAATCTATATTGATTCTGACACTTCTACATCCAACTCACAGGTTTATCATTACTTTGAGAACAAATATTATTTATTTACCCCTTTTAGAAGGGAATATATAGTCATTTGTTCTGGGCATGTCATTTTTCGAGCCTGAGACCTGAAAAACAGGCTTGGGGTTTAACACGTTAATGGATTGAGGCATGAAATTATGAATGTATAAAGGGATATTGGGAGGAAGGGATGGACGAAGGGATGGATTGATGAAGGAAGGGATAAAGGATCAAAGTGGTGAAGGCTGGGATAGATGAGGTTCGAAGGGAGGTGGAGAGGGAAGGAAACATGTACAAAGGAATGTAGCGAGGGAAGGATAAGTGGTCAAAGGGATATGGGGAAGAAAGGAAATGGATGAAGGGGAGGGAAAAGGAGGGTGGGTCAAACAAGGCTGGATGTGTTCACAAGGTAGGTCTGCAGGTGATGAGGTGTGCTCTACTTCATATGATGTCATATTAAAAGGATTACAGTTTTTCGATTCCTAACACGCAAAAATTATACATAAAGCACAATTATTTTAACTGTCACTCAAAGAGCAAAACATCTGCTCAAATCCCCAAAACTCTAAACACGTTTTCAGCTTTTCACACAATTTGTAAAATCAACATGGCACTTTTTGCAAACCACTGCACACGTTTCTCCACGTAAGACACAGGAATCTGACACAAAGTCACGTGTTAGCAGGTTTCAAACGCTGATATTCAAAATGCCTCACACATGGACCAATGATCAAGAAACACGTTCCACCTGACCAAACACCTAATTGCATAATTGTTGGCTCATCAATCAGGATGTTAGCACTATCAAAAGACCACAGGTGAGTACTTTCTTACAGCAACAATGGAAGCCAACATGGAAGCAAGAGGAAGAGCTGGGCTGAGAGTGAGAGGAGGAAGAAGAGGTGGGTGAGAGTGAGAGGAGGAAGAATGAGAGATAGAGGTAGAGCTGGAGGGAGAGGATGTAGACAAAGAAGAGTACTCTCTAATTAAATTAAATGTTATCAACCATGGTTTGACGATGATTAGGCTGAACCGTTCAGCCTAATCTAAACCGATGTAATGTTGCCTCTGTAATCCGGACACTTAGACTTGAAAACAGGTTAGTTACCAGTTTTCAGCTCTGCATAATATATGATATATCAGTGCTTATATCTGTTGTGTGAAACGTATTGACTTCATTACTGTAATTGAATTGTTGGCATGTTGCATACCATAACTGTACAAAAATCCTGCACAATTTACTGTGGTAAACTTATGCAACACAGAACGTGACCAACCACTATATCTTTGTTCTTTATCTGAAGGACTGAGAAAGACAGAGGTGCAGGTGGAAGGCTAAGGATTTTCAATGAGGCACAGGCAGCAGCAGTTACAAACTGGGTTTTGGCAAACAATGCATCACACTTAGAGAGATCCGATGCATAGTAACTATGTGCTGAGATGCATGTTGCACAATGTTAGTTTTGAATAAAATGTGATTTTTTTATGCTCAGCAGTGTGTAGTTGGGTGCTCAAACAATATAGTATTATGAATGAAGTGTGTTATATTTGGTGCTAAAGTTTGCATTTGGTAAGTGTTTATGTCGTTTTGAGGGTAGTTCTTCATTTAGCAGGAGAAATTAGGATTTTTGCACTATGGGTGTGGGGTTTTTTGAATTGTGTTTAGTGTTCTGAGAAACTGAGCAATTAAAAAAAAATGTGTGTTAGCAATCGAGAAAAACCGTAAAAGGTGATCTGCCAAGCTTGGGATGTAAAACATAGTTGCATGATATGTCGGTACAACATACACTCATCTCCTTCTTCACAGCATGCATATAAATATATAGCAGATGTATCATTTATTTTGCAGCAAAATATTGAATTTGAACTGTAATACAAACCCAATTTCCTTTTAAATAATTATCCAATCAGTGCCAATACTGCTGCTCTTCAGAGAGTCCTGGGTGGATTACTAAATAAGATGATGTGAAAGTGAGAAACTAATATAAATATGTTTATCTGTGATTACGGTTCATGATATGACTATCTGACATAGATGAAACAGCAACAGCTCATTACTTTTAATATGCCCAAACAACATGTGCGCCCCTAATCTTCTTTTAGCTTTTGCTCTAAATGATCGGAGAATGTGGGAGGTTTTGGAAAGTATTTTAAACGCTGGCTAGGAATCTCAGGAATATTATATTTAGTTATTACTTTAATTGCTGTTGGCAGTTGTGTGCATCACGTGGTACCAGGGTCGGCTCTAGACCACATCGAACGGGGGGGAAATCATTTACCACGGGGGGGCACACACTGCCGTCAACAACCAACACACAAACACCAACGCAACTTCAATTTTAAAAAACATGCTGTAAAGTATGTTGTCTTTCACACACATTGCAGGGGTGTAGTGCTAGAGCACCTATATGACTTGTGCATACATGCACGTTTGTGGCACGACCACCAAAACAGAAACATATGGACATAGGCCACCATATTAAAAGTGTGCAAATGTATTTAGTATCCTATCCATGTGAACATGTTTTAGGTGGGGGTGGACCTAACTTCCTCTAGGAGGGTCTGGGGGCATGCTCCCCCGGGAAGATTTTTTTTTAAATATTGAAGTTAAAAGCATCAATCTGATGCACGTGCAAAGCAAAATAAAGAGATCTATGGATACACCTCTCAACACCCATTTGAAACAGAACTGTAAACATAGGCTACTTTTTCTTTATGGATATTTTACTAATCACTCCCCTATTAAACTGTATTCTTGTGTTACTGTCCTATAGTGTTTCATACCTGTTTTTCATTTAATCTCTTATTTTTTAATAACTATAATGATCATATAAAGGTGTTCCTCGCAAATACTTGTTTACATAAATGGTGACAAAACCGTTTGAGACCCACTGAGATAACTTAGACTAAAGTGATCTATCTAAACACTGAGAGAGTCCTTTACCAGACTGAGCTGACGTTATACGATCCTCTCAGTCTGACAGGAGGACTCTCCTCCACCTTGGTGTAGAAACAGCTCTTTATATCCGTTAGCATAGCTAGCTAACCAGATGCTAACAACAACATTCCACGTTACCGCTCGCGCACTGATAAAATGCGCTCGTGCCACACACACACAGAGCCGAGCTTGAATGAAACACAGAGACCCATGTACTTGTACTGTACTGTATATCATATTATTTTCGATTGCTTTACTGTATAATCAGTATAACAGATGAACAGATCGCCACTGGGCTTTCATCTAAACCAGGGGTGGGGAACCTCCGGCCCCCGGGCCGTATACGGCCCGCGAGACCATTTGCTACGGCCCTCGAGGTAATTTATAAACACATGCAAAAAAGAAAAAATTCAAGAAATCTAGACCGCAAAAAAATTAAACAGGCGAGTGCCTGTTTTTCCTGGCCAAGGTCAGGGTCCTTGAACACAACACGAGCCTAACGTGTCATCACTTGGTATATGTCTCGTCTGACAGGGGAGCATGGCAAGGTAGCACCAGATTGTCACGTCGGCACTTCCAAAAATTGCAGTACCCATAAGGAGCCGTACACATGTCGCAGTTTCTGTGTCGCTGTGTCTTTAGTTGAAAGCCCAGTGGCGATCTGTTCATCTGTCATACTGATCATACAGTCAATAACTTTGTTGTTATTAGCATCTGGTTAGCTAGCTATGCTAACGAATATAAGAAGCTTTTTCTCTAACCAGTGAGGTAAAGGCACATCGTTATATGATCATTATAGTTCTAAAAAAACAAGAGAATAAAGTAAACAGGTATAAAATACTATATGACAGTAAATAAAAGTTGTTATTAATGAACAAGAATACAGTTTGAAAGGGGAGTGATTTGTAAAATATCCATAAAGAAAAATACATCTGCTTCCAGTTCTGTTTCATCTGGGTGTTGAGAGTTGTATCCATAGATCTCCTAATGTTGCTCTCAAAGTGCACCAGATTGATGCTTTTAACTTCAACATTTAAAAAAAAATCTTCCCGGGGAGGTGAGGACCCCCCTAGAGGAGGTTAGGTCCCCCCCCCCACTATTAAATCACGTCAACATGGATAGGAAACGAAATACATTTGCACATATCTTGTGTCCAATATACTTTCTGTTTTGGTGGTCATGCCACAACCGTGCACGTGAATGCATGCACGAGTCATGGTAAAATATCTGGATTAAGAGTTTGCGTTTTCTTTGCACGGCATGAAAGAAAGGCGAAATGAATGGGCTGTGATTTTAGTATTTTTAAGCAGAGGTCAATAATTTGTACGGCCCTCGGAGGATGTTTAAAAAATTGAACTGGCCCTTGAGAGGAAAAAGGTTCCCCACCCCTGATCTAAACACACAGCCACGTAATGAGAGCAAAACAAAGGTCGGGGGTCATTGGTCAAGCAACAAACCAATCAGAGAGCAGCAGTGAGCACACCTCAGGCTGTGTTTTATATTTGTATTCTTTATTTCTGATGTATTTCACACAAACATTTTTTAGTGGAAACGTTTTCACTTATATGATTAAAAAAAAAAAGCGGCAAAGTGGCAAGGCTTGCCCACCCTGCGTTGGGGGGACACAGTTACTCATTTGGGGGGGCATGGCCCGCGAATGACCCCCCATGACGCCGACCCTGCGTAGTACTAGTTCAGTGAATGTCTGCTACAATGTACTTTTGGCAATGAAAACATTAAGCCCATGCTCCTCTAACAATGGAAGACATACAATAGGGCACACAATGGTGTACGTAAGTTGCAGGAATAAGAACATAATGTAAAATAAATACTGTATACTGTTAATATACACTGTATATGTCTAGCATGACATGCTGTATCTTGTCTGCTGCAAAGATTTAAATGTCAGATACAAGTGTGATAAATAATTTAACGGCCGTGTCTGTGTTACACATGTACATGCTGGCGCTATGAAATCATTTCTGGGGCTGAGTGAAGGTGCTCTCGCTGCTCCTGACCTTTGGTGCCCCCCCCCCCCCCCCCCCCCCACACTGTGTACGATCTAATTAAGCAGAGAAAACTTCATCCCATCACTGCAGATCTGCTGTTGCACTGCACCGTGCGACAGAGGCAGATAATTATGGTGTCTTGTGTCAGTGAACAGGGCCTGTGTCTCCCAACAGCTGCCACCATGTGTGCTCCATAACAGCTCCTGCTGTTGCTAATGGAGATACGAGTGTAAACAGGCTTCAGCCCACAGATGCTTTTTGTTAATAATTATAAGTATTATTGTTCTCCAGAAGCAACTGTGTCAACACACATATACACTGACAAATGCTAAAATGTGTAGATACAGATAATCTGATATATTCTCACACACTGGCACACGGTTATGTTCATCATGTGTAACCAGCTAAATGGAGAGTCAATATGTGATTACCTTAGGCGTACATTTTACGCATACACATTGTAGGAGCAGTAGAGCAGTAGACATATTGTATTGTTTGAAGTAATGGCAGGAAGCTCATCGTACACTCAGTTTACCTACATTTGATCAGCAAAACACAATGGGGAAACATCTTAGGAGCCAAGGCCCCTTCCCACCTTTCAACTCTATAAGCTTTTCAGATATTTGTTCATTAAAAAAAAGTAAGTGATAACAGAAGGTAAGCAGGAAACAGGTTAAATCCCACATTGACCCCCACTGTAATCAGCATGTCGTTGTGTCCTTGGGCAAGACACTTTACCCCAAATTGTTCCTGTGGGCATTGTCCACCAAGGGCGCCGGAAGCGGGGGGGCCAGGGGGCCATTGGCCCCCCCACTTTTCAGCCCTGCCCCACATTTTCGCAGCGGCAGATGCCGCGGAACACTGTACAAATCCCGTTTCAATAATTCCCCTCTACTCTAAAGTCACATCTAAAACGCGATCTGATCTAGCTGTGTATATTTTGTTATTTTTGATTGCTATATTAAATCTCATTAGCTACAGGCATTTTTGAAGCTTGTAAAGAGAAGATGACAGCTCTCACTCGCCACTCTGCTCTTCCACAGCGCCGCTCCCCCTCCCTCCCGCTGAAATTATGAATGTAAGCGTATAGTAATCATAGATAACACAACAGGGTCCGTTACAGTTTGTTTTCATCTGATTTCAAATAAACAAAGTCTTGGCTTTCAGAATATTAAACTTGTTTCGGCAAATTCAGATGATAAATACAGCTTTGAAGCTTGTGACGGCATAATTACAAGCGGAGATCGGAGTAACTTAACGTCACAACAGGCATAACAACAGCCGGTGTTTCTCGTGAGTGTTTTCCCCGGGAAACAAACACAATACACACACGTATACACACACACACACACCCACACCCACACCCACCCACACACACACACACACACACACACACACACACACACACACACACACACACACACACACACACACACACACACACACACACACACACACACACACACACAAACTTGCAGGCTTCCCCCAGACCACTAATCCAAACGAAAATATCTTCCCTCCGTAGTATTTTGATCATTTGCTCAGCTAATAATCAATCAGATCGATTCAGAGAAGAGGACACTTTAAAGGCCTTTTTCTCCAAATGATGACTCTGTAACAGTCATTATATAATGTGACATATTTTGCTTAATATTTGGAGTTGCAAAAACAATCCTGATATCATCAGAAAGCTAGGAATCAAAATGTGTCTTCGGGTCAATGCGACTGATTTCGATGGAGCAGGTCACTTTAAATTAGGTAAAATAAAGCAGGCAGACATAACAGGAAGAATATGTACATTTTAACCCAATCAAATAGGACATTGTCACACCATTCAAATGTATCCATGTAAATTACAATCAATAAAAAAGCTTATATTTGTTTATTTTTTTACGTTGTTCAGCCTACTTTATTTGTTACGTTGTTCTGTGTGTGTCAGCCGATAACCTAAATAGAAAGAATAGGCCTACACTTGCAAACATGTCAGAAGACTAGCGCAGAAGAAAACTAAATACAGTCAATCTAAACTTAAATGTAAAAACTGGAAGGTCACATCCCTGACATCCACATCTCCGGAGCCTGGACCTTCATCAATCATACAACAGCGAAGCCAGATGAACCCAAAAGCGGCAGCTCTGCAGCCGCAGAAACTGTCAAAATTGCCGCCGCCCCCACTGCCGTCGTTGAACCGAAACAGGCTGGTTCCGACTGCATGGAGGTTTGTTGTCGGGACATTGAGGCGGGTAAAGCTGGACAGCTAACTGTCGAAAAAAAGGAGACCGCTAGATTATTTGGGCAAAGAGAAAGGTACTTCAACGCAGAATGATAGAAAAACAGAGTGGTTAATTCTTTGCAAAACCACTAAACGATACTGATAAACTGCGATGTTAACAACCTCATGATAACCTCATATTTTTTTAACTTAGGATCATACCCGCAGGGGCGGTTCTAGGGGGGGGGGCAGTGCCCCCCTAACACTGATCTCTGACCCCCCTGTGGCCCCCCTAAAAATGAAAAGTGAAAAAAATGAAAAAATGATGATTTATTACCAGTGTTGGGCAAGTTACTTTTAAAAAGTAATTGGTAATAGTTATAGTTACTGCTCTCAAAAAAGTAACTAGTTACTTTATTAATGACTAAATTGTAAAAAGTAACTAGTAGCAAGTTACTTTAGTTTACTTTAAAAATAATAACAAAAAAAATACAAGTGTTTGTGTTGTTCTGTGGCACAGTAAGATAAAAGACAACTCCCCATCATTGTAGCATAATAGAAACATTAACATTATGGATAGATTACCGGCCCTCAAGCGAGTACTGCAAGACATAGATGGCACAGTTGGATCTAGAATTCATTGTGCATCTTACAAAATTTCTCTCTGACATGTTACAGTCTTCATCCCTTGACCTTTCAAAGGCTGTGGATTTAGTTGAATCTTTGGTTCAGACATTGAATGACTTCAGGCAGGAGTCATTCTTTTGATAACTTGTGGGATGAAGTGTTGAACATTTCTGAGGAATGTGATACTGCAATACATCCAGCAACAAAACGACAAAAACGACTGAGCTCTAAACTGGCTGAAAGCTTCGTACTGACTACTGTTGGACAGAGAGAGACAGAACAAGATAAACACGGGTTTCGTACAGCCTTTTTCTACCCTGTCATTGATCAGAGGCTCAATGAGCTTAATAGACGGTTTTCAAACACAAACTGTGACATGGTGAATAGCATCCAAGCTCTTAACCCCAAAAGTAATGCATTTCTGAAGGAGACAACTCTGTTTTCATTTGCTCAGTTGTATGATGCAAATATTGAGGACTCGGGGCATGAACTACATCAGTTCAGCAGAATTTTAGATAAAGTAAGAAAGTAAGAAAATAAAGACTGGGATGCAGAGACCTGATAGTACAGTGGAGCTTGTTCAGTTCATTGAGCCTTATAAATAAGTGTTTTTTGAGCTCTTCAGACTCTGCAAAATAGCGGTCGCAACCCCAGTCAGTTCTGCTTTCTGTAAGCGTACATTGAAGCTGGTCAAAACTGTTTTAGCAATCTGGGTGTGCTTAGTATTGAGTCAAGGAGGTCAAAGGCTTTGAATCTTGACTTATTTGTTGATCGGCTTGCCAAAAATCACAAAAACCGCAGGATCTGTTTTTTTCCCCAGATATCACTGTTTTACATCTATTAAAAATGTGAAGGAATAGACGAAACTGATTAGCGCGCGTGCAGAACAGGGGTGCATTCTGTATTCAGTCTTCATGTTTTTTAAATCGCCTACGTGTCTGCTTATGGGAAATAATACATCTGAAATCTATGTTTTCTATCTATATCCATGTATTTTATTTGAGTCAACATTTAAGATTTGTAGACTTTTACATTAAATCCTTTTCTGTGGATTTAAAAATGTATATTTTCTGGTACTCTTGTTGCGTAAACTTGTTGATCGGTTTGCCAAAAACCGCAGGATTTTGTTGCTGTAATGTGAGATTTTGGGAAGGAAACTACAGCCTGGGATGCAGACACCCTTATGTAAAGTAGAGATGTAACTGTTCATTGCCTTTAGTTTTATATAAATATGATATGGTGTTAGTGCAAAAATGGTACTATAACTTAAGCTGAAGCTAACAGTAATAACTATAAGATCTATCTGAAATAAATAAGTGTACTGAAACAAATATCAATAAATGTATTGCATTGTTTTCTTATGCCCAATTACTTCATACTGTCTAGTTCTCTTTTTCGTCCTGCATTTATTGTGCCCCCCTCAGAAAACAACTGGCTCCCCAGTGACCCCCTCAGTGAAAATTGGTCTAGAACCGCCACTGCATACCTGTGTTTAGTCAAGAAAAAGGTAAATGTGTGCATTTTATTATAAAGTTGTGTAGGCCTATATATTTACAGACTGTTGCAAAAACTAAGAAGCTTATAAACATCAGGTTTAAAAATAAAAGAGCTTTACAAAAACACAATTAAAGATGTTTGGAGTTTTATTTGAGTTATTCATTTACATTTTTTGTCCAAGAGATGCTGATTTGAAATCGGAGAGAGGGGAGGCCGTCCCAAAGCTTGCCGCTGTATTTACTCCCTCCATCTGACAGGAGGGAGCCTCATGTGTCACTCCACAGAGTTCACTCCGTCACGGAGGGGGAGTGTGTAGGGGTAGGGTGTAGGGCAGGGGTGGACAAACTTTTTGGCTCGGGGGCCACTATCAGTTTTAAATTTGACAGGTGGGCCGGGCCAGTAGCAGATCGTTAAACAAATATTTAGCTGTCCACTCCTCATTATACACTCGGCACATGACTTTTCTTTTCTTTGGTCCACTCATTGTTACAGATGCAGGTTCAAAGGTGAATTGGGTTCAAAGGTGAATTATTGCGTCTGCGCTGTAAAGTTTTCATTGTCTGACTGTCACACAAGCAGCTGATAAATATTCTCCCATCCCCATAAGTGAATGTATTTTAGTCTGAAAGCTGTTTGGCATCACAACGCTGTTATGAGCGTTTCTCTGGCATTCTACAGGTGATGTTAGCAAATCAGACTATCTTGACTACTTTTTGTTATCATATTGTGGCATAAGCCGTTTTCTACACGCATATTTTACCGGCGTAGTTTTCGTTATGATTTTACTTGTGATGGCCACATGTAGCCCATGTATTGATTCCATCCGATAGTTGCAATAATACAAAACAAAAGGAAAACGTCTGCCTCTTCACAATGGTCAATAACAGTGAACGGATGGTTATTAAAGTAAGTTAAAATAAACAGAATCACACTAAGCCTGGTTAGTGTTGCCTGACTTTATATAAGTGTTTTTATAGGTGTGTGGTCGCGTTCTAGTCACTTTGCTCAGCGCTACTGCTTGTTACAACTTGTATTCGCCGATCTTGCCGGGTTGCCGAGTGGGGCCAGCTGAGAGAATAGACCAGACTCCAGCAAAGGTAAATTGTGTCTAGAGTGCGCCATCTAGTGGGATCCACTAAAATGGCGGATATTGCAGGAAAAAGGCAAAATGAATGCGGTCTTTACTATAATTTGGACCATTTTGTAACAATATTCGGCAGGCTGGATTCAAAAGCCCAACGGGCCGTATATGGCCCGCAGGCCTTAGTTTGCCCATGCCTGGTGTAGGGCGTGGTTTGGGATTGGGCCATACACACGCACTTTTTGGCCCCCCCACTTCTAAAATGAATCCGGCGCGCCTGTTGTCCACAGCAGCGCCATATAGATAGAAGAGTTACGACAGCGGAAGTCCAAAAACGGTTATCGTCACCTGGTTCATGTAGACGAGGATCGTTCCCCGGAAGTTCATGGCGGGCAATGTGAATGCATTGATAACAGGAGATAGAACTACGATTTTTGGTAATTATTAGTGAATAAAGGTTTTGATTTGCAATATTTATACAACACATCAATATGTGTATGTATTTACATCAATATGTTTTAAAAGATAAAATAGAATTTGCTAATATTAAGTGATAATATTAGGATTAGTGTGAACAACTAGTTTACATGTTAGGCTAACAGTGCCTTGGTTAAAGAGCCTGTTGCTGTTTATTTATAGCTTTGAATTCTTTAAAACCAATATTATTTTCTTAAACTTGTATGGTAGTCAGGAGCATCACTTTCTAATGTTTATTGATATATTTAGAGGGAGGGGATCTAAAGGAATGCTTCAAAATTCAGATTAGATTCATTTCTACCATTTTCTTAAATTCATGGTAGTTTCAGTAATCCCATGGTAATTGAGGACACAAGTTATCTAAATGACTAATGTCATCTTTATGGCTTTCAGAAAGGACAGGAGACCGACAGTTGACTATCAAAGGACTAGCAGCAGCAGCAGCATGATGATGATGACGTTAAATGTGTTGTTTTAGGAACATCCATTGCAAATACATGGAATTCATTAAACATTGAATAGCAAATCATGCAGTTTGTCTGTGCCTTTTCCTCCGTGTTGTCCTTGTTTGCTGTGCTGCCTCCTAGTCGCCACCATGGTTTGCTGTGCTGCTGGGGATGCTCAAATCGCTCCGAGAAAGGAGTACGAATGTACGGCTTCCCCACTGACACAGAGCGGAGGAAAAAATGGCTTGCTCAAGTCAGAAGGAGCAATTTCATGAACCAACACCAAAAATATATGTGAGGTTATTATATACAAACACTGCATTTGCACTTTTTCACAAAACGAAAACCACAACGTGGGAAAGCTTAATGTTTTGTTTAATACAAAAAAACAGGTAAAGGCTTGAAAAACACTGAGAGCTGAGACTCAGGGTGCAGGGTGAGGGTCTCAGTGCAGGTATTCAGGCTCCATTGAATCCCCCTCTGGTTCTTGTGCTGAAAGAGTGAGTAACAGACAGGAGAAAGGGTTATACACACCTATATAGCACCTATTGGATGGGAAATTGCCTTGGGGAGATAAGGTGTGGTCTTTGTTCCCAACTGAAGTTATGGAACTTTATTATTTGTGAGTTTAACAAAGTATGCCAAATGGCATCAGTAACAGATGTGATATGAATTTCTATAAAGTTGTCTCACATTCTTGGTCATATTTTATATACAGTATGTAATGAGTATAACATGTCCAGTAAGTATAAAGTGTTTCCTAATACTGTGTATTCAACCACTATGGTATAGTGTATGTGTAGCCGGTCTGGGCCTACTTCTCAGCAGACCCTTGCTACGACTCTGCGTTGTGTTGTGCGTGTTCGATGGACAAGGAGATTCGGTTGTTGTCTTTAACCGAAACTGTGGCGTATTTATTCCTCTGCATGAAGTAAACACAATAATGCAGCAGCATTAATACACATGGACGTCTGCAACACACCAGTCTCAGTCTGCCATACAAACAACTGAGAGACTAGTACTTATAAAACATTCAGATATCAAATCTGTCACAATAGATCACAATACACTGTACAATTACAGTTACACTGGAAATGTATACACCACCGGCTAATTAGTATTTTTAGACATGTAAATAAAACAATAAAATAAACACATAGTACAAAACACAATAGACCAAAAACATGGGAGCAACAAACATACCTGCATGAAGTAAACACAATAATGCAGCAGCATTAATACACATGGACGTCTGCAACACACCAGTCTGTGGTGGGGAAAAGACGCCATTAAACATGCTGAAGGTGCTGTGTGTGAGTCCTCACAAGTGCTGCTAAACAGTACACTTAACTAAAAGTTTGCTAAAACACTCAAACTTCTGCAAAACAACTACACAGCAACACATTAGCACCATGGAATGATATTATAACCTTGTTTCACAGTTTAAGATTATATAAACACTGTAAACATCATTTAGAACAGAAATCTACAAAGAGCACATGACAAACTCTCCTCACCTCAGTCTGCCATACAAACAACTGAGTGAGAGAGGGTGCAACGCAGGTAGATGACGTCACTGCCGAAAGTGAAGACTTCAAAATAAAAGCATTAGCTCCCAAAACTGTCTTTTGTAGTAAACATACCAAAATAAAAGTGACAATAAATAATATTGGAACAATAAAATAAAACGTGAGGGATTATTGGTGGAATGCATTCCTTTATATTTATATACCTGCTACATTCACCCCTCCTGAATTACACCAAAATCCTGAGCGGCTGACAGGACATAACACTGACAGGGACATTAACACTGCGTTAAAACTGGCACGGGTTCACATAAAGATACCATCTTCACAATCAGCTAGAAGCTACCTGGTAAACAGGTTCAGATAAATCAAAAGGGTGATCAACCCTTAGTCCCCTCTTAGAATTGCTTGGTGCCGTGTACACCAAACTACCCGGCATACTTGAGTCCCAAACCGTACTCGTGAGCACATACAGTAAACAGTACATCACTTACAGTGACACATTGCAAAACGTAAAAAAAAAACTACGATAAAAAAAGAAACATCTCAATAAAAGAAAACAAACAAGAAGAAATAATACAGCCCCTTCAGAACAGGGTAAGAAGAGACTGGGATCTCTTACTGAAAGAGTTTGCGAACCCCCTCATGCTGGTCGGCCTCTGAACCATTGTCTCTACAAAACGGCTGACTCTCTTAACAACCCTGCCAGCACGTGTCCTGACCACACCCTGCGTGTCTGCTTGAGTGGGTGCTTGGCTGTCTCGGCCCTGTTCTGCAACTGTTGGTAAAGTGTCAGAAATAACGGTCGGGACATGGCCTGTGTCAACCATCGACACTGAGTCTGATGTGTCAACTGCTGACGCTGTAACCGGTCTGAATGACTGGACACTGCTTGCGTTGATCACTGATGCTGTATCTGGTACACTTGACTGATCTAGCTCTGCATCAGACTGATCTTCGTCTGTATCAGCTTCGTCACAGGACTGGTGACTGGCAGTGTCTTCCGCCCCACTCAGTGCCCATGCACTTGTCCTATCCTCCGAACCCTCTTCCTCTTCCAAAGAGTTGATGAGATCCTCCATCCGAGACCCGTCCTCTGAATCATCAAGACTGTCCTCAGTCTCCGCCATTTCTCCTTGAGCAGACTCTATGGGGAGGAAGCTGATATCCAGGATAAGGTTGCAATGCACTACCTTTGTTTTACCCTTGTCATCTTCCAACATGTAGACATGAGTCTGTGGGTTGCTGTCCACGACAGTATAGACCAGGGGTCACCAAACTTTTTTCTCTGGGGGCCACATTATTGTTCCTGACTGTGATGGGGGGCCGGGGCCGAGTCAGCTCATTGTGTAGAAGAGATTACTAGCCCGGCACAGCCATCCCCACTACTACTTCCACACTACTATATCAACACTTGATTCCTGTCACATATTTGTTTACCATCTTTACTAGTGGTTTACAAAAGTAGCAATTGAGTCTTCACACTTTGCTTTAATTTGAAATACCACAGATATTCCATTTATTTGTTTTCTAATAAAAATAACATAAAAGCTGCCAAGGTAAGAAACATCTGCCTAGTTGAGGTGATTGACACTGGCAAAGGTGAGTTCAAAATTATAAATTATAGGTAGGCCTGATGATGATGATAATAATAATAATAATAATAATAATAATAATTGTGTGCAGCACTTAATAAAGGTCAAATAAATAGGCCTATAAAATAAATAAATAAATAAAAAACATCAACATTATAATAACATGAGTAGGCTAATAGAACTAGCCAACTCTTATGCCTATCCAGGTGAGCATGTTCAGTTAACATTTTGTTTAGGTCAAGGTGAAAAGGACATGAGCAGTGTAGGCTCAAAACTAAAGCACAACAATAATACAGAATAATGGCAATCAAAATCAGTAGCCTATATGTAGGTGAGCTGGATTTGTACTTGTTGATGAATTGTGCTGTCTTTGGGATGGGATCAGCAACAGCAATCTCCTCTCCTCACTTCAGAGTGCCTTCTGGAGCCCTGGCATGGAGGGATGACGGATTGAACACAAGAAGCACCATATTCAGTAAATGGCAAGACATGCTGCTGTCTGCTTTTCTCTGTGACATAATTTTACAACATATGTAGCAAATTAAAAAGAGCCTTCACATTTCATATTTATAGCAATTAAAATCAGTAATTGTTAAAATCAGTGTGCTTACCGTATCAGTGTGAACTGTGTGTTTGCTTCTGGCTGATGAGAAGTTCAATGTCTGGTTGCAGTCTAGTGGTAGCCAGTCTCAAGGTCTGATGCAAGTGTTTATCTGTGAGTCTGTTCCTTGTTGTATTCTTGGTTTGCTTCATGCGGGAAAAGGTTTGCTCACAGATGTAGGTGCTGCCAAAAACTGTGGACATCTTCATTGCATGCTGTTTGATGTTTGGGTAGGTTTCCCCTGGGAGCGAGTAATAGAACTCAATGAGACTGTCAGGCTTGAATGCATCTTTAAGGATATCACAATTCTGCAACTCGGCTAGTTCAAACTGAAGAGAGGGATGGGCATCATTTATGTCGGCAGCAAAGGGGTTCTGGAACAAACGTATTGCTTTACCGTTGACATGAAGCTCACGGAACCGCACACTGAACTGCCACTGCAGCATTTCCAGTGCATCCTTGCACTTTTCGACTGGGAACGGGACAGGTGGTTTCTCAGCGCAGTAGCTCCGGGTGGCAGGGAGATGCGTAAAGTCCAGCTTTTCGACCTGTCTCACAAGCAGCACTAGTTTGACCTCGAACGCTTTGATGTGGGAATACATGTCACTGATTAGCTTCCCTTTGCCTTGGAGCTGCACGTTAAGGTGGTTCAACATTTCAGTCACATCTGTTAAAAATGAGAGGTCCCATTTCCATTCTGGCTCGGTCAGCTCTCGTACCGTTTCACCTTTAGACTGCAGGAAGGTGTTGATTTCGGGTAGCAGGTCGTAGAAACGGCGCAACACTTTGCCTCGGCTTAACCACCGGATTTCTGTGTAGTACAGCACATCCTTGTAGGCAGACTCAAGCTCGGAGAGGAAGGCCTGGAACTGTCTGTGTTTCAGACCATTTTTTCGGATGTAGTTGACACAGTGCACAACCACCTTCATAACAGACGCCCACTTCAAAACTTTGCAGCATAGGGCTTGCTGGTGAATCAGACAGTGGACTTGTAGTGGGGGGGTGAGACCTCGTTCCTCGAATTCGCTGTTCAAGCGCCCTACTAGCCCCCTTGTCGTGCCAACCATACTAGGTGCGCCATCCGTAGTGATGCTGGCAAATTTACACCAGTCTAGACCCAACTCTTCCATTGTTTTGCACACTTGGACAAAAATATCCTCTCCTGTTGTAGTTCCTTTGAGGCTTTTTAGTGCTGCCAGCTCCTTAGACACTTCAAAGCTTTCGCTAATCCCACGAATAAAAATGAGCAGTTGTGCTGTGTCCTGCACATCATTGCTCTCATCCATGGCCAAAGCAAAAAACTTGAAATGTGACGCTTTCTCGTTCAGCTGCTCATAAACGTTGTCCCCCAATTCTTCTACTCGCCTGGTCATAGTAGTCGCGGAGAGACTCACACCGTTGACTGCCTCTCTCTTGTCGGGACACACCTCCTCGGCCACAGCAAGGATGCATTTTTTAACAAAGTCCCCATCAGTGAAGGGCTTCCCATGGGTAGCTAGTATGTGAGCTACCTTGAAGCTAGCTCGAACAGCAGCGTGGTTTACCTGGGTTTGGCGAATGAATGTTTGTTGTTGTGCTGCCAGTCCGCCTTTCATTCTGCGAATTCTGTCTGCTCTTGCTTGCCCTCGCAAGCTAGCAAAGTCACTGTGGCGGGTTTCGTGGTGACGACGAAGATTATATTCCTTGAAAACCGCCACACTCTCTTTACAGATAATGCAAACGGCACGGTCCTTATACTGAACAAAAAAATAGTCGTTGGTCCACTGTTCTTTGAAAATTCTGCACTCTCTATCAACTTTTCGTTTAACGTTAGCCATTTTTGCTGTCCTGAACACTGACAGTTCTCTACGCGTGCGTTGTCTGTCACTCACTTGATCTCCAAGATGTCGGGTGACGACAATTCGGCAAATATAGTGCATTTTATTTGATAACTAAATATAATTTTTTTAACTGAAACAAAATCAACAAAATACCAAACGCAGACATGTTATTATTTTCCAAAAATCAATTTGAAAAAAATAAGCCATGACGACTTTTGGGGATTTGCCTCATAGGGCCGGTTCAAGTAGTGGGGGGCAGAGGGGGTGGGGGCCGGTCAAAGGGGGGTGGCGGGCCGGATCCGGCCCCCGGGCCGTAGTTTGGTGACCCCTGGTATAGACTGTTGGTTCCCACTTGTCCGCAAGTTTCTTCTTTCCCCTCTCACCTTTGTTGGCGAGAAGTACTCTGTCTCCCACGTTCAGGCAAGTCCCCTTGATCTTTCGATTGTAACCTCTGGCTTGCTTGTCTTGCTCCTTGATGGCATGCTTTCGAGCAATGTCTGCTGCTTCATGGAGGTGGGACATAAGCGTTGTTACATAGCTGCCATAGTCAACAACCACTGGGTCGTGTAGGACCTGTTTGAACATCACATCAACGGGGAGTCTTGGAACCCGACCAAACATTAGGTGGAAGGGTGCGTACCCAGTCGTCTCATGCACTGTCGCATTGTATGCAAATGTCAGGGTCTGGATTTGCTGGGGCCACTTGGCCTTCTCTCTCAGTGGCAGTGAACGGAGCATACCCCCCAGAGTCCCGTTAAATCTCTCAGTCCCTCCGTTCCCCATGGGGTGGTAGGCTGTAGTGTGTGACTTGGAGACACCCGATAGTTTAAGCAGTTCTGCGATGAGCTCACTCTCAAAGTTGGCTCCTTGATCTGTATGTATGCGCCCCGCAAACCCATACACACAGAAGACGTTGTCCCACAACTTCTTAGCAACTTGTTTCGCTTGTTGGTTTGTGCAGGGAAAGGCATGGGCCAACTTTGTGAAGTGATCTGTCAGGACAAGAACATCTACTGAACGCTGCTTGCTATCTTCCGCACTCCAGAAATCCAAACACACTAGTTCCATAGGAGCGGTGGTCCTGATACTTTCAAGCGGAGCTCTGGCAGAAGGATCCGGTATCTTGGCCAGGATGCACCTCTGGCAGCACTTCACATAGTCCTTAATTTGGTGCTCCATTCTAGGCCAGAAGAAGCGTTGTCTTGTCAGGTAAATCGTTCTTGCCTGCCCTTGATGACCGGCCAAGTCATGTACACCACACAAGGCCTTGTCTACCAGACTTTGGGGCAAGACAAACTGACGCCTCTTCTGTTTGCTCAAGGGATCCTTGGTGACTCTATAGAGCACTCCATCAATGACATTAAGTCTCTCCCACTGCTTGATGAGTACCAGAGCACTTGTGTCCAGACCGTCTCTCTCCCGCCTTGAGGGTCTTCTCTGTCGACTCAGAAAAGGCATGACTCTAGAGATGCCAGGGTCAAGCCCTTGGCTTTTTCGGAGCTCTTCCAGGGAGAAGGCAGGTAGCAGATCCTCCCCTGGTGGAACAAGGTGTTGAACGGACTGGATCAACACTGTCGCCCTGGACTCTTCAACTGTATCCCAGTGGTCATGAGAATCAAGGACAGCTTTCACAATGTTGTTACACAGGGGCGGGGAACAATGGGACTGAGTCACAGCACCTTGTTTTGACCTCTTCGTCCGCTGACACTGGACCTTTAAGCGAAAGACATCCTGAACTCCATTTTCTCCAACTTCATCAGATTCGGCAAGCAGATTGCCATAGGACTCTGTAACAAGTCTACGCCCAACTGTCTTGGCAAACGGGTCCCGACTGAGAGCATCAGCCACTACGTTCTTGGTTCCTGCAATGTGCTTCAGACTGAAAGTATAAGGAGCGAGCTTTGCGACCCATCGTTGTTCGCAGGTGTCGAGTTTGGGCTTAGTCATTATGTATGTGAGTGGATTATTGTCCGTCCATACTATGGAGGAATTGCCCTTCAGCCAATGGCTGAATTTGTCACACACACTCCACTTCAACGCCAAAAACTCAAGCCGGTGAGCTGGATAATTCTTCTGAGAGCTGCTCAGTGTCTTACTTGCGAAAGCTATGGGACGGGCTTTACTTTCACCAGCTGCTACTTGTGACAACACTGCGCCAAGCCCGTCCAAGGAAGCATCAGTTGACAGAATCAGGGGACGTGAGAAATCAGGATGTGCAAGGACCACACAGTCCAGCAGACTTTCTTTAAGACTGTCAAAGGCGATGTCACACGCTAGAGTCCAGTCATCAGGTTTCAGTTTCCTGAATGTTCCTGCCTTCACATTCACTTTCACTTTCATCCTTCGTCTTTTCTTTTGTCCAGCAGTCAGAGCAAAGAGTGGCCTGGCAATGGAAGAGCAATTAGGGATGAAGTGCTGGTAGAAGAACACCATGCCCAAATAGGATTTGATCCTCCTTACTGAGGGTGTACATCCGTCATCTTCCATGAGATCAGACTTCGACATAGTGGATATTACTTCCACCTTTGCGGGATCCACAGCTACTCCGCCGCCATCTATGATATGACCCAAAAACTTGACAGACGATCGCATCAGGTGACACTTCTTAGGACTCAACTTGAGGTTGTTGTCTCGCAGGCGCTGGAAGACGACCTCCAGTCTCTGTAGGGCCTCCTCTTCGGTTGATGCGAAAACAAGCAAGTCATCAAAATAACATAACAAGCTGCTGAAGTTCATGTCCCCAAATATACTCAGCATCATGCGCATAAATGAGGTAGGACTATTGCACAGTCCCTGCGGCATCCTGTTATACTCATGCAAGCCTAGCGGTGTGGTGAAGGCTGTGTATTTTTTGTCCTCTTCAGCCATGGGGACGTTGTAGAAGCCGGACGTTAAGTCCATCGTGCTGAAGAAGGTGTTCCCTCCCAAGGCAGCCAAGCAGTCTGACTGATGTGGAAGAGGATGGGCGTCCTTGAGTGTTCTCGCATTCAACCACCGGAAATCGGTGTAGATCCTCAAGTTTCCGTCCTTCTTCCATACCATCACCAGTGGTGAGGCATACTCACTCACAGATTTCCGAATGATCCCTTGCTCCTCCATGTCTGTCAAGACTTGACGTAGTTTCTGGTAGTGGGTCAGTGACATTTTATATTTTCAAAATGGCAAAAAAATAAAAATGAAACAGCAAGTCAGTTTCAACATTTTCTGAGTGAATTCAAATATGTATTTTTCATTTGTGCATGTGCCCACTGAAAAAGGTAACACTACAAGGCATTTGTATGCATTTCATTGATACACCCCTTGACAATGTCATTCGGCAAAACAAGGCTATTTTCCATATGATATTAAAATCAATGACAATGACATAGTCACAGATAGTGAACAATGTAATTATTGATCTATAAGGAATCTATATTCAGGTATAACATTTTCACAGCAAAACTACAAATATTAAATATTTTGTCTTTTAAGGCAATAGCTTTTCATCCGTCAACATTTTTTTCCTACATTATTCCAGTACAGGTAAAAATGCTTTCAAAT
This sequence comes from Notothenia rossii, assembly GCF_949606895.1. Classification (NCBI taxonomy): domain Eukaryota; kingdom Metazoa; phylum Chordata; class Actinopteri; order Perciformes; family Nototheniidae; genus Notothenia; species Notothenia rossii. The sequence goes on along the minus strand of NC_136901.1, from coordinate 54,193,968 downwards.
CATATGAAACCTCTTATTATAATTAAATTAACTTTATTAATTTAATTGTTTATGTCAAGTAACACACTATTTTATATATTTGTTGTAAAATTCATTGTTTTACTGTATGACGTCTTTCGTTTTACTGAATGACATACTGCAATATGCCATTGCACATAGATCCAATAACTGGATTTAGTCCTACATTTAAAAAAAGGATACCAAAGACTTTATAATTGAACTTTACATTTATTAACATCAAAAAACAGACTCAGTCTCATAACATCGTTCTCCATTCTCTTAACACAATAATGATGTCAAATATGAACCAGTAAGTATCTGATTAAAGTTTCTTTTTTATCACTACAACAGAATAATAACAATAACAACTCCTGTTTTTATTTCAGCTGCTATCAACAGGTAAGTGAACAGGCAACAATAGCGGCAATTCTTTTTTTTCTTATTGCATATGAAATATATAATTTAAAATTGTTTTATTGCAATTTATACTTTACTAAATAATGAACTCATTAGTGTTAAGAAATACACAGTACCACTGAAGGCTGGTCAGTGTTATTTACTGACTGTTTCAGACTGATAAGAACTTATCCCAGTCATCAGCTGACAATTTGGAGCTTCTACTAGAAGATGGCTCTGGTTCTGAGATAAGCGTTTTCACATCTGATTGAAAGTAATAGATGACGTCGGGATTTTGGGGCCATGCAAAGCAATTCTTTGTGCCACACTGTTGCATACAGGACACCTCAACGTCATCACCAACTACCTTCAGGACTTGCCCTACAAATAGCTTTTTGTCATAAGACACTATTACCATCTTTCCAACCATGTCATCAGATTCTGAAATGGTGGTGGAGGGTGTAGCTGTTTTGGCATGAAAGTCTACCTCAGAGGGTGATTCACATTCACAGGTAAGTCCCATTCGATGGCAAAAACAGGACACATCTCTAAACATGATCTTCCCTGCGGTGTTTGCAGTTACCTGGTGAATATTCAAGGTGCCTTTAACAACCGGCACGTCATTCGGCAAAGCCTCATCCACTCTGGTGATGTCATCTTCGGATACCCAGTAGAATTTTACATTTGAATTCAATTTTTCCAGAAAGGAAAACAAATCTTGAGGCTGCTGAATATCACTTCCTTGCAACACAAATGCATCAGCACCTCTCTTGACTGAACCACCAATACCGTCTGTTGCACCCTTTCCATGGGCCTTCTCTGAGAAGTTCCATGTTATCTCTTTAATGCCTCTAAGGAAAGGCATGGTACACATCAAGTAGAAATTATTTCGGTTTCTGTACTGGGTGAGTGGGCCGTCACTCATGAAGTGCACTGTAGTTATCCCTGCATTGGATAGGACCTCATCCAACACAGGTTTCAGATGTCCCCATACTGCCCGTTCGTCATGTCGGAGGGAGTCGGAAATGGTGGCATAGGCTTGAGATTTCCCAGCTGTGTAGACCATGCATGTGTGAACTGTTGCCTGTTTTCTACTACCCCCAAAATGAAAAGACTGGACCTCAACATTCAGCTTACAGGCATAATTTTCAGAAAAGTCCATATGGACTACAGCCTCATGGTCTTGGAGGCTGTTCTTGAGGGCCCTGCACTGTTCCACTTGATGGATCCATATGTACTGGTGCTTTGCCAGTGCGTCCAGCTTTTCATTAAAGCTTTTCAGGAGATCCTCCCATGTTCCTTTTACAGCTTTCTTCACAAAATGGGAATAGGTTTTCCCCTCCGAGCAGACCCTCTCTCTCTGCCATTGGTGCCATGTAATCTGCTCAGTGTTTTGGGGGATGGCTGATTCAATGTCGGAGTAGCAACACTTTGCACATTGCCTGAACATGCATCTTTTGTTTTTAAAATTACACACAATTTGAGAGAGTGTCTCCGAAATGCTTTTGCTTCCTAAAATGCCAATTTGATGTAATTTGTCAATGAGAATCTTGACATTCTCATGATCAATGCACGCACAGGTGTTGCGGTCACTAGCCTTTGGCTCTGTGACATAAAATGGATGCAGACGGACAAACTGCCTGTAGGATATGGAATGTGCCACTCCTACCTCCGTCTTGTACTCTGAGTGAAGCTCTCTAAGAGACTTGGTAAGAACACGCCGCTGTTCCTTGACCTTATTTTTAGTGACAGTGTCCTTCTTTCCTGGTAAAAGACGACTGTTTTCATCACGTGTGAGAAATTCAATCACACTTCTTCTTCTTCTTCTTTCTGGACCTTTTCTGAACACTTTTGGTCGATACTTTTCATTCACTGCTTTATGTTTTGCTCTATTCAGTCTCTGTACTTTCTTGCGGAATGCATCTGCTCTTCTTTTTTCTCTTAAAAGTTGCTTTCTTAACTCTTCTATTTCCTCCCTCAGTTTCCTGGTACGGTTTTCACTTCGATGGCTGGAGTTTTTTTTCTTGCTTCCACATGAAGCCTTATCAGGTGTTGAGGATGAGAGTGGTCCCTCCCAAGGTGAGGATGGCTGAGCAGAAACAGATGGCCTAGGAAGTGAGGAAGGATGAGATGGTCCAGGAGGTGAAGATGGCTGAGATGGTCCAGGAGGTGAAGATGGCTGGGATGGTCCAGGAGGTGAAGATGGCTGGGATGGTCCAGGAGGTGAAGATGGCTGGGATGGTCCAGGAGGTGAAGATGGCTGGGATGGTTCAGGATGGGCAACTTGTGGAGGCTCCTCAAAAGAGTCCTCAGACAGAGGTGTGAGGTTCATCACAGCTTCCACCTGCCTCTTTCTTTCCCTACGTCGCCTCTGATTGAGCCTCCACTGTTCCCTCTTCTTTTCAGCAGCAGATGCTGTCAGTTCTGTGACGGATGGATGATCATGCTGTCCAGCTTGCATCCTCTGTTTATACCTACAAAGTATTTATTAATTTAGTCATGTATTTATTTATTAGATATTCATTTGTTTATTCTTTTTAATTAAGATTTAAGCCAAGTTAACTGCCAAATGCACTTTGTAGTGGTACTGTAGATATGGAAAAAAAATTCAGGCTTATAGACAATGCATCCTATACTGTTTACTGCCATTACTGCTCTCATACACCTTCACAGTTATACCTGTCCCTTCTCTTTGCTAGTCTCTCCTCCCTAGCAGCAGGATCTGCCCTTATCCTTGCACGGAAGTGTGCACCCCTCTCCTTGTTGGACACAGGCATCTGTTAAAATGTTTTTTTTAATAATAATAAAAAATAAAAATAAATAATACAATTAATTCAGTTATACAAACTCTATAGCATGTTAAAACAATCAATCAATAAAGAAAGAAATCAGTTAAATCCACTGTGTCATTCGGGATAACAGATGTCATTCAGACAAGCGGTTTTACTGAATGACAAATTCTGTTTTGCTGAATGACAAATTTCATAGAAATGCATTCCTAACAGGCAGTTGCTTGGTCGCCTATTAGCAACAATGACCTTGACCTCAATTTGTAAACTTCAAATTTCATCTATAACTTAATATTATTTTAATTAAAAACTTTATAAACACTTTTTTGACGTTTCACCGAATGACATTCAAATCTGTGACACATGGTACCACACATGGAAAAGGTGTAATCATCTCAAATTTAGGAGCAAAATGTAAACTTACCTTCAACTTGGGCAGTCTTCAAGGGTCCTCTGAGTGATGTCATCACATGTGGCCTGACTAAAGTCATGTGACTATAGTTCAAAATGGCCTCTGAACTTTGTTTTACCGAATGACATACAGGAAAATGTTTTTTTGCGGAACAAAGTCTTTTAGATATTTCTTTATGTTTTTAAAGGTGCATCTTATCAAAACTTTAAAATGTTTATCAAGAGACTTGAAAAAATATGCCGCATGATTTTAAATTATTTTCATCATTTTACAAACAATTGTCTTCATTGACTTTAAGTGAGAACCGTTTTACCGAATGACATCTTACCACTTTAATACTAGAAAAATCACCCAATTTAGTATTATTTACACTATTTACGAATAGTGGTCAGTAAAGTGATGTGAGATTAATGCCTTCATACAATATTTAACTATTTTTATATAACAATATAAAGTTAACTTCTTGTGGAAACAGATATCTAGGCGTCACGTCACTGACCCGGTAGTGAGCAGGGGGTACTCTCCGGTAAGGAATGCGGAATAGGCGATCATCGGTAAGTCGAATGCGGTGGACAAAGCCCTTCGTCTTACCGCAGTCCATTTCATGCTTGGAGAAGACATCGTTGTAACACTCGAGCAGTTGGACTAACTTCTCCTTCCCTGTGTGGCTAGTATGACAAGGTTGTATGTCAAGTTTGTCAAGGCCAACATCTCGCAGCCTCTGTTCGAGATCTGAAGGACTGGTTGGTGTATGGTGCTTGCCTGGGACAGCCTTGTCAATCTGACTAGAGCCTTGGAGGAGCTCAAAATCTTCTACAGCTAAGCAGGGGGACACATCTGCCAGTTTACAGTTCCTCTTCAGCGTAACTGGTCTATCAGACAGATTGGTGACCTTCATGGGGACCCACCTATCACCCCACAGAGGTGTCACGATCCGGCCAACCATGATGTTACGTGGCATGGACTTGGATGAGGTCGGCTCAACTATCACAGTGCTTCCCGGTGACATGGGAGTATCGTTAGGTAGCTTACCCCAAACGAGGTGTTCTTGCATTGCTAGGAGAGTGACTGACTGCTTCAGCTTGACTGTGCCAATTTTGTCTGGTAGCTCCTCACCCCTCCAACGGGATGAGTTCGCCATGAGGTCCAATAACTGTTCACACTCTGGGGATGAGGAAAGACTGCAAACGGAGATAAGCCGCCAGTAATCATCACTGTTCTTCAACTTGCGCATGAGAAACTTGATCACATTTGTGCCAATGATGAGATCATCTCGCTGGCCTGGCACCACAATAACTGGAACGATGCAGCTCTCTCCATACACCTTCAGTTCAACTTCATACATGCACTTCGGTTTAGTGAGTTTTCCTCCACACCCAACTAAAACCACTTCCTGAGTCATCGGTCTTGGTTCTGACAATACCTTTTCACTCAGCATCTTTTCCACTGCTTCTTCAATGAAAGTACAGGCCATGGAACCTGAATCAAGCATTCCCTGCATCTGGAACATATTATTCACATTGACTGGAGCATAGAATAGCTCATCATATGGCTCAACTCTATGCGTGTTCTGTGCTATCATCGTCACACGAGCCGGTGCTGCAGCGCACAACTTCACATAACACTGTTCATATTCACTGTCACTTCTGAGGGTTTGTTTGTCCTCACCCACACGTCCCCTCTCCAAATGCGGGCCAGTCAGTTTAAAGGCTGCTGCTCTCGAGGTGAATGTGCGGCCTGGTCCTCCCGTCCGGGAGTGTAACTCTGACAGTCTTTCTTGATATGGCCAGGCTTAAAACAAGACAAGCACAGGCGCTCCCGCCGACAGTGTGCTAGAGTGGAGTGTTCCATAGACTTGCATACCTTGCAGTGTTTTCTCTGGTCAGACGGGTGCTGCCTATACATTGGCTGGTTGTTTTGAGCCATCGGCTGGCTGTTCTGAGCCATCGCCTGGCTGTTCTGAGCTAGTGTGCGGTCAAGCAGGCCAATCAAAGTCTTTAGGCAATTTCCATCAAACTGAGGAGCAGATGTGACATTCGCTTCAGCCTGGACAGGGGGCAACACTGGAAGGCTAGGCATAGACACCTCCTCAGACACAGGTGTTTAAACATGAGCTGCCACATGTCTTGCTGCGCTGGGGCGGTTTGGTCTGGTGTTCAGCTGTTCTCTCATTTCGATTTGATAACGGTCAACATGCTCCTGTATTTCACCAGCTGTCCACTTCTCTGGCGCTTTGAACCGCAACACTGCAGCCAGGGAGGGATCTGGACAATACTTGACAAACATCATGGTTACTTCTCGACGGGGATCATCAATATGTCTCCCATGTCTGCTCAAGCCCTCCTCAGCTGCATCAACAGCTTTGTTAAGGCGGATCCAGTACTCGACAGGGTCCTCTCCTGCTACAGGCACAGTGCTGTAGAAGTCTGCAAGGGGCATACTCGAACATGACACACCACCAAAATGCTGTTTCAATATGTCAGTTATAACTTTTGGGTTCTCGTGAGGCTTCAATAACGGATTGCTACGGAGCGTTATCTTCACAATGTCTCTGGCTTTGCCCATTAATCTAGTCAACATCTCCTGATGCTGCTCACCCAGCTGTATGCTCCTCTTCCTCAAGTACGTGTCCATCAGCTCCTCCCACTCATGCACTGAGAGCTTGTCAGACCCATCTCCTCTGTACACAGGAGGCTCTCTCACATCGGACTGCATGACTAACTTCACACCAGTCAGGTTAATTGTGGAGTCAACGCGCGACTGGCCTGCACCTGAGTTCTGAACCTGTGCTTGACTGCCTTCATTCGCTTGACTCTCTTCCTTTAACTGAGCTGATATAGACTGTCCCACTTGCTGGGCGATGTGTGCGATGAGATCACTCAAAGCTGGGTCACTCCTGCCTGGGATGGCCGAAAGTGAAAAGGTAGGTCTGACGGCAAGGGACGGGTGGCTACACTGTAAAAAAAGTCCGTGAAATTAACAGGGAAAAGCTGTAAAATCACGACATCAAAAAACTGTAAATAGAGAAACAATGAAGCAGTGTTTAATTGACAGTAATATTTCGTAAAGTACTGAACCAAACAAAACTGTTAAATTCACATTAAGAATATGTTAAAAATAATTATATTTCATTGTATAATTTACAGATTACTGTGGTTTGAACACAGAAAACTGTAATACATAAAACAATACAATACAGTTAAAATGACAACATGACAGTGTTAAAATCATGTTTTTTTATATTTTTTCATTCTTGAAAATACTATAATATACTTACTTCTTATTTCTATTTTTTTAATACATATGTTTATTTTGAAATTGGAAATAACCCAGTACTGAGACATTTTTGGAAATTAAATGAGAATCCATAAAACAGCTGGCGTTTGGATTCTCGGGCCGCCCGGCTATTTGGAGTGGAATGCAGCCCACGGCAGACAGCCCAAACAGTAATCGAACGCGCCACTAACGGCCCGTCCACACAGCGGTAAATCTACTTTTTGAGTCTTGTATTTTTTTTAAATTGGGACAGCCTCTCGGCGGAAGTGACGCAAGCGGTCAACGAACGCAGCCTCCGAAGGAAACGGCCGCTGAACTGAGACACGCCTACTGAGCAGTAGAGTTTGTTTCTGTTATTTCATTGGACTATTTAATTATCGCGGGAACAGCCACTTTTTGTAGGTTAACGGCTCAGTGCGCGGCCAAGTCTGTCTGCCACGGACCACGGAGCTATGTGCAGGTGCTCATGAGCGGAGGATCACATCTGTAGCACTGGTAAGCTAACCGTTTATTTTCTTCAAACTTCAGTTATAACACGGTGTGTTGTCAGGACAATTCTGTTTGTGATTTATTGCATTTTGCAGTCATAGTAGTTATAACGTCTACTGACTGGGAGTTAATTTAAATAGTCTGGTAACGTTATTGAAGTATCATGCTAAAAGCTGAACTCTTTATTTTCGTTCAATTCATACTGTTGTGAAGCGGGGGGTTCGAAGCTACATCTGAGCGGGTTCAAATTTAACGGGCAGTTATATTATTATTATATTGCTAAATATGATTACCTACCATTTTTGCAGGTTAACGGTTACGGCTCAGTGCGCGGCCAAGTCTGTCTCAAGTCTGCCTGCCACGGACCACGGAGCCGTGTGCACATGAGCGGAGGATCACATCTGTAGCACTGGTAAGCTAACCGTTTATTTTCTTCAAACTTCAATTATAACACGGTGTGTTGTCAGGACAATACTAACTTCTGTTTGTGATTGAGTGCATTTTGCAGTCATAGTTATAACGTCTACTGACAGGGAGTTAATTTAAATAGTCTGGTAACGTTATTGAAGTATCATGCTAAAAGCTGAACTCTTTATTTTCATTTAATTCATGCTGTTATGAAGCGGGGGGTTTGAAGCTACATCTGAGCGGGTTCAAAGTTAACGGGCAGTCGTGTTAGCGTGCTAAAAATGATTACCTGCCGTATTTGCAGGTTAACGGCTACGCGGCCAAGTCGGCCTCAAGTCTGCCTGCCACGGACCACGTGGAGCTGTGTGCACATGAGCGGAGGATCACATCTGTAGCACTGGTAAGCTAACCGTTGAGGGGTTATGTTCTGCATTGCATAGGAACCCCTAAAAATGATTACCTGCCGTTTTTGCAGCAAAACGCTACAGACTTTGAAGGGTTATGTGCTGCATTCTAGAGTGCATAGGAACGAACCCCAGTGATTTTTCAAATGTGTTGGCACGAACTGCAAGCGAACATTTTGTACTTACGCATCTTTTAAAGCTCACTTTTATCGGATTCACAATGTGCCTGCAGCCACTGCTAGAGCCATTGTTACAGATTTGAAATGTGCAATTTCGTTATGTGCGCGCCAATTTCAAACAGTGAAAGAACTTATATCCCACTTAAAAGATCATATAGTGGAGAGACGACCTGTGTTATGTCCAGTAACTGGTTGTACAAATACTTTCACTGTGAAATCGTCATTTACTGCTCATATGTCCAGAAAACACAGAGCATGTTCTGTTGATAGCATAAGTGACATGTACAGGGAAGCCATTTCTCCGTGTTCTGCACATGAAGATGCTTCCCAGAACCCAAATGATGCAACAACAAATGAAAGCACTGATTTGACACAGCATTTCAATGAGACCTATCTTAGGAATGTATGCTTATTCTACTTAAAATTGCAAGGGCAGCTCCTTCTTCCAGCTTCAACAATACAGACCATTGTCGAAGAGATGCAAAATGTGCATGAGTTGGGACAGGATTACATTTTAAGTAAACTACGTTCACTTTTAAAAGATGACATGTCTCTAACTGATGATGCTATTGCTAAAATCTGTGATTGTGTGAAGGATTCCGATCTGTTCTCAGTCTGTCACCAGGGACCACTGAGAACAACATATTCAAGAGCTCAGACATTCAAAAAGATGTTCAAATACATAGAGCCTAAAAAAGTAACATTAGGAAATGATGAAAATATGACACAAAGGTTTGCTTACTACATACCTCTGAAACAAACAGTAAGTGGCTTATTAGAATCAGAATTTTGGAAGAATTCAATGTCACAGCAGTCATGTGAAACAGACTCAGATGTTTTTGGTGACATAAGTGATGGACACAACTTTAAGTCCAACCAGTTCTTCATTGAAAATCCAGGATGCCTGAAGCTAATTCTGTACCAGGATGCTTTTGAAATTGTCAACCCCCTTGGCTCTGCTAGGAAAAAACACAAAGTTGTTGCAGTCTATCTTTCTGTGGCAAATCTACCTGCTCATGTGCGCTCTAATACTGATCACATGTCCCTGGTTTTATTGTGTGGAGAGAATGACCTAAAACAATTTGGATTTGCTAAGGTGTTCTCAGAGATGTTAGTGGATTTAAAAGATTTGGAGGAAAATGGAATAGTTACAACAGTTGGAGACATGGTCAAAGGGGCTCTGTACTGCATTGCGGGTGATAACTTGGGTTCACACGGTATTGGTGGGTTCACTGAAAACTTTAGTCGTTCAAAGTACTTTTGCAGGTACTGTGAAATCACACAAAGTGAGTTTAAGAGTGATGATCCAAATGTATGTGGGCCACAGCGCACACCCGAAGGTTACGATTCTGCTGTTGCTGATCTACAAGTTGAAGACAGTCCACACATCAAAGGCATAAAGGCAAACTCTGTCTTCAATGCTCTGACATCTTTTCATATTTGCAAGCCAGGTCTCCCACCTTGTTTAGGCCATGACATATTTGAGGGTGTCTTATCCTACGATGTTGCACTGTACTTAAAGTATTTTATTAAGAAAAATAAATGGTTTACATATTCACTTTTGAACCGGCGCATAAAACAGTTCAAGTACAAAGGATCTGATGCTCTCACTAAGCCCTGTGCTGTCAACTCTGACGTATTCAAGCTCTCAGGTCAAGCCATTCAGAACTGGAATTTGTTAAGATTGCTGCCTGTATTAATTGGAGACAAAGTGCAAAATCCAGAAGATGATGTGTGGCAGTTGACTCTCCAGCTTAAAGATATTGTTGATCTGATTTGTGCACAAAAGATTTTGTTGTCACAGGTAGCCTATCTTGACATTACAATCCAAGAATATTTGGAAACAAGGAAGTGTTTCTTTCCTGAGAGTCCACTAAAACCAAAGCACCATTTCATGAGACACTATCCGGCACTCATCTTGAAATTTGGCCCCTTGATTAGAGTATGGACAATGCGTTTTGAAAGTAAACACAGCTACTTCAAGAGATGTGCCAGGCATTTGAACAACTTTAAAAACATCTGCCTAACTTTATCCGAAAGACATCAGATGTTTCAAGCATATCTTTCAGCTGGGCCAGGATGCAGTCAACTTCTGCAAGTCAAAGACAGTTGTAATTTTTACTCCAGTCTTTACAGTGATTCAATCAAACATGCAGTGAGAGAGTTTGGCTTTTCAGAAAACAATACTAGTGTTTCCACAGACATACAGTATAAAGGTACATCATATAAAAAAGGGCTTTTCCTTGTGTCCAAAAATGACGAGTCCATGGAGTTCGGAGAACTGCTCATTATTTTAATTCAAAATGATTCAGCTGTGTATTTTGTGATGGATATACATAAAACTGACTATCATTCTGAATACCACCTGTACTCTGTGACAAAACAGAATGCAAGGTTGCAATGTGTTAACATTAACGACTTGGTAGATTTTTATCCGTTACCATCATACATTGTTAACGGGCACCAAGTCATCCCGCTGAAACACAGTGTGTTGTCAAAATAAACACGATATTGGCTACTGTGGTGTTGAAACCATTCTAACAATGCACATGTATGCTTAGGGAAAATGATAAAATACTATTTGAAAAATATTAAAGTGACAGCAGTTTTTGTTCTGCAATGTACAGAAATAAAAAGTATACATCCTCAATCACACCCTATACTCAAATTAGAGGTTCCTCTTATCTGTATATAATGTATGTACAGTATTACTTGACTAAATGTCTAATTATCTTTGTCTTTCATTTGTAATTTTGAAAACCGAAAAGTGTCGTTCTTCCATGATTCCAGAGATGACAGACATGGAGCAAACATTTATATGCAGTGCCATCACTGAGGTCTTGCCTGACCTTCCAGAGATGAAAAAAGATATTCTGGAAGAGACTTTACAATCTTGGGGTGGAGACCTATGAGGATTTCCAGTTTGTTAATGAAGCAGATTTGCTGTCAGCTTTGAGGCCAATTCAAGCCAGAAAAGTCCTTGCTGCTTGGAAGCTGAGATGTATGTATACTTGTGACTATTTTAGTACAGGATGCAACCAGTGCCCAAAGTGGCCTGCATAAAAGATACATCAGAAATATAGAAACATTAAAACTGTGTTCCTCATAACTCTTTTTGTTAATATGTGTGTGTTTTGCAGGCCAGACTCCTGAATCCAGCAGCTCATCTGTTGGTGGCTCGCCAGGACCTTCTGCATCCTTGATGTCCTATTCACCCAGAAGTTCATCCTCAACCTCTTCCGACAGCTGCAAAAGGCCTGATATAGACTGGATGGATAGCTTTGTGATACCGTGGGATACGTTCCCAGAGGAACTGATGCAGACACTGGACAGAGGAAAACGACCTAGTCCACAATGAGAAGAGAGATGGTACGGATTCTGGTGTGTGAAATGAAGCGAAAAAGTACTTGCTTAAGTAAAAGACACACTATTGAAGTTGCAAAAAAGATAGTGGCAAAGTATCCTACGTCTCTTCAAGACATAATAGAGGGAGACGTGATCGGGCCAGGGTATCACTCTCTGGTCAAGCAATTGCAAAATAGGATAGAGAATGTGAAGCGATCCACAACCCCAAAAATAAGAAAACGAAAGAATGGCACCGACGAGTCAGACACAGATGAAGTCCCTCCAGAACAGAGAGCAGCAATCCAGGACACTTATGGGTGCATTAAATGGGATTTAAAATTCCTGCCCCTTGGAGAGACCGAAGAGAGCCGATGTAAATCCAGAGGAGGTCAAACTTCTAATGAAGTCAACGTTCTACACGCAGCGTAAACAAGTCAACGGGAGTATGGGGACGTATGTAAAGCTGTGGATGGGTGCAGCAGCGAAATGTATTTTAGCCACCTAAAAATTCAGTTTACATGTACGCTATATTTAGAATATTGTCACAAATGTACCCTGCTGCTTCAGTCCCTATCAGAAACAGACTGTATAGCTGTCTGACAGCAAGGTAGAGCTTTGAAAATATTCTTTAATATAGCATACACTAAGAGTAATATTGTTTTAGTTTTTTTGGTGGCTTAACTATGTCCACAGCAGTGCATTGCTTAGCTGTCTGCTGGTTCTCCTCTCTGTTTCTCCAAACTGTAGCTCCTACAACCCCCCTTCAAACAATATGAACTATCCCCTAAACTATCCCCTTTATCTCCCCTTAACCTGCAAATACACATACATACATTTTTGTATTGATGGTGAGAGCAATTTAACAGACCTTAAAATGTAATAACATATGTGCTAAAATTGTTTTGTGAAATGTTTCAGGAAGACAAGTCTTTTTTTAATTTAGTTTGAATTGTGTTTTTCTTCTTTTTTAGGACGATCATGCTATTCTTCAAAGCGATACATGCTGAGTGTGGATCGAAACATAGTACAGGACAACATCCCCTCCTTGGTTTCTGCCCTGTCCATGATGTTTGGGAGCTATTATTGCTTCAACATCGCCTACCCGTCAGAGCTGGCATCCACCCTGGAGTTTGTCCAGAGGTATGTGTTTTTTGGGATGGGTTTTATCCAACAATTTATTTTATTAAACTGCAACAAATCTAAAGCAGCTGCTTCAGTGAATTGGGGGTTAAGATAATTGTCATTTTGGCTTCAAAATAATAAGATTGATGTGAATTTTGTTGTTGTTAGGCAAGCTATTTCATTATTAATTCTGTTGTTTGTTTGTTTTTCTATTTTAAGGTGTTTTTTCTCCATCAACCCAGAGAAGGGCACCAAAGTGGAGAAGATACGCGCATCCCGTCTTCAGGTGAACCCGAGAGTCCTCACCTTGATACAGGAACTTTCGGACCATGAGTGGCGTGATGTCTGAATATGGACAGTAAGATCAATGGAATGTGGCGATGTGCCCAAGTTACAGTTTGTTTGATTGTTTAAATCGTAGTTAAAATTTGAAGTGCCTTTTTTCTAATTAAATTGTTCTTTTAAATAATTTAAAAAAATGCAATATGTAATTCTCAAAATGTCAAACTATTATTTTAAGGTCATTGTAGCCACTCTTGGGGTTTGCTGTTACAAAGTGAAGTTGCTTAAACAATCTTCGGTTGGTTTATGTGGATGTAAAAGCTCAGGACATCACTGTTGAGTGTAAAAATGTTGACGTGTTACACTCCACTGGGTGGTTTTGTTTTGTTTTTTGTTTTATAAACATTATTTCCCATAAATCATTTGTAAATAACCTCTCAACTTTGTTCAGCTTGAAGTTTGTTTATTGTGCAGCCTTAGTTTGTATGTTTTACCAATATGTATGTTGAGAAATGACAGTATTTTTGATCACTGCTATTATATATATATATATATAATAAATTCTTGGAAAGGCAAGTTCTTGTTGGAATTTTTTCAATTTTTAATACAGTGGCTCTTGAGGTTTATCTAGCTTTGCATTTTTTATTTTAAATGCTTAATCTGTGTACCCTGGATTACATTCTTCACATTTCTGGTAATAGTCAAACATATATATACGAAGGCAGTGTAGTTTAAATGAAATCTTTCAATCTGACTAATGTATAGGAAAAACATTTTTTTTCCACTGAGCAATAATCCTTACAGGCGCTTGTATACTATATATTTGAGATTGTTATTCATAAAACAGTTTTTGCTGCATTTTAATTGTAATAAATACATTTTACAGAAAATTAAAATTGCAGTAGTTAGAGGTTGCTTTCACCGTAAAACTCGTCATTACTACGGCAAAATACACTAAATTATACACAACTTTTGATTACAATTTGCGGGAAAATTCAGTTAAATTACAGCATTACACTGATGCTTTTACAGTTAAACAGTGTTATTTGTTTGGTATTTTTCTGTTAAATTTAATGGGATTCAATGTACAATAGACAACAGCTGCATGTAAATCTTACTGAAATAATCAGTTTAATAGCAACGTGATCATGCTAATTCAGCAGAAAAGGGCTGTTGAAATTACAGATTTAAAATGTAAATTACAACTGTTTTAAAACTGTAAAATATACACGTTGTTCTGTAAAGTTGTTTACAGTTTACCATATTTTTTACATCATTATTCTGGCAACAAAGCTGCCAGGTTTTTACCGTAAAAACAACGGGGTTTTGTTTACAGTGTAGGTCAGGGGTCGGCAACCCCTGGCACGCGTGCCAGCATTGGCACGCGGCACCGTAACCAGTGGCACACTAGGAATAAGTCGAATAAGTGTGCAAAATATTGAAATTGTATTTTCGGAGCCTGAACGAGACCGCCGCCAGAGCGCGTCTCCCCGTTACCTGCAGAAGGAAGCCATGCACGCAACGCAGCCCCGCTCTCTTTATCTCCAGGCCACTTTCTGCCGCTTTCCTCCGTGGTGCAGTGCTGATCGTTTCACCACGGAGGAAAGCACTTCACTAATTGCTGTACCCATAAGGAGCTGTACAAATGCCGCAGTTTTTACGTGGCTGTGTATTTAGTTGAAAGCCCAGTGGCGATCTGCTCATCGAAATAATATTCTACAAAGGGGCGGACTGGCCATCTGTGTGTTGAACTTCCCTGTCGGCTCCCAGATCGTAGTCAAGGAGGGCAGCAGCAACAAGCTTCAGGTTCAATAACCCACTTTAGCTTAAATGACTGGAGAGAGGCGAGCTCTTCTTGGGAGGCCGTTGCATTTATTTAGCTGTTCTTCTGTTTCACAAAATACATCACAAACACCTATGTTTTTCTGCTGCCTCGTTACACCTCCAGAAACATACACACGTTCCCTCACTGTCGCTATACCATCCACAAACACACATGCACAAGCCACACCCCCCTCTCTCTCTCTCTCTCTCTCTCTCTCTCTCTTAAAGGGACAGCGATCTCATCTCACTCTGCATGAGACTAAAATCATAACATGTGTGTTCTGGAGAATCACAGAACGGACGATCGTCCTTATTATTATGCCGTTTAAACCAATTATGAAATGTGTTTGTCAAATTTGGCATCATGTAAGTTGCGCTGACAGGTCCACACACTGCTTCCCCGCGGCGAGGCTCTCCCGAACCTCCTGCTGATAGTTGACGAGCGTCAAGCTCCTCAACCCCCCCCCCCCCCCCGTTGATAATTCTCGATCGTTGGCACGCTGATAACAATTTTTTTTAATATGGCACTTCATATCAAAAAGGTTGCCGACCCCTGGTGTAGGTAGACGGGTGGAGGTGAGAACTGGGGAACCTCCATTGTCTGGAACAATAACTGGGCGGGTGTAGCTGGGCGCTGGCGACATCATGTCGCCTGGACTTGCAACTGAAGAATTAAACAGCTGTGCCCCCCTCCCAAAAGAGTTAAACAGCGGTGCACCCCTCCCCAAACCAGCAACTGGAGAGTTAAATAATTCCAAACCAGGAAGTTGCGCCCCCCTGCCAAAACCAGAAACATTTTGAACAGCTTACATTGAAATCCATCTCTTTTTTTGTTTAACAAACACTTAGTTAATGTCAACAAAAACAGAAAATACTGATTCACAATAAACAATGGACATTTTTTTCAATGTCTTTTTCTTTCACTTGACACACATTTTTCCAGAAAGAACACAATGTCCTTGTAACTGTGACAAAGCCACTTCAATATAACCTTCATAAGGGAACCTCTTTTTTGTTGTTGTTTTGACGTCCGACAACCTCCGGTGACCAAGCTGGTGTTGATCCACGATGTGATCCGAGTCACGGCACCAATGTAGCCGGTCTGGGCCTACTTCTCAGCAGACCCTTGCTACGACTCTGCGTTGTGTTGTGCGTGTTTGATGGACAAGGAGATTCGGTTGTTGTCTTTAACCGAAACTGTGGCGTATTTATTCCTCTGCATGAAGTAAACACAATAATGCAGCAGCATTAATACACATGGACGTCTGCAACACACCAGTCTCAGTCTGCCATACAAACAACTGAGAGACTAGTACTTATAAAACATTCAGATATCAAATCTGTCACAATAGATCACAATACACTGTACAATTACAGTTACACTGGAAATGTATACACCACCGACTAATTAGTATTTTTAGACATGTAAATAAAACAATAAAATAAACACATAGTACAAAACACAATAGACCAAAAACATGGGAGCAACAAACATACCTGCATGAAGTAAACACAATAATGCAGCAGCATTAATAAACATGGACGTCTGCAACACACCAGTCTGTGGTGGGGAAAAGACGCCATTAAACATGCTGCAGGTGCTGTGTGTGAGTCCTCACAAGTGCTGCTAAACAGTACACTTAACTAAAAGTTTGCTAAAACACTCAAACTTCTGCAAAACAACTACACAGCAACACATTAGCACCATGGAATGATATTATAACCTTGTTTCACAGTTTAAGATTATATAAACAATGTAAACATTATTTAGAACAGAAATCTACAAAGAGCACATGACAAACTCTCCTCACCTCAGTCTGCCATACAAACAACTGAGTGAGAGAGGGTGCAACGCAGGTAGATGACGTCACTGCCGAAAGTGAAGACTTCAAAATAAAAGCATTAGCTCCCAAAACGGTCTTTTGTAGTAAACATACTAAAATAAAAGTGACAATAAATAATATTGGAACAATAAAATAAAACGTGAGGGATTATTGGTGGAATGCATTCCTGTATATTTATATACCTGCTACATATGGTACTATGGTATGGTATCCTAGCTTAATCTGTTATATGTAAACGTTCCCTAAATCTACTAATGTAGGGATAATCCACTGACATCCTTTAATACACATGTTAATTTTAATCAGATCTACTGATAATATCCGCAATATAAATCTTTAAACTTCTTCTTACCTTTAAAAGTCCGTCACGAACGGTCTATTATGCTGCAACTCTACAGCTCTGCTAGCCTTGGCGCTAACTTCCGGGGAACGATGGAGAGGCTCCACGATCCACCATTGCTGTAAAAAAGTGGTCCATTGGAGTGAACGGAGATGATGTAACTCTCAGTCTATATGGCGCTGTTCCACAGTATTCAATGTATAACATGTCCAATATGTAATGTATTGTAAATTGCTTTGAACACTTGGTAAAGCACTCAAATAAATACCATGAATTATAAATGATGAATACCACTAATAATGTGCATCCAAAGTTGTTAAGACCTTTTTAAAAACAAACAATAATACTATGGTTGTTCTAGAATAAAAGTAATGATACCAATGTCATTGGTCCTCTGAAGAGACAGGAATCCAATGTCAGATAATAGCTGTCAAGTAACTTCAGTTGAGTCTAGTGCCTTGAATAGTTGCCCTCACCAAAAGTGATGATTGCCACTCTTAGCTAGCTAGCAACAAATGTTTGTGGTACCAAATCATTACAGACTGCTCAAATAACCCTACAAATGAAGGGTGGCTTCTTTTCGATACCAGTATAGTGGTATGTTACTTAAATGTGTAACATGTGTGTTTACCGGAGCAAACGTCATCCCGATTTCTAACAGATTTTAAATATTTGAATTGGGGCTCATTGACTGGTGACTCAATAGAGAACCGCAGTGACGCGTCGTAAAACCCGGAAGTAAACTTCTTCCGGTTCCTTTGTGAAAAACCAATGCAAATTCTCCATAGGATTTTGGAAAATAGCTCGAAATAAGGTCTGTGGTTGACACACATTTAAGAGAGGGATCACTTTTTGTTCAGCCGGATAATCTCCACATGTCAGCCCTACTTTTATAATTTTTGAATCATAAATCTAGTCGCCAAAAGCGAAATGCTAACGTTATGCTATAAACGAACTACAAGCCAGTACAGCAGCAGGGTCGCACGACTTCAACGTCACGCCAACTTAAGATCGTTTCAACTGACTTGCACTGAAACTGCACTTTGAACACTTTAAATATATTAACATTTTAAACTGTATACCCCGGTTATGTAGGCCCTTTTTGTTTTGTTTAATGTATACCACGTTTATCTAGGCCCTTTTTGTTTTGTTTTATGTATACATGTCACACTGTGGGAAACGATATTTCGATATTTCCGGATGTATGACACATGTAGAATTTTTGACAATAAAGCTGAATTTGACTTTCGCGTGCTTGCATATTTTAACAAAGCTTTTCATTTTAGCCACACTGAATTTAACTAGAATTCATGGCTGTGTCAATTACCAGTCTGATATCATTTTACAAAGATGACAAGAAGAGTGTAGATAGAGGAGAGAACCACTACAAGTCAGGACACGTAACAGTGCAGCCTAGATGAAGGTGTGCTTACCGGTGTTGTCAGGGCTAGCATGAGGGACAAGGTTTTGTTAGAAATTAAAATCAATGTTGATATGGCGTAATTTGAATTAAATAAACTATTTGATTTAAATCAGTTTTATTCTGAAAAACCGGAAGTTCTCACTATTAGCTTAACACATTTATTCTGAAAATTCGTCACTTCCGGTTAGCATTTAGCATCTGGCGGAATCATACGATTTCAAACCTTGAACCAAGGTGAAATGACATGTGATGTTGTACACTGAGCACACTGGGATGAGCACTCATTTATTGACGCTGAATAATGTGTAGCAGGGAATGTTTAAATAACCACAGACGCCAGAATGATGCAATTTAGCTACAGAAAAAGGCAGGAATTGCATTGGACCCGCCCCCCGACGACGCCGGCCAATAGGAGAAGACCTCAGATGACAACAGGAAGAGCAAGCCAAGAATTGATCTCTTCGTCCCCCTGACCTGAACTGACCGGTCGGATGTGGAGAGCGCCTCCACTCGCACATTTCATTTTGTACACCACCGCATCTTTTGTGTAATTAAATGCTGTTAACTTTTATAAGCTTCCCTTGACTGTTTTCAGTCTCTCCTGCCTTCAGGGTTCTAGAATTGCTTTCAGTTTATAGTGTCGGTGAGTAGTGATAGCAAGAGTACCGTTAACCTAGAGTTAATTTATTCACATTAATTCCCATCAACAAATCAATTGTATGTGTCACATTAAATATTTATTAGGAAAGGCAAGGCAAGTTTATTTATATAGCACTTTTCAACACAAGGCAATTCAAATTGCTTTACAAAAAATAAAAGACATTAAGAAAATGACATTTAAAATCAGTCATTAAAAAGAAAAGCTAATAAAATAAACATTAAAAGAAAAAATACATGGATAAAAGTTACAGTGCAGTCTAATATATGAATAGTTAAATTAAAAGCAGCGACAAAAAGAAAAGTCTTCAGCCTGGATTGAAAAGTAGTCAGAGTTGCAGCCGACCTGCAGGTTTCTGGGAGTTTGTTCCAGATATTTTGAGCATAATAACTGAACGCTGCTTTACCATCTTTAGTTCTGACTCTGGGGACAGAAAGCTGACCAGTCCCTGAAGACCTGAGAGATCTGGATGGATCATAATTTAGCAGGAGGTCAGAAATGCACTTTGGTCCTAAATACTGCTTTATAAACAGCAGCAGTATTTTTGAAATCTATTCTTTGACACACAGGAAGCCATTGTAAAGACTTCAGAACTGGAGCGATGTGATCCACTTTCTTAGTGTTGGTAAGGACTCGAGCAGCGGTGTTCTGAATCAGCTGCAGCTTTCTAATAGATTTTTTAGTGAGACCTGTGAAGACACCATTGCAGTAGTCCAGTCTACTGAAGATAAAAGCATGGACACGTTTTTCCAAATCCTGCTGTGACATTAGTCTTTTAATCCTAGATATGTTCTTTAGGTGATAGTAAGCTGATTTAGTAACTGTTTTAATGTGACTGTTGAAACCAATAACTAATTTAACCCGCTGACAAGAGAGCCCACCTCCGAAGATCGTGACTGGCTGAAGGACAGACTCGGGGGCAGGTTTTCAGGAATTTCTTGGCTTCTCTCCCCCGAGCCAGAAGAGGAACACTACAGCTTGGAAACACTTACTGTTCCTGAAATTATCAAATCTGTTGGGCATCAGGGACCTGAGGCAGTTGTGGCAAGCACGGCATTGTCTGAAGAGCAACAGAGGACAATTCAGGTGGCTACCACTGGTCAGCGAACCAACCCAAAATGGCATTTGTTCAGGAAAGGAAGGCTGACTGCCAGCAACTTTGGAGCTGTCCTGTGGTGAAAGCGTGTGGCTGCTTCCTTTATTGCCAGGGTGCCAGGGCAACAACAGGCCCTTGATGGTGTTTTGTCTGTACAGTGGGGGACTATGAATGAATGTGAGGGCGTCAGGCAGCGACGTGCAGTCAGGGGATATTATTTTGTGAGCGCGCTCAAGCCAGTTACTGTGGGGTGAGGTGAAGCACAGATGAGCTCTGCCTCACCTCAGAATGCGTCAGCCCCCAGAAAGTGTCTGGAAAGCGGGCCCTAAGCGCATGCCTGTTACCATCTCACTGTAGGTCACACATGTAATGTTTTTAGATCCCTTTATTACATTTATCCTCGCCATCCTTAGTCTCTAAATAACTTATTTCACGTATATATGATATTTAGGCCCGCTGGTCTCATCATACAACGGCAAGGAAAAAAGCAGCAGAAGAGGCAGCCATAACGTCTGCCACACCGAAGGGGGCGCAAGTGAGCCCACAGGTTCTTGTTGCTACTGTTATTCTACGCAGAGACGGTAGATGCAAACAACAAACTAGACTTTTGTTTTGAAACTAGAGGGAGATAAGGAGGACTTTTACAAAAACTAATAGAGTTTGTTGTCCAGAAGGAGAGCATGGACTTCATCTTCAAGTCAAGGTAAGACCACAATTGTAATGAACATGGGATCTTACTAAGAATGAACAATCCAATATTTAGATTGTGGGTATCCTTTTGTTGAACAGTCTGTTTAAAATGAATCGAAGCATCAGACTAAAAAAGCTTTTGAAAATAACCGGACATTTCGATTAAGGTCAAAATATAATATTTGTAAATCTGACTGAAAGAGTCAGTGCCTCACCAGCCATGAACGTCACCGCACGTCACTGGCGTCAGGGCATTCACCACTGCAACCCAGATGCAGGTCCATGAGTCAGATTTGTGGCTCTCCCTATCAAGATTGTTGGGGGCATCTCCAGATGGTCTGGTAGGGTCTTCCGCTGTGCTGGAGGTAAAGTGTCCCTACAGAGCCAGGGAAATGACAATTAGTGAAGCATTGCAAATCAAGGGCTTCTACGTCAGTAAGGAAGGAGAAACATTCAGCCTGCGTGAGGAATATCCTTACTTAGACCCTCCAGAAAAACGCGGGCAAAAATCCTTGATTATGCGGGCTAAATTCCTTGATTATGCGGGCTAAAATCCTTGATTATGCGATTAAACATGCGGGGTTTTTATGTGATTTTATAAGGTGAAATTGCGGGAAGTTGCGAAATATGCGGAAATATGCTAAATATGCGGGGAAAAAGAATAACAATTTTTTTAAATATTGGGCTGCCTTATTTATTCTCTCTCACACACAACCTGCCACTAACGTTAAACCCCTTTACTATTCAATTAAACACATTCAATGTTTATTTATTGTAAAAGCAATTGGGCTATTTTAATCTCACACACACACACATAGTGCTGCGTACCGGTACGCCGAACCGGTACTGGACTTGTAAAAAGTTTCGGTTCAAGTCCGGTTAAAACCGGAACGTCGGGAACCGGTACTTACGTATATTCTCCTTTTTGTTCTAAACCATCTAAAACCTTCCATAGATCGAGAAATTTGCGCTGAGAAAAGACGAAAAACATTGTTTTGGCTTCTGATATGGCGGCCATTACTGAACTCACGAAGTCTCGCAAAATATCCCAACTGCTCGCGAGATCTGTGTGAAGTCAAGGGAAGCTGGCTTAGACATAGTGGACACTGACAGCGTGGGATGCTGGTTGCCATATTTGGTAGTGTAGCTTACTGACAAGCATGGGATACTGGTTGCCATATATGGTAGTGTAGCTAAGCTAACTCCTTTGTATGTATGGTGATATAGTGTCTGCCGAAAGAGCAACACTTCACCCAGACAATGTCAATATGCTGTTGTTCTTGAACAAGAACACATAGACTTGTACTCTTGCATATTGAGTCTTGTATGTACATCACTATGTATGTAGTTGTGTTGTGTAGTTAGTAACACATGTAGAGTTCGAGAAAAGACATGGTGTAGACCAGGGGTAGCCAACGCGGTGCCCGCGGGCACTAAGTCGCCCGCAGGGGGGAAATTGGTCGCCCGCGTGCATGTTCTAAAATAAGCACAAGTCACCATGGAGCTCCGTCTAAAAACATTATTGAATAACATTTTTTTTTTTAAATGACAATATTTAATATAATGTTTTAAAAGCACACATTGTGTATGTACATATGTAAGTGAAATGGAGATTTGGTGCGTGAAATTGAACTCTGATCCCAGATAGGTTCAGAGTTGAACTCCACGCACGAAATATCCGTTCCACCTTTAGCTGAGACAAGCTAGCATGAGCAGCTACGATCATGGGCTTCATCACCACACCGCAAACAGACAAACACACACACATAGCAGTGGTGAGGATCTCAGCCTGCCACTGACGTTCAACCAGAAAACATCAGCAGTTAGCTGTTAGCAGTTAGCAAACAGAGATCACAGCTCCTCATATCTTTTCAGAAACTGGACAAAAGTTAAACAAGTACAAACCACAGACTGTCTGTGTCATGGCGAATACAGTCGCTGGTTTATTTATGTCTGTAGGCCGTTGTTATGAGTGTGGAATTAGCATATACAATGTTAGCTTAGCCTGGTCGACCCAATCTCCATTCAGAAAACAAGCATTTTAAAAGGTTTTTCGCCTGCCGTCTTGTCTGCAGACTTGTCAAGCATTAATTCATGGTTTTTATTAACCGGTATCAGTATGTTGTTACTTCGGCATCATTTAGAAACGGGTATTACAATTTAATCACGGTAAAATATGTTCATTTTGTTGTATTTGTAGCTCCCGAGCCAGCGCGTCTTGTTTGAATGATGCGAGTAAACACACCTGGCAGCAGCGGTGAAACTCGAGCGATTAGAGCAAAGTCGCGTCCGGTGTGAACGCAGCATTACAACGACCCCTGATAGATCTCGCGAGAATGTGTATAAATATAGATACATTTTCATAACAAAACAATGGGGTTGCTATAGCAATGGTAAATCATTGTTAATAATTATTTTGAGGAATCATTAACATTAACATGTGATCAGACAGTCCTTCACATACAGTAAATTAATATGTATTCTGATTATTATTAATAATAATATTATCATTAAACGTGAACCGTGCAATTATGTTATTCAGGAAGTTTGTATCAAACAAGTAGCCCTTCGTATTACTCAGTACCCTTGAAGTAGCCCTCGGTGACAAAAAGGTTGGTGACCCCTGGTGTAGACACAAGTTGGAAGGGGGCACAATAAACCTAACGAGTTTGAATTTGAGTTGATTATGAGTTTATTTTCAATTGATAATTAGCTCACAATAAGTTCACTTTAGTTACTCACACAACTTGACACAAGTCCGGACTTATAAGTCCGGACCTGAACCTGAACCTCTGGACTTGAGTCCGGACCTGAACCTGAATGTGAGTCCAGGTACACAGCACCACACACACACACACACTTCTCCGCCTCATTCTGTTTTCATTTACTCATTCGTTATCTGACCAGCTTCAATCTTGTAGGCTACTCACTTCGTTTCTTGTAGCCCTCGAAAGGGTTTTGGAGGTTGATGCCTCCGTGAACGTGAGTTGTTTGGCTTTCTTGTCCGCAGCAGCAGAAAGCATTTTCGAATGTTTGAATGAATCAAAGTGGGTCGTCACCGTCGATTTTCTCTTACGGTCCAACACACAGTTGCACGGGGTGCAGAATAGTTTCCCCCCACTTTTTCCCGGTCTTTAGTAGAAATGTTCTTCGGCAAATGAGATGGATTAGATTTGTTCATCTTGTTGTTTTCTCTATCGTGTGAGCTCCACACGTTCACTCTATACAGTGTTGTTTACATTCTGTGATGCGCGAGCTGATGACGTCACGTCAAGACGAGTTAACTTTTTTTTTTTTCAACTTTGTGTGGAAAAATGCGGGGATTATGCGGCCTTTTGATAAATATGCGGCCTTTTAAAAATCTGCGCCATTTTGCTGATTATGCAGTAAATTCTGCGATCGCAGAATCGCGTTTTTCTGGAGGGTCTACTTACTGGCACCAAGTGCAAGGTCAGCTTCACCTCACTGCAAGGAAGAAGAAATAAAAAAATTGTGAATTGTTTTTAATTTACATTTACTCGCCTTTGCAATGTTGTGGTTGTTAGAGTGTTAGGTTTCCTGTCAGCTCGTCTGTTGGGAAAATATAAAATATTAGTTTCATGGAAGTCACACCGTCACATATACTGTAAGAGCATTAAGACATACAGTACATAGGCTAAAACAAAACATCTAAAGTTATAACCTTGCACTTTGATAAGTCTCATGAACATTTTCACTATTTTGACATTTTTATGGATGAAAATTGAACTAAAGAAATAAATGGTAGATTAATCCATATTGAAAATAGGTTTCAGCTGCTACACTAATTATAATAGTTATATTTCTTAATAAATTAAGATAAGATATTACTGTATTGATCCCAATTTGGGAAATGTTTGTATTGCAGCAGCATAACAAGAAAAACAAAATATAAGTTATGATATATACAAAAGTATGTGAGGGATGGAATATTAAATTGAATATAAATGTAAAATGTACATGTGATTTTACGTCCAAGAGAAGCTATGGAGCAGAGAGTTCTCTGCCAGCCAGAGGTGATTTGTTATTAGTTCAATATGTCAAACTGATTTCCCTGACTACAATCTTTTGTTACATGGTCAAACGTTATGCTGCTTGTACTAATTAGACTTATCATATAAGCCACACAGGTTTTAATAGGATGTGTTCATTATCTTTACTTATGTTGCGGTCTTTTCAGCAGCGCCATCTCTAAAACGGCGATACAGTCACTACCCATCATTTACATTTCACCGTGACATGGACAAAAATGTAACGTCAGCTTACCTCATGGCACGAATCCAGACTCTCCTTTGGAAAACATTGGCCGGGAAACGATAGAACAAGCACGTTTCATGCGAAGACCTGTGGCTGCAACCCGGAGCAAAGCAACAAACCATTGCGTAGCTAACTAGTAGCGCTAGCTTTAGCTAACGTTAGCTAACGAAACGAACTACCGATTAAAATTGGAAAACACTGGTAATTAATTATTCTATAATTTGTAAAACTACCGTGTTAAAAACGAAAATTTCAAAAATACAGACCCTAATGGTCAGATATAGATATACAGATACTAAAGATAGGCAGGTACTTGCTTTCAAGCAGAACACAGGGGGAAAAAAACTTAGCGGGAATGTTTACGTGTTCGGCGTAATGACGTACAACGGCCTCGACAATTTCTGTAGTCCTATTAGGCCGCTCGGTAACAACCATCGTTTTTCAGACACCTAAACTCTTCAAAAATCCCCACTGCTGATGTATTTAATGTCGTAGAACAAAACGTGATTTATCTCTTAAATGTGTGTCAACCACAGACCTTATTTCGAGCTATTTTCCAAAACCCTATGGAAAAAATGCATTGCTTTTTGAGGAAGTTCTAAAAATGCTAACTTACTTCCGGGTTTTACGACGCGTCACTGCGGTTCTCTATTATTCGATATTTAAGATGCAGCTCTATTCTAAGAAATGCTATGTTTTAAGATAAGACCATTTAAAAATGTTTATGTTATACAAAAAATAATACCTTTCTGCTCTGTCTGGTGCCTTCTGTCTGTTTCCCTCTGCCCCTCCCTTCATTCTCACCGAAATTCATCCTTATTCAGCTTATTTCTGTGCATGGGCACGTCTCTGATGTTTTTATTCATCGGCATCACTCTGATATCTGTGTTCTGCTCTTAAACCAATCCTTGTTCTTGTGCATCACAGAGGAAGGACAGACAGAGAGGAGGTAAACGCTTTGTTAAGATAAGGGTGCAGCGGCAGTATTACAAGTCAAAACTATGACCAAAAACAAAGGAAAATAATCCACCAGCAGCTCAGCAGTTTCGAAAAGAAATCTCTTGACATGTACTTGGTAGATTGGTTTAAAATTGTACTAAGTGGGATTTTGTTCTTACTAAAGCGGGTTATCGCCATGGAGTAAGGTACACTTGTTAGTTACATGTTCCATAATAAATTAAATTGCAATTGTTAAATGTTCATCTAACACCATTTACAGGTCATATTTTCTATTGGTCAAATTCACATACCGTTTGAATAGTTAGCATATTTTAGCCTTGACAGAAATGTAAAAGTTTCAATAATGATACGACTTATCAACAAATAATGTGTTCTATGTTCATACAGGTCAATAGCTTTTTCAGTTGTAACAATTAAGTACATTAAAGGTGGGTTGGTAAGTTTGAGAAACCGGCTCGTGATACACTTTTTGTTATATTCCATGGAATGCTCTTAACATCCCGATAGCAATGAATATCTTAAGTGCTTTGACAAAAAATCCATACAAAAAAATCATCTGTGGAAGCCGTGGCGCTGTAAAAAGCACGACCAATCATCTGAGCCGGCCCGGCTAAAATGACTGGATGGCCTACCTGCCTGTCAGCCTTCCATCTGTGCACAAACTTATCTCGTACCCTCATTGGTCATGTGCGTTCGTGAGTGTTGGAGGAGGGGCTCTTTGAGGAAGTGGCAGATTTTTTCCGGTTGTGTATTTTCAAATTCTAGCGCACTCGAGCCGGTTTCTCCAAAATTACCTACCCCACCTTTAAGGACATCAAGTAATGTACTTTAGTACAATTTACTCTACTTAAAGATTTCCATTCAATGCTATATTAGCTGGTTACCCTTAATATGACATGTTCCATCTAAAATATATACCGATCAATAACCGGACAAAATGAGCCAACAACCAAAACGCTGCTTGCCTTTTTTAATTTCATTATCAGTTAGATGATAAATACTACAATTACTTTGTATACTGAACGATTGCTATGAATAAAGTACTATTTGGAAGATGAAAAAGTGTGGTTCATAATATTTTTCAGAGAGTATACTTGGAATATACGACTCAAATCTGTATTTTTCCACTGTGGTATTGCTACTGTTTCCCACATGAATCATTTGAATTCTCCTCTTTTGATTTAGTTGCAGCAGAATTACTCAAATGTCCATAAACCTTTTTAGTACCCATCAACCAAGGCATACACTTACTTTCTTTAATGTGCAATTTTACCATTACTGATGGCAGTAAATGGAGAAATTATGTTCAATGTGATAAATTACACATCGCATGCCAGGTTTAATAGTTTGCGAGGGGATTCTCAGTCTAGAAATGAAATGAATTGAAACCATTGCCTTGTCTGTAGGTAAGAATCTGTGTATCTACCATCCAATTGTTTTTCTTTATTAAACACATAAACGGAAGAGCGTCTGAGAGGCCTTTTTGCTTTTTACCTTACTAAAGGGTCTAATGGTCCTTGGAGTGAGGGGCGGGGCCAAACTCACGGAAGTGATTTCAAAACAAAAGCACTCGTTTGCTAAAATCACACTTTGAATCACTACAGTATCCTGCTGAAGGAACAGTGATTATTATAAACAAGGGGAATTTTGCGATCACAACGAAAACGGCCAAGACACATATTGAGCCCAGAGAATGGATGTTATTAAGGGCTGTAAATATAATAAGCCTCTTTATAAAATGGACAACATTGTTAGGAGATTTAAACTATACAGCGGTTCTGCACTGCGGTCACTCAGCCGTCTCTCGAGTTTGCTTTTGCAAATCAGCGGCTCTTCATTATTCCTCCTATATTTGACGAGTGATACAAATATTTGTTACCACAAGTTCTTAAGGAAACTGACACTGTTGGACTCGGTTCGAGTTTGACTTCTACCAGAAATAAAATGAAGTACTTCTACTCAGGGCCGTTTCTTGCTTTTTGGGGGCCCTATGCAAGATGCTGTTTGGGGGCCCTAGTTTTGACGGGGGATTCCGAAGCCTTTAAGATGATCTGTGATAATGCATCAATCTGTTACACTTTAATAGGAAAACAGGCTAATTTCAAGAAAACCAAGCAATTGAAAATGACAAAAAATGATATTAAAAAGGTAAACAATAAGGCTCCTCTATGTCAATAAATGTGTATATATATATATACACATCCGGCCTGACAAGGCCGGAGATGAAATATCTACATACATATTATAAGAGTATAATACATATGTATAATATCAGTTAAAATAAGTGCTTCAACATAGTTAACATTGCTGGAGGTATGCACAAATATTGATAGATGTCTTGTAATGCACTATTTAGGAACCTGCGACCCAAGTTTTTCATTCATTGCATAACTACACCGTTTGTGTATGATATGTCAATAAACCTTAGAAAATCTTGAAATCTTGAAAGGGATGTGCAAAATAGTCATTATATACAGTCTTGAATAACTATTAGTAGAGAATAACGAGTAATGAATATACTTTATAGGGATCTATAGGAATTCAATAACATGCTTTAACCACTAGGTGTCCCTTTATATCAGCTGACCTTTATGGTGTAAATACAGCCTATCTACCAATTGGATCAAATATAAAAGTCAGCCGAATTAGTGTTGATAGTGCAAGGAGACGTATTGTGTGAAAATAAATGTAAGATGTTGTTTAATTGCTGATATATTTATGATCCATGTCACGTTTTCAGTGCTGGCGGCAGTTCCTCATGTTTGTCTAGAAGTCTTCTCATCAAGGCTCTATAAATAGAGAACTACGGCAGATAATATTTAATGCAGCCGAACCGTGTATTACAATGCCGTTATGTGATGACTTTCAAAGAGAAAAGCAAGCACACTCTGAATAAAGTATTATTATTATTTTTTTAGGGCTGTCAAGTTAAATTAACGCCACTAATTATTTTAACGCGATTAACGCATGTGTATTTTTTTTCCTCGGCCGCCCCGTACTTTCAGAGCGCATTGAGTTTAAAATACCATCTACAAGCTGATGCTGACAGCCCCGCTGATGCTGACAGCCCTGCTCCTGCCGCCCGCTTGTGGCAGACCACACTTCCACGCTCACTGGCAGGCACCGACTGGCTATTGGGAGGACCGGGAGGGTGTGTGTATGTGTGGCGCGAGAGAGAGACCTTACATGTATTGTTGTTGTTGTTAGCATCTGGTGCTAGCTAGCTGCGCTAACGGATATAAGGAGCTGTTTAAATGAAAACAGAGGAGCGACATTTCGCCACAACTGCGCCGAGCACTTGACTTTATGCAGGTAGCCAGACAGTGGGACATTGTACGAAAAGTTAGCACACTCAGCACGGATAGTGCGTGCAACATGATTGCAGCGTCCAGGCAGCTCCCGTTCGAGCATATGCCTTGAGTTGCACATAGCTCCAACGATCCATCACACACACACACACACACACACACACACACACACACACACACACACACACACACACACACACACACACACACACACACACACACACACACACACACACCCACACACACAAACACACACACACACACACACACCAGGGCTGCCAACACTCACGCATTGAGCGTGAGAGTCACGCAATTAACCCATATCTCCGCACTCACGCCACACTTGCCTTTCCTCACGCTAAGTTTTCGTCCAAAATAAATGTATATAGTGTAGTGCCGAGGACATGGAGTCGGAGGCGGTGCAATGGAGATGTGAAAGGGTACTTTAATAAAGAGCAGAATAGGATATGTTATCGGGGTCGCAGCCCGGGTCGACAAGAGAAAGAGCCAAGAGGGCACACACTATATATAAGTAACACATAACATGTCCGTGCGGGAACAAGAGCAGCAACTGTAGTTCCCAGTTTGAATTATGAACCAGTGGTTAAATACGTGGTCACCACACAAGCCCCCCCAGAATTCAAACAGGGAAAAAATAAATCCTCGCGGCCGTGGAGGAAGCACCACAGGGGCTGACGAGGGTGTGGTCGCAGGTGAGGACTGGGCCATGGAACGGGCCATGAAAGGGGGCCGCAGGAGTGGGTAGGGGCCCTAACGATGGCAAGGGCACCCCCACCGGGGGCGGGCCGGAACGGGCCGTCGTAAGGGGGCCGCAGTAGGCGTCGCGGAGAACCCAACAGGAAAAAAACGCAACCCGGCCGCAGGCAGACGTGCCGCGGCGGCGGGCATGAAGTCCTCGGCAAGCCTTGAGGTAACCCCAGGAGGCAGGAGTAGTCTCCCGGGAGGAAGGAGCCGTGGACAGATGAGAGGCCAGACAGGGTCCCGGAGTGCGCCACCCATGGGCCGATGGAGCATGGGCGACGTCCGGAACTGTCGAGGCGAGACGGGGTCCAGGAGTGCACCACCCAGGCATAGATGAAAACGTGAGTGGCGTCTGGAACCGCCGTCGATGTGGTGAAAAAGGTGAGAGTGTCCACATGAGGTCAACCGGCTGTTCGAACCTCCTCTCCGGCACCAGAAAACTCAAAAGGGCCGATAGCCGTTAGCACTAGCCGTTAGCAATAGCTGTTAGCAATAGCCGTTAGCACTAGCCATTAGCAATAGCTGTTAGCAATAGCCGTTAGCACTAGCCGCTAGCTAGCAACCATGGGTAGCCGCTAGCCGTCGTTAGCCCCACGTGGTTAGCCGCTAGCTGGCAGCCATGGGTGGCTGCTATCCGTCGTTAGCCCCACGTGGTTAGCAGCCGGGATGTGCAGCCGCACGCCCCGAAGAACAAACCCACGAGGTAGAAATGGGGTTGCTGGTTGACCCAGCAGGTCGTGCATCGTCCCGCCGTTGGATAGAAAGCCGATGCGGGAACGGCGAGCAACGTCTCCAGCCTTCCGCGGAGCGTGCACCGAGCCTCAGTCCGCGTGCCGGTGGCAGCCACGGACGTCTCCAATCTAACCCCGGCATTTCGAGAAAGGAACTCGAGTTCCTTTTGCCGTGTTCGGCTCCGTCCAGGAAACTTCCCAAGACGTATCGGGGTCACCAGTGTAGTGCCGAGGACATGGAGTCGGAGGCGGTGCAATGGAAAGGGTACTTTAATAGAGAGCAGAATAGGACATGTTATCGGGTCGCAGCCCGGGTCGACAAGAGAAAGAGCCAAGAGGGCACACACTATATATAAGTAACACATAACATGTCCGTGCGGGAACAATAGCCGCAACTGTAGTTCCCAGTTTGAATTATGAACCAGTGGTTAAATACGTGGTCACTACAATACAGTAAATATAAAAATAAAGTGAAGGAACAGCAAACCGAGTGGTCTACGAAATGAGACGGTCTTCTTGCTTAGTTCATTAAAGTTGAAACGATATTGGGAGATTCTGATTTCACGGATCAATAACTCATGAAGAAAATGTTATTCAGACACAAATGACGTCTCCTAAGTACCGTGGTAAGGCTGACAACGAACTACAAACATATTTTGATCAAAAAAAGCCAATACGCGCCGTCCTCCGAGCTGGACACATTACATTGGTCTCTATCTACAGTCAGAGAGGAAAGGAGTGCTCAGGGACCGTCTGCAAAGTGCAACTCCGAAAAAAGAGAATACAATAATATTCAATCACTATTATACAACTTATTACTACCAAACTCACCACACACATCAATAGTCTCCTGTGTGTCATACTACAACAAGGAGTTTGGAAGAATATGCTTTTGAATAATTTTGGGGAATATGTATAATGTAAAATCTTCAATAAATATGGCATCTTAAATAACTTTACTATTATACAGTATATGTCTACCAAACTCACTATTTGCATTGTTGTTGTAAGCATCTGGTTAGCTTAACGGATATTAAAAGCTGTTTCTAAAACAAGGAAAGGGAGAACTCTGTCCTGTCAGACTGAGAGAGATAACTACAGCTCCTGAGGTACTCTATTTATATAGAGAGTCCCGATAGTTGACTTTAGTCTAGTTATCTCAGTGGGTCTCAAACGTTTTGGTAAACATTGATGAGAATAAATGAAAAACACTTATGAAATACTATATGACAGTAAAACAAGAATACGGTTTAAAAGGTGAGTGATTTGTAAAATATCCATAAAGAAAAAGAAAATCTGTTTACAGTTCTGTTTCATATGGGTGTTGAGAGATATATCCATACATTCATTTTGCTCTCAAAATGCACCAGGTTGATGCATTTAATTTCAATATTTAATTAAAAAAAAATCCAGGGGGAGCATGGCCCCGGACCCCCCTAAAGGAGGTGAGGACCCCCCCCACTTATAAAATAGCACTTTACCTCTGCTTACACCTATATGCCATGCCGTGAGCTGATTATCGAGCCTTCATTGTAGGAGTCGCGGGTACACTGTTTATGTGCGTATTCCACTGTAGCGCCCGGTACATTAATGGGAAACCCCTAGTTTGACTTTCTCACAGAGTCCATCCTCCAACACACACGAACGCGCACATGACCAATGAGGGCACGAGATAAGTTTGTGCACAGATGGAAGGCTGACAGGCAGGTAGGCCATCCAATCATTTTAGCCCGGCCGGCAAAAAATGATTGGTCGTGCTTTTTACAGCGCTACGGCTTCCACAGATTAATTTGTTTATGTATTTATTGTCAAAGCATTTAATATATTCATTGCTATCGGGACGTTAAGAGCATTCCATGGAATATAACAAAAACTGTTTTCTGAAATAAATGACATACCCCATTGAATTATGACTGAAGATCGTCAGCTGTCTTCCTCTCCCGTGTTGTTCCTCGACACGTAAAGGCTGCAGCACCTTTGACAACTTCTCTTTACATATCAAACATACCGGTAAACCAGCATCGTTTGCTGTGAAAGCATATAACTCTGTCCGCACAGAATTAAATCCTGTGTTCCTCCGGTACTTTTCTTTGATTTATCCATAGTTCGCTCATCGAGCCGGGGGTCAGGTTATTCGCCTCCAAGAAAAGGCGCTCGCGCGGGACCGTAGCAGGATGTGACGCATATTTTAGTTGACCTAATTAAAACCGTTTAGTTTTTTATTTATGTATCACAGTATCACCTCAAAATACAAGATACGAAACATTTTCAACCTTGCAACAAAATATAAATAGTCCTACAAATACTTTTATTTTATTTCCTTCTTATTTTTGTCTAAACTCAAGGGAGCCAGAGCAGAGGGCTTAAAGGGCCGCATGCGGCCCGAGGGCCGCGGGTTGCCGACCCCTGGCCTACTCTATAGTTTATGTTTGAATTTTGCCGAGTACAGAATGTTAGGTTACTAGCATAATGATCGTTTGGGTTAGGTTCCGCGGTTGCGACTGACTAACAAAACGAGTGACTCACACTCAGCCATAGGGCCGCAGCAGTATAGCCAGGGGTGCACATAACTGGTACGCAGGTACGCATGCGCGGCCTAAATGTGGAATGCGTAACGTCCCGTGAGTCATTGCGCGCCTTTGCATACCAGGTCAAATCAAAACATATTTGGTGTACACGTGTTTCATGTAAAAATTCAATGGAGTAGACATGTCGAAAAAACAAAAAACACTGAGCAACTACTTTGGCGTTTCGCCACCTGCAAAGAAACAACAAACCGAGCCAGAGCCGAAGAAACGATTATTTTCTGTTAAGTGGCTCCAAGACGTGCCGTGGCTGGATGCCGATGATGATCGCACGGAAATGTGGTGCAAAATATGCCGCTCGCATCCACATCTAGCGGACAAAACGGGTACGTTTTATACAGGCTCGAAAAATGTCAACCACCCTTTGTTTGAAAAACATGAAAAGAGCAAGGAGCATGTTAATGTGGCACAAGTTATTGCTAATAAACAAGCTACTACAGAAGAACTATCCAACCACCCACTTGCTAGATGGCAAGGCAAGCTGAATGAAGAGCAACGGCAAGCCCTGTGTAATATTTTTCTCCTCGCCTTTCATAAAGCTAAACATGCACGTCCTATGTCTTCCTATGCTGAGGATATTCCTTTACTTAAGCGGCTCGGAGTAAATATCGGAGGCGCATATCACTCACGTGAAGGGGGGACACGAATAATGCAGACCATTGCGCAAACTATCAGTGGGGAGTTGAGACTAAAGTTGAAGTCTGCTGAATTTTGGGGGCTACTTTTTGATGGATCTGAGGACATCACAAAAACCGAGCAGGAGATCGTTTACATCGTGTCCGTGTCCAGCAACGGAGAGTTTACTTCGGACTTTCTTGGACTAATTGAACTGGGTGCTGACCGAACCGCGCAGGCCATAACAGACGGACTGGTGAAGCTTTTCCAGGAGGCAGGCTTGGATGACTGGAAGAAAAAGTTGGTCGCTGTGTGCACAGACGGAGCTGCTGTTAACGTTGGTGTGTACAACGGAGTTGTGCCAAAACTACGCCGACTGGCTGCGGTGGGAGACTCGCTTGTGCACATCCTGTGCACCGCGCACACACTGGAGAACTGCGCCAAATCAGCTGATCGTAACGTTCCTTACTGTGAGACTTTTAATCGATCTGTGGTCAAGCTGCTCCAGTTTTATTTACAGAAAGGTGGAGCAAAACACACTGCTGTGCTAAAGAGATTGTGTCATGAAAATGGGATCCCCTTTGTGAAACTGGGTAAGTTTCACAATATCAGATGGTCGGCGTGGAGGCATGAAACACTGTTAAAAATATCAAGACTATTGCCAGCCATTAAAATGCATCTGGCTACAAGTGATAACAATGACTTAAAGCATATATGCTCTGAGCGTTTTCACTGTTTTCTGGCCAACATGCTTGACATTGGCAACATTTTGAAGATCACATCCATTAGGTTTCAGAAGGAAAAACTGACCATTGGGGAATGTAAGGATGAACTCATGGTGGCCATTGGACAGTTCACACTTCTGCTTGATGCTGAAGGCCACTACAGGAGGACACACACTGTATCTAATGATGATGCTGACAGGGACAAGACAAACGTACTCAGGGGGTTAATTGAAGAGTTTGAAATCAGATATGACTCCCTCAAGTCATCTGATCACTTCTTAGGGTTTGATCCTTCAACTTGGCCTCAGGAAATGCAAGGAATTCACAGTTTTGGCAACACAACAGTTTGCAACATTCTTCAGAAATATGAGGCCACCTTGCAACTTGACAGAGACACTATACTGAGAGAATGGATGTGTTTAAAGCAAGCAGGAAAATGCTTGGCTGCCACCTCTGTGTATGACTTGCTCCAAATAATAAATTGTAATCCAGATGCTTACTCCAGCATCAACACATTAGTTAAA
Organism: Notothenia rossii; assembly: GCF_949606895.1. NCBI lineage: Eukaryota > Metazoa > Chordata > Actinopteri > Perciformes > Nototheniidae > Notothenia > Notothenia rossii. The sequence goes on along the minus strand of NC_136901.1, from coordinate 54,158,506 downwards.
CTGTCTCTTACACTGCCTTTGAGCAGTGCAGCTTGTGAGAGGGGATTCTCACATCTGAACATAATAAAAACCAAGTACAGATCTCGTCTGTCACATGCTCGTCTGTCAGCCCTGATGCACATTCACCTGTCAAAGAAGACCACAGAGACATTTGACCCAAAGCCAGCTGTTGACCTGTGGATGGAGACAGCAAGTCGGAGGTTTAAACAGGGACAGGGAGGTGCATCTGCAGCATCATCCTCTACCATGCAAGAAGTGGAAATAGAGGACAGTGAGGAAGACACTGAGGTAGACACTGAGGAGGACAGTGAGGAGGAATAGACTTATTGAAACCACGGTTCCTGTGGGGTGAGTACCAAACCCTGTCTCCTGGTACTCATCTGAGTAACTCCCTGAAAAAGTTATGTGCACCCCTGAGTATAGCCAACGAGCTGGGTCTGCTGCATTTACATGTTGTGTGTTTATCCCAGAGAGTTGCCGCCACTCTCTACCCGCTTCCACACGGGGACTGGTCGCTTTGCATAGGCCAGTTGAGGAATTGGAAGCAAGTTTTAATTGTTTTGTCTCTAATACTGTGTTTACTGTTGTTGTTACTTTTTTACTCCTTTACAGCTGATAGGACCGTTACCATGTATGACCTTGCACTTGACATTTTTAGTTTAATTAGAAGGCCCTGCAATGACAGCAAGGACTAACGGTAGGCCTATATTGGATAGTATAACTGTAGTCGGTTACAACATTAAGGGATTGGGAAATCCTATTAAGAGGAAATAAATACTTTCTCAGCTTAAGGCTTTGAAATGTTCCATTGCGATGTTACAAGAGACCCATATGTCTGAAGTTGAGCATTTAAAGTTGAGGAGAGACTGAGTGGAACAGGCGTACAGTGCATCGTATAAGGGTTGGAGGAAGAGGGGGGTTGCGATCTTATTCAGTAGGTCTGTGTTCTTTACCAGTGAACGAGTAATTCAGGACGAGGAAGGCAGATATGTCATGGCGATAGGCACGATTGGGGAAGATAAATTCACATTTCTGAATTGATATGCCCCGAATGAGGACTGTCCTTATTTTTTCAAGAAAATAGCTTCCAAATTGGCAGAGGAGGGGGAGGGAACTATTGTGATGGGGGGGACTTCAATTGTGTATTAAATGTTAGCATGGACAGATTGCCTGCTGAGAAGGGACTCAGATCTAGGAAAAAAAACACTGCCCTAGGGATGTTAGATGGACTGGGTTTGTTAGATGGACTGGGTTTGGTAGATGTTTGAGGTGATGTCTCCATCCCAATGATAAAGATTATACATAGAGATCTGTAGTTCATGGGAGTTACTCTAGAATAGACGTGTTCTGTCTATCTAAGGTTGACATGTATAGAGTAACAAAATGTAAGATAGAACCAATCACACTGTCTGACCATGGCCCCATCACAATGAAAATGAACCTAGGTCAGGATAGACAATTCAGATATTGGAGGCTTAATGTCTCAATATTAAATGATCCCCTGATCCAACAGGAATTACGTGACGGCCTAAAGGAGTATATTGATATAAATGATAATGGTGAGGTTACTCCTTCTATTTTATGGGATGGTTCTATAGCTGTAATGAGCGGAAAGATCATTAAAATGTCTTCTAGATTAAAAAAACAAAGAGAGGCGAGGAGACTTAAAGTAGAGACTGAAATAACTAGACTTGAAAGGGAACACAAGGTATCGAGGTACAGGGTCACACTGGATTTGCTAAAACATGAAAAACAAAAATTAGATGATCTACTTACCTATAAGGCAGAGGGAGCGCTTAGATTTGTGAAAAAAAATATTATGAAATGGGTAATAGAGCGATTAGGTTATTGGCCTTTCAACTACGCAAGGCTCAAACTAGCCGAGTGGTATCTAAAATTAAACATCCAGACACAAAGAAAGTTACATCTCAGTCTAAAGAAATAGCAGAAACATTTGCTGTGTATTACAAAAAGCTGTATGAGGGCCAGGAGGTACAAGGGAAAGAGGATAAGATATCACTTCTCCTGTGACAATTTGTTTGATTCTACAGAAGTAGAATCAAACAAATTGTCACAGGGGGGGTGTTACGCTCTCCACGAGTTTACAGGATTGAACTCACAATGCTGAACACCAGGAAGAGGAGACAGAATTGATGTGGTAAAAAAGGTTTATTAACCCAAAAAACCCTTCAGGAGAGAATAAGAGGGATTAGATGTCCACTTAATCCTGGGCCAGGGTTTATCAAAAGCGGAGGTGCGGAGATGCACGGAGGTACGCTGGCGAGATGAGCCGAGGATTCAGAGCTGGCGAGAGTTTACCGGTTGGAGCTGGTGTGCGTGGAAGCACGGGGAAAACACCGGCGAGGAGGGACGGGGATCCAGAGCCGGCAAGAGTAGACAGGCTTGAGCCGGTGTGCGTGGAAGCACGGAGGAACACAGACGAGGGGTGGATGGCTGGACGTGGCAGGCAGAGGAGTAGGCAGACGGATACTGGACAGAGAGAGCACAAGGTAAGGATAACAAGAACACAGAGAGTATAGTTTAGCTATAGCAAATATACCAAGTCGTATTACCAGCGTTGTGAAACGACAAACTGGTTAATACTGGATGAAGGAACCGGGAATCTATGCAGGTGAAGGTGAGTAGTTGTAATCCGGATGATGAGCAACAGCTGAGGAGATGAGTTGGCGGGAAACAGAAGTGGGTCAACCAAGCCCAGCCAGGAAGACAGACACACAGACAGACAGACAATAACAAACACAAAACAAAGGGGAGAAGAAGGAGGGAGAACTATAGGTTACTAACGTAACCCCAGTTCTCAGAGTAACATGAAGTTTGATGTCTCACTATGGGATGCGCCTCAACGCGTATGCATCAGAAGCATCAATCTCATTTCGCCAATCCTGATTGGCTGGTGATCTTGACGACTACGCCAGGGAATCCACCCACCCTTTAAGTAGCTTGCGCTACGTTGCAGCGTCATTCAAAATAAGCACCTCTTCTCGCTTCGCCTCAGCAAGAAGGGCCGTCTGGTGAGGCATCTCACTTCATGTTACTCTGAGAACTGGGGTTACGTTAGTAACCTATAGTTCTCATTCACAACACTCCGTTCGGTGTCTCACTATGGGATATTGAGACTCCCGTATTGCTAGACATGCTTATCTCGAAAATCACCAAAACAAAACAGTACTTAATAGGTAGAACCCTGTCCCAACACGGGGCCCAGCACTGCACGGGTCACACTTGGAGCAGAGACATCTAGTCTGTAAAAGCGGACAAAAGTGAGCGGTGAAGACCAGCTCGCTGCTGCACAAATGTCCTGGATGGAAACACCCTTGAATAAAGCCCAGGATGTAGCCAGTCCACGAGTAGAATGAGCACGCAGGCCCGTTGGTGCCTGCAAACCCTGACACGTATAAGCCAGAGCTATCGCTTCCACAATCCAGTGGGAGAGCCATTGCCTGGTAATGGGCTTGCCCTTATGAGGGTTAGCCCACGATACAAAGAGTTGGTCATTGCATCGAAACTCTTTTGACTTGTCCATATAAGTGCGCAAAGCACAAACTGGGCACAGCAAATTTGGGCGCTGTTCTTCAGAGGAACATAGCGGTGAAGGAAATGTCTCAAGGTCAATGGGGGTGCATGAGCCAACCACCTTGGGCACAAAGGCAGGGTTGGGCTTCAGCAACACTCTCGTTTGCCCCGGGGCAAACTGAGTGCATGAAGGATGTACAGAGAGCGCGTGAATGTCACTGACTCGCTTGGCAGATGCCAGAGCCAGTAACAACACTGTCTTTAGTGACAGGTGTTTTATGTCAGCTTCTTTTAGGGGTTCAAATGGAGGTTGAGGGAGCCCATCTAAAACCACTGCCAAGTCCCATAAGGGCACCAGTGACCTGGAAACAGGGAGGAGCCTGCGAGCCCCTTTCATAAAACGGCAGACCAAGGGATGTTGGCTAGCCGTCTTTCCCTCAAAGCCCACATGGCATGTGGCAATAGCAGTCAGGTACACTTTAATCGTAGAGAGATCTCTGTGTTTATCAATCAGGTCCTGTAGAAATGATAGAATCACACCGACAGGACATTGAAAAGAGATGTGTCCCTTTTGAAGGCACCACTCCTCAAACACCCTCCACTTGCAGTCATAGAGAGACCTGGTGGAAGAGGCCCTTGCACTCTGAATAGTGTTTATCACCTTCTGAGGAAGCCCCACTGTACTCAAATTATACCACTCACGGGCCAGGCCCATAGTGCCAAGCGCTCTGGGTGCGGGTGAAAAATCATCCCCCCTGCCTGAGATAGTATGTCCCTGCGTAACGGGAGCTGCCACGGCTGCCCGCACAGCAGCTGATATATCTCCGCCAGCCAGTACATTGCAGGCCAGTGCGGAGCTATTAGGATCAGTGTGTGGCGATGTTTTCTCATTCTGGCCAGAGTTGGGGGTATTAGAGCCAGGGGGGGGTTGGGGGTATTAGAGCCAGGGGTGGGAACGTGTACAGAAGGACCAGAGGCCAAACGTGTGCGAGCGCGTCCACTTTCCGCGATAGGACAGCACCCATAGGTACGCCCCGTACTAGAAAAGTCGGGTGCAGCCAGTGGCGCAGTGCCATTACTCATTCCACAGTGACCATCACTCTCCGCGCGCCATGACGCACAGGGTCCAGTCTGAGGGCAGCTACCCAGCGCTGAAAATCCCTCATGTGTAAGCGGCCCAGTCGTACCACCAGGAAGGCTGACGCCATGAGCCCCAGTAACCGCAGACATGATCTGAAGAGAACATATTTGCTTGGCTGGAAATGAGCGAGGCAAGCCCGGAAGGCTTTCACTCTCTCTGCTGACAGGCGGGCTGTAAAGGGCTCCGAATTTAGACGTAAGCCCAGGAAGAGTACAGTCTGGGCTGGGGACAACATGCTCTTTTCTGTGTTTATTACGAAACCCAGGTCGAGCAGGTGTTTCACGAGGGTATTCGTCTGCGTAATAGCCTCCTGCTCCGACTGTGCAAGAAGGAGCCAGTCGTCTAAATAGGTTGCTAGGCGAATGCCCTGTTGCCTTAACGGGGCTATTGCTGCCTCCGTACATCGTACAAACACCCGTGGGCTGAGAGACAGACCGAAGGGAAGCACTCTGTACCCGTAACAGACACCCTGAAAAGCGAACCTCAGATAGTTCCTGTGTGGATAATATATTGGGATGTGAAAATACGCTTATTTCAGGTCGATTGATGTGAACCAATCGTCCTGACGTACGAGACGCAGCAGAGATGTGTGAGTGAGCATTCGGAATTTGTATTTTCTGAGATACTTGTTCAGAGCCCTTAAATCTAGGATAGGGCGAATTCCGTTCCCTCCCCGTTTGGGAACGAGGAAATATTTGGAATAGAAGCCTCTCTGACTCTGTTCGGAGGGTATTATGGATATGGTTTTCTTTTCTAGTAGCGAGAGAATCTCCTGCTCTAGAATATTAGCCGACTCTCCCCAGGCTTGTGAATGCACAATGCCCGAGAAGTGAGGGGGGGTGACAGCAAATTGGAGTCTGTAGCCCTGTGATATCATTTTGAAAACCCAAGCAGAGCTTGTGAGCACCTTCCACCTTTCGCTTCTCAGAGCGAGTGGAGATGTGATCACTTCCCTGTTGTCTGCTCTCTGTGTCTTTATTGGTTGTGTTATGGGGCCCTCTAGTGTCTGAACACGGTGGTATCCCAGGCTGACAACCTCGGTCGACACTGCGCATGTAACTCGGTTACCGTCCGCATTCTGAGAGAGGCAACAGCCACTCTCAGAAGCGGAGCAGTCACCTGACTGTTTATTGTTTTTATTGTTTTTTTTTTCCATTATTTTTGACTGCGCCCTTGGCTTTAAGCCTGGAAACGACAGTGGAAAATGTTTTATTAGAAAACAAGGACATGTGTTTGTGGGACTTGAACGAGCAGCAGAACCTGCTGTCTTTGACGTTGAAGTCTATCTTCCTCATGGCGCAAACTTGAGGATGACGTTCTGACATCACTCGAGGCGGCGGGAAGATGGGGGTGTGGTTGCACCCCGGAAGCACATGAGCATTGAACACATGTGGAACACGATCTGGGGATGGAAAACAGGGAACTTCCAGCTCTTTCACCGAGGAGAGGAGGGAAGGCTGTCAGGCTGCTCTCTTCTTTTTCCTCACCTGATGGCCGAAGGTCTGGGCCGGCTGTGCCTGTGCGACTGCTGCCGGAACCGGGGACTTTCTTGGCCAGCTCGTCCTCGCCTCTTGTCTGGGCGGGAGACCCGGGGCGGGCTGTGTCTTTTGCCGTTTCGGGATCTTGAAATGGGAAGGACGTGAGGCAGCCTGAGTGAAGGTCTGTCGCGGGGCCGTTGGAGGCGGCGGCTGGACCTTTCGGGGAAGACAAAGCTGGAGAGCCTCATCCTCCTTCTTTTTGGCCTCACACTGCTGCTGCATTGAAGCCAGAGCGGTGCCAAATATGCCCTCGGGGACAATTGGCATGTCCAAGACTTTTTCCCGGTCCGGAAGGTTCGTCAGGTTAAGCCACCTGGCTCTCTCCTGCACCACCATCATCCCCAGCGATTTGCCCGTAGCTTGGACTGCACAGCGCTGCACACGGATCGCTGTGATTTTGTCCCACACGGCAGGCTCAGGTTTGTTCGTCATGTCCTCACAAAGCTCCGTCTGGTAAGCGGTCAGCATTGAAGATACATTGAGCGCCCTGGCGGACAAAGCTGCCGCTTTGTAAGCCCGTTCGGTCATTGCTAACTGGAAATGGTCTGCTTTTGTCGGCAGCGTGGGGTTCCTGCTAGGTGCCAAAGACAGCCGCGGTTGGAGGTGGGCTGCCACAAGCGGCTCCATGCCCTCAAAGTCCAGAGAGGAGGCTCCCTGGATTGGGGCCTTGCTGCTGAAAGGGCGGTCTCTCCACGAGACAGACACCTCGTCCAGCAGCTCTGGAAAGACTGGGAGAAGCTGCCTCATCATCCTCGCGGCTTGGGGCAAGTTCTTCCCCTCATAGCGAGATCTGGAGGTCTCCTTGGCTACTTCAGGCCAGGGGATGTCCAGCCTGGACGCAGCGCGTTGGCACACGGCCTGCAAGTCCATGCTGAGGCGGGGCGAAGTTGGCGCGCTTTCGCCTGGGGGAGCGGACACCGCGTCCGGCTTGACAGCCTGAGCAGATGGAACGAAGATGTCATCTTCGTCTGAGTCGGATAAGAGGAACTCAGAGGTATCCTCTTCATCTTCCTCCATGTAATCCAGCTCCAGGACATCCTCCGCGGGTGGAACCACGGTGAGGTTCCACCCCAAGGCAGGAGGAGCAGACCTGGTGTGAGTCCGTGCTCGAAACCTTGAATCCGCAGCCGCAGAGTCGAGCCTCCGAGCCTCCGTCTCCTCTGGTGTGAGGGAGAGAAGGGTCCATCCTCGCTCGCCGGGGTGTCGATGTGGAGGGACAAACCAGTAACAGGTATGTTACCGTTTGAAAAAAACAAAACCTTACCGTTATTTAGGAAAAAAAATGGCGGGGCAGATTTTAGTATTAACTGGTGTATTAATAAATCAAATCTTTGTGCGAAGCAAAAGTAGCAGGCAAGCGTCCGGCGAACGAAGGTTAGCTTGTGGTTCAGGATTGGCGTAATGAGATTGATGCTTTTGATGCATACGCGTTGAGGCGCATCCCATAGTGAGACATCGAACGGAGTGTTATGAATGAGAACTGCAAATCCTCACAAGGAGACTGACATGATGTGTTCCCCCATTACAGTAGAGGAAATATTAGATAGTATTAGAGCCGCTGCATTCTGGATGAGCTGCAGAGGTCGGATGGCACATGCAGGTAGACCAGCCAGGAGGGAGTTGCAGTAGTCTAGGCGTGAGATGACGAGAGCCTGGACCAGAACCTGCGCTGATTTCTGGGTCAGCCTGGACGCATCCTCCTGATGTTGTAAAGCGTGTATCTGCAGCAGCGGGTTGTAGCAGCAATGTTTGCAGTGAAGGACAGTTTGTTATCTAGGATCACAACCAGATTCCTTGCAGTCTGAGTCGGGGAAACAACAGAGGTGCCGATGTTGATTGTTAGGTCAAGAGTGGGACAATCTTTTCCCGGAAGGAAAAGCAGTTCAGTCTTGTCAAGGTTGAGCTTGAGGTGATGAGCAGACATCCACCGAGAGATGTCTGCTAGGCAAGCGGAGATGCGTGCGATGACTTGGGTCTCTGAGCGGGGAAAGGACAGAATTAGTTGGGTGTCGTCAGCGTAGCAGTGGTATGAAAAACCATGCGGGCTAATGACAGATCCGAGCGAGTTTGTGTACAAGGAGAAGAGGAGGGGACCAAGAACAGAGCCCTGAGGGACCCCTGTAGTTAATTGACAAGGGTCGGACTCTGACCCTCTCCAAGTTACCCTGTAGGTACGGTCTTTGAGGTATAAGGTGAGGAGGGAAAGTGCAGTGCCTGAAACTCCAAGTTCTTGGAGAGTGAGAAGGAGGATCTGATGTTTCAGCAGACAGGTCCAGAAGGATGATGACAGAGGAGAGGGAGGCTGCTTTAGCAGTGTGCAGTTCCTCAGAGACAGCAAGGAGAGCAGTTTCTGCTGAGTGACCTGCCTTGAAACCATACTGGTGCGGATCCAGAAGGTTGTTCTGATGGAGATAACAGGAGAGTTGATTAAAGACAGCGCGTTCAAGTGTTTTAGACAGGAACGGGAGGAGAGAGACAGGCCTGTAGTTTATAACATCAGGCGGGTTTAGAGTGGGTTTCTTTAGGAGAGGGTTTACTCTTGCCTCCTTGAGACTGTTTGGAAAGTGACCAGAAGTTAGAGAAGTGTTGATGAAATGGGTGAGAAACGGTAGAATATCAGGAGCGATAGTCTGAAGGAGTTTTGAAGGGATAGGGTCCAGAGGACAGGTGGTAGGACGGGCAGAGGTAACGAGGGTAAGAACCTCACTTGGAGAGAGAGGGGAAAAGGAGGTTAGTGTGTGGGTGAAAGGTGGGTCTGGTGACCCAGTGGTGAGTAAGGGTGAGTTAGAAAAAGAAGAGCGAATATCATCAACCTTTTTTTCAAAGTAGTTAACAAAGTCGCTTGACAGAAAGGAGGAGGGGGAAGGGGCTTTGGGGGGTCCGAGAGGGTGGAGAAGATAGAAAATAGTTTTTTGGGATTGGAATAGGAAGATTGGATCTTATCTTGAAAGAAAGTGTTTTTTGCCTGAGAGATCGAAGCAGAGAAAGAGGAGAGGAAAGCCTGATAGGTTAGGACATGTCTGGAGCCGCAAAACATATTTCATAGCTTGATAGCTAATAAAGTTGTATTTATTGTTATATCAGACAAAAACTACATTTTTTTTTGCATTTATTAGGCTATTTATTACATTATATACAACTGTTAACCTCTAATAAGAAACAAAGAACTCCTATAAGGAGAATTACAAATAATACACAGGCCTACTTTAAAATAAATTAAACACAGCACTTGGGGAGTCCTCTGAACATTTGAAGGGAAAAAAAATATTATTAAAATGGGCCCACTTTGAAATAAATAAAACATATAGCTGCACCCTAAAAAGAGTTAAAGGTAGGGTAGGTAAGAATGGAGAAACCAGCTCGAGTGCGCTAGAATTTGAAAATACACAACCAGAAAAAATAGGCCTCTTCCTTCAGACTTTCTTACAGAGTCCCTCCTCCAACACATACGAACGCGCATCATCAATGAAGCCACGAGATAAGTTTGTGCACAGATGGAACAGAGATGGAAGGCTGACAGGGAGGTAGGCCATCCACTTATTTTAGCCGGGCCGGCTAAAATGCAGTGCTTTTTACAGCGCTACGGCTTCCAGAGATGAATTTTTGTATGTATTTATTGTCAGAGCATTTAATATATTCATTGCTCTCGGGACGTTAAGAGCATTCCATGGAATATAACAAAAAGTGTTTTCTGAAATAAATTACATACCCCATTGAATTATGACTGAAGATTGTCAGCTGTCTTCCTCTCCCGTGTTGTTCCTCGATACGTAAAGGCTGCAGCACCTTTGACAACTTCTCTCTAGATATCAAACATACCGGTAAACCAGCATCGTTTGCTGTGAAAGCATATAACTCTGTCCACACAGAATTAAATCCTGTATTCCTCCGGTACTTTTCTTTGATTTATCCATAGTTTGCTCATCCAGCCGGGGGTCCCCGCGCGAGTGCCTCCAAGAAAAGGCGCTCGCGTGGGACCGTAGCAGGATGTGACGCATATTTTAGTTGACCTTATTAAAACCGTTTTGTTTTTTATTTATGTGTCACAGTATCACCTCAAAATACAAGATACGAAACATTTTCAACCGTGCAACAAAATATAAATAGTCCTACAAGTACTTTTATTTTATTTTCTTCTTATTTTTGTCTAAGCTGAAGGGAGCCAGAGCAGAGGGCTTAAAGGGCCGCATGCGGCCCGTGGGCCGCGGGTTGCCGACCCCTGGGTTAGGAGTTCGTCATGGTGTTTGGATTTCCACCATTTCCGCTCTGCTGCCCTAAGGGTCGTTCTATTAGCACATAGTGCGTCATTTAGCCAGGGAGCAGGAGGGGACTGACGAGCCTGCCGAGATGTGAGAGGATAGAGAGAGTCCAGAGAGGATGAGAGAGTAGAGAGGAGAGTTTCTGCAGCAGAGTTTGGAGGCAGGAGTTGGAACGAATCAGAGGAAGGGAGGGCTGAGAGCACTGATGAGGTAAAGGTAGAGGGGGAGAGGGAACGAAGGTTACGGCGGACAGGTGCCGGATGAGAAGAGATTAGGTTGTTATGTTTGGAAAGGGGTAGAGAGAATGAAATGAAGAAGTAATCGGATGTGTGGAGCATGTTTACAGAGAGGTTAGAAGTAGTGCAGTTCCTTGAGAATATGAGATCAAGGACATTGCCAGCGTTATGAGTTGGTGGGGATGGAGACAGTGAGAAAGCAAAGGTGGTTAAAAGAGATGTTAGTTCAGATATCTTCCCTGTCTGGAGGTTGAAGTCTCTGAGAAGTGCAGCGGGAGGGCCAGTTTCAGGTATGTGTCAGAGGAGATTATCTAATTCCTCCAAGAAGTCCCCCAAGGCCCCTGGTGGACGGTAGAGAACAACAATGGTTAATTGTATAGGATTGGTTACTGTGACGGCATAGAATTCAAAGGTGGAAGGAGTGAAGTTAGGTAGCTTGAAGAGGGAAAAGCTCCAGTTGGGAGAGAGCAGGAGACCAGTGCCAGCTCCTCTGCCAGAGGGTCTGGGTGTATGGGAGAAGGAATATGCTGTGGAGAGAGCTGCTGGGGTGGATGTGTTGGATGGAGTGATCTAGGTCTCCGTGAGAGCAAGGAAATCCAGAGACTGCAGGGAAGCGTAGCCAGAGATGAAGTCAGCCTTAGGAACAGCTGACTGGCAGTTCCACAGGCCCCCTGAAACGAGATGTTGGATCTCAGTGGAGCATGTGGGATAGACAAGCGCAGGCCGGTTATGTCTTCGGATGGTATTACCTTGACCTCCAGCACCACTGTAAAAGATCTTGGTGTTATCTTTGACGAGGATCTGTCTTTTAAATCCCATATAAAGCACATGTCAAGGACTGCGTACTTCCTAAACCACAAAAATGCAGAAACACTAATCCATGCTTTTATCACCTCCGGGCTGGATTATTGCAATTCCCTTTTTTATCAGGCTGTCCAAACTCATCATTAAAGACCCTTCAATTCATACAAAATGCTGCAGCACAGGTTTTAACAGGAACAAAGAAGATGGACCACATCACTCCTGTTTTAGCAGCTTTGCACTGGCTACCAGTTAAGTCCAGGATTGATTTTAAAATACTTTTACTCACATACAAAGCGCTCAATGGTCAGGGACCATCCTACCTACAGGATCTTTTCATCTCCTATTGCCCCTCTAGGTCATTAAGATCAGAGTGCAGGTCTGGTGGTGGTTCCCAGAGTCCACAGAAAAAGATCAGGTGCTAGAGCTTTGGGCTACCAAGCCCCGTTCCTCTGAAATCAACTTCCAGTGACGATTAGGGAGGCAGACAGTGTCCACACATCCAAGAGTAGGTTAAAGACTTTCCTCTTTAGTACAGCGTACAGTTAAGACTGGTTTTAAACCCCCTTTTATACTTCCTCATGGACCCTTCGTTTTATGGAATTGTATTTATTGTACTCTAACTGTATTTGTGTCATTGTGTTATGTTCCTTTTTAAATTGGTATTTTCACATTGATCTTGTAAGATACGTTTGTTTTTTTTACACTGTTTTACATTGCCAATTGTGTTTGTTTATTTGTGAAGCCCTCTGAGGCAAATATGATTTGTGATATTGGGCTATATAAATAAACTTGAATTTAATTGATAACAGATCTCCTGGTATCGATGGGTACTCGGGGGAGTACTATAACGTTTTTGTGAATGAGTTGGCACCCATCCTATGTCGGGTATATAATTATGCATTGGATGAAGGAGACCCACCGGAAACCTGGTCAGAGGCAATCATTATGGTTATTCCTAAAGAAGGGAAGGATCCCACACAATGTATGGGTTATCGGTCCATAAGCCTTCTCTGTCAGAATTTAAAAATCTTGACCTCTATTCTGGCTAGTAGACTACCGAGGTGCATTGGGAAGCTAGTACACCCAGACCAAACAGGATTCATTGCTGGGCGCCATGGTACTAATAATGTTAGAAGAGTTCTCAATTTACAATCTCTTGCCGCCGGGAGGAAAACCCCATCAATGCTTCTCAGTCTAGACGCTGAGAAAGCATTTGATTGATTAGATTGGACATTTCTGCAGAGGACACTGGCACATATGGGCTTTGGCCAGACCTTTATTAACTGGGTCAAAGTGTTTTATAAGAACCCAAGATCGAGAGTTAGAGTCAATGGCCACTGCTCTGATTTCTTTGCGTTGGGAAGGGGGACGAGGCAGGGAGATGCTTTATCCCCAGCCCTGTTTGCTTTTAGTATTGAACCTCTCTCATAACTAATCAGGAGTAATCCTCATATACAGGGAATAAAGGATGAGGATGGGAATCAACATAAGGTGCATCTAAACACGGACGACATAATATTGTTTCTGGAAAATCCGGTGTCCTCTGTCCCGACCCTCCAACAAAATGTGGATGAATATGGCCTGGTATCTGGATATAAAATTAATCCCACTAAGTCAGAGGCAATGATGATCTCGGGGATGTGGCCAAGTCAAGTTGATAGTTGGGTCAGGGATTTCGATACTTGCACTCACCCCCAAAATAACACAGTTGTTCCATGCTAATTATAAAAAGATATTTGAGGTGTTTAAAACTGACTTAACTAGATGGGATGTGCTGCCGTTGTCACTTTTGGGTAGAATAGACGCTGTAAAACTGAACTTATTACGCAGACTTTTGTTTTTGTTCCAATCTCTGCCTATTTGTGTCCCGGCATCTGCCTTCAATTATTGGATAAGCTTATATCTAAATTCATATGGCAGAATAAGAGACCGAGGGTGAGATATAAAACACTTACTCTTGGGAAAGATAAGGGCGGGCTCAACCTTCCCAACATAAAGCACTACTTTTGGGCAGCGCAACTAACAGCAGTGGTGGCCTGGATTCGCAATGACACAGAGACAGGATGGGTTAGTATAGAGCAGAGCTCATTACCAGGGATACCTTTGTCCAATCTGGTTTTCATGAGCCAACAGTCTCAAAAGAAAGTGGGAGTTCAAAACATATATGTGAAACACACCTTAAAAGTGTGGTCTGAGGTACAAAGAGATTTAGGGGGACAGTTGCCCTCTCTCGAGCTATGCAAATTGCTGGAAGTCTAGAACTCCTCCCCTCAATAGCGGACAGTACCTTTAAGAAGTGCGCAGACAGAGGTCTAAAGATTATTGACCAATTATTTTTGTCATAATATTTTTCAGACGTTTCTGTTACCATCGTGTGACATGTTTAGGTATTTACAGATTAGGCATTACATTACAAAGCATAGAGATTGGAACATAATCAAGAATCCCCCAACAAACATTGAAACATATTTTATCAATATAATTAGGCACAATATACCGACTAAGAATCATGTTTCCCATATTTATAGGAACCTATTAATGGATTTACCAGATAACACCTTCCACATCAAAAATAAATGGGAGTAAGAGTTAAATATTATAATTGAAGATGGGGATTGGGAACATTATGGAATGGATGTCACAAAGGTATAAACAGCAATATGTGGAAGGAGTTTGATTGGAAGACAAAGAAACGGTTCTTAAAGAGCCTGTGACACGAGTTTCCCCCATCATCCAAACCCATCAATTTGAGTAAATATTGTCCCCTTGAAAACCGCTACTGAACTGATTCGGGATATTTGTACTTTGATGACCATTAATCTGCCCTTCAATGTTGACAATTTTCTAGATCTTCTCGGGGATTCTTCAAGTCCCGCCAAATTATGTGTGACGTCATTGCGGGCACAGCGCTCCAGCTGCACCGTTCAGGATCCCAGCATCTGCATGTAAACGCACGATGGGGCACACAGCAGCAAGCTCAGACAGCGATGACAGTTTAATTTTGAACGTGTCTGAGAGCTCATATGAGGCTGAAGGATCGGTTTATTTTGTATCTGTTAGAAGTTTAGGAATTAGGTGCGTCAATATGGGCGATCATACGGTCATGTAGCCAGTGGTGGACTGGGACTAAAAATCAGCCCGGGACTCTCGACCGGCCCACTTCGGTACCACTAGTAAATTGTCAACGGGGGGAGTGGGGGATGTGCTAGTGACTTATCCGACGGCCCACTTCGGTACTGGATTCGTCCCGATGGCCAGTCCGCCACTGCACCCAGCCCAGCCCACGTAAACTGTCAACGGGGGGAGCCTCACTGCGGGGAAACGCAGGGGACCTAGTGTCCCGATCGGAGTGGGAATAATAATAATAATAATAATCCGTGCATTTTATCCATTAATTTCCCCAACATTGTGGTAAAAAAAAACACACGTCTAATCCATGTTGGTGTACTACTACAACCAGTGGTGTAGTGGGGATGTTTTTACTGGGTGGACGGGGTGGTGGGTGGACGGGAGACACTATGGACGCGCTCGTGAACTGTCAACGGGGGGGGCTTGGGGACCTCTGTGTCGCCTGTCAGCGCAACTTACATGATGCCGTTTAGACAATATAATAATAAAGGGCGGTGCCGGCTGTCAGCGAACCGATCCGGCCTTTCTGCGCGACTATCACTCAAATGCAGGACATAGTCTCAATGTGTGGGACGCGGGCCAAATAATAAAAATGCTGTGTGTGCAGTCCCGCACAGTGCGGGACACCTGGTCACCCTACACACACAGTTCTGCCCCTCACAAACACACGCTTCAAATCAAGTTGCATAAATGCTTGAGCTACGTTTTTATTATAATTACTGTGAAATCTGCCTATTATGTTTTCGTCATTATTACAAAAAACTCACACTTGCAACTGATAACACTGGCAATGATTTTAGATGTATAATTAGACTATTAAAAAAAGAAATCATGCTTCAAATAAGTGGGGGTACGGCGTACCCCCGCGTCCAACGCCCTTGTTTTCTCATCAGGAAATGCAGACCGGCTCAAACAAAAGATTTTTAAATCATCTTCCTCACGATCATTTAATGTATCATATGTTCGCCGAATTGACATGAAAGCACTAATAAATGTAGTTTCATCCACTTGAGTTTACAACAACAAAAATAATCGATTTGTTTTTATATCACATCCGACGGGAGGAAATTCAGCAACTCTCACTACAGATTTTTAATCCTAATTGAATCATCTTCTGCACCACGATCATTTAT
Organism: Notothenia rossii; assembly: GCF_949606895.1. Classification (NCBI taxonomy): domain Eukaryota; kingdom Metazoa; phylum Chordata; class Actinopteri; order Perciformes; family Nototheniidae; genus Notothenia; species Notothenia rossii. Next base: position 54,142,732 of record NC_136901.1, on the reverse strand, counting down.
GTTTATGTTCGCCGAATTGACATGAAAGCACTGACAAATATGAATATACTGTAGTCAACTTCATTAAAACGTTATTAACGTGCCTAAACTCAGTAATTCACCATTTCTACGCATGACAACACACTTTGTCCGTGTTTGGCTCTCTCGCCGCACAGTGAAGCGTTCCCGCATTGACGTCACTTCCGGCTTCCCCCAAAACCTTAAAATGAGTCGAAGGAATTTTCCCGCGATGTTCGAAATTATTGATATTTATCGGAACGGTATCGCTTTTTCTTTTTTAAACTGACGGTTCAAGATTACTAGTAGCCCACTATTTCATTGCACAACAGTTGTTGGGTTCGTGTCACAGGCTCTTTAAGGACACCCTTGATGGTTTCCAAATTTGTAGACACCCCCACAGCAAAGTATTACTGGAGGGAGTGCGGTCTGATTGGTGACCACTCACACATATTCTGGGACTGCCCAAAGATGGTCTCCTTCTGGCATGGGGTAAAGGAGGAGATAGACAGAATTATGGGAATTGATCTACCGCTCAACCCTAGTCACTTTATACTTGATCTGGTTGCAGAGGATGTATGTAATAGAAACCAGAAGTACCTGTTGCATATACTCCTGATGACTGCTAGGAAAATGCTAACGTTGAATTGGAGGAAACCACAATCACCTACACTAGCACAATGGAAACTAAAATGAAAGGAGGTATATGGGATGGAGACCTGTTTCAACGGAGGTGGTCTCCCCTGACAAGGTATTTCTCTTCCTGAGAAAAATCCCAAATCATGTGATGTACTGTATATGTGGTATTGTTTTTAATACTACTCTATTGTTATTTATCTTTATTTATTTTTTCCTTTCCCTGTTTTGATTTTCAAATGGATGTATATGGTCTACATTTTTATTTAATTTTTTCCAATATTTGCTGATATGTACTGTCTTTGGTATATAATGATACTGAGGTGCTGTCAAGTGATGTAAGGTGTTTGTGTTGTTTTTTTGTTCAATAAAAACAAAAAGATTCCCTCAATAGAGTTAGTCAAGACTCAAATTTAGTACGAAATATCTAAACAGAGAGAAAGCTTCTCAAGTATTTTGGATGGTTTGTAGTGCATTGTCACCAGGGCAGGAATTTCACGAGGGCCACGAGGGCCATGGCCCTCGTGCCCTCCCACTTTGGCCTTGTGCCCTTAAAAATGATATCTGCCATAAGGCCACAGTGGCCTTGATGCCCTCTCTGACTAAGTTTTGTGGTTTAGCAGTCTGCCTCTTTTCTGACACGGCTTCAACACCAGCATATTTTGAAGGAGGAAAAAAAAATCAGCGGTGCACTTGATTTGAGCCTGGAATGCACCGCTCGGACGGTCTATGACAGGGGTGGGGAACCTCCGGCCTCCGGGCCGTATACGGCCCTCGAGACCATTTGGTACGGCCCTCGAGGTAATTTATAAACACACGCAAAAAAGAAAAAGATTCAAGAAATCTAGACCGCAAAATAATTAAACAAGCTTGTTTTTCCTGGCCAAGGTCAGGGTCCTTGAACACAACACGAGCCTAACGTGTCATCACGTGGTATATGTCTCGTCTGACAGGAGTGTAGTTCTAACGGAGAGCACCAGAACGCGGCTCTGGACCGGGACTTCACAAATTGCAATACCCATAAGGAGCTGTACACATGCAGCAGTTTTTGCGTGGCTGTGTCTTTAGTTGAAAGCCCAGTGGCGATCTGTTCATCTGTCATACTGATCATACAGTCAATAACGTTGTTGTTATTAGCTTCTGGTTAGCTAGCTATGCTAACGAATATAAGAAGCTTTTTCTACAACCAGTGAGGTAAAGGCACATCTTTATATGATCATTATAGTTATAGAAAAATAAGAGAATAAAGTAAACAGGTATACAATACTAATATGACAGTAAAAAAAAGTTGTTATTAATAAACAAGAATACAGTTTAAAAGGGAAGTGATTTGTAAAATATCCATAAAGAAAAAAATCTGCTTATTGTTCTGTTTCATATGGGTGTTGAGAGATGTATCCATAGATCTCTTCATGTTGCTCTCAAAGTGTTGCTCCCCCCCACACTTAAATCATGTCCACATGGATATGAAACTAAATACATTTGCACACATCTTGTGTCCATATCTTTCTGTTTTGGTGGTCATGCCACGGTGCATGAATGTGCGGGTCATGGTCAAATATCTGGATTAAGAGGTTGCTTTTTCTTTGCACAGCATGAAAGAAAGGCGAAATGAATGGGCTGTGATTTGAGTTTTTTAAGCAGACGTTGAGTTCAATAATTTGTACGGCCCTCGAAGGATGTTGTAAAAATTGAAATGGCCCTTGAGAGAAAAAAGGTTTCCCACCCCTGGTCTATGATGACAGTTGACATCAGTCTAGGACCTATCTCCGCCCACCCCCTCACGCGTCCGTGTGCGTAGGACGGTCTAGGACCTAGCTAGCTGATTCTCCGCTCAAGAAAAGGCTGAGGTGAGGTAAGGTTTTGTGATGATCCTGTTTGCCGTTAAGTTTTTCATTTGTCCAGCTTTAAGTGTAATTTTATGGATAACATTACTATTTCTTGCTTGTATGGTAATGCATAATTATAATATTTGGAAGTGTTTTTGTTACTACTTGGATAAGTTATGTTGCAGTTGTGTTCTTTTTTTATTATTATCTAGTGCTAGGCAGTTAGCGCTGTGTTGTTAGCTGTCAAAGATAAGATGATGCTTAATAAATATATATAAAAGTATTGTAAATGCATATACAATCGTAGTCACTTCATATCGTATGTTAAATCATTGTTTTAATTTATGGCCTTGGTGCACTGGCTTTTGGCCTTTGTGCCCTTAAAAAATTGACAACTCAAAAGGCCAAGTGGCCTTGCCCCTAAAATGACGAAATTCCAGGCCTGATTGTCACCCTCTGTTTTAGAAGAGAACAAGAGAAAGGGAGGTCTGGGAGATAGGTGAAGGAGCTGAGGCTGTCCTCAGTTAACTGCATAGACTTGTCAATAAGACGTTACACATGATGCAAAGTGACAGTGAGCCGCGGTTATATTTAGCCCAGAATACAACTCCATCAGATTTTGTGGACTCGACTGAACTTAATCTGAAACCCATTTGAATTGTTCAACCTGATGTGTGTGGGGGATTTCATGGTGTTTTGTCCAACTTGGGTTCTTTTGAGGAGAAGTGACTAAGCTTTTAACTAGAAAATGCATTCCCTGCAGAAAATGCGTGTGAATGCTGTAAACTGTGAACATTTGTGGCTGAATTTAGCTGAAAATGTAGAAAAAGCTGAATATGTTATTAGCTGAATGGTAGCTGCTTTTAGCTAAAAAAAACAAATAATTGTGTTGCTGAACTTAGCAGAGAAATGCAGAAAAAGGGAAATGATTTGAATCAAATTGGTCAAATGCATTGCAATGACTTGTTAAAAACTTGAAAGTGAAATGTTAAACTAAAAGAGTAGGAAAAATAGTGAAGAAGCTTAATATTTAAAAGAAAAGGTTTCAAATAGTTATAAACAACAAAATGTATATCCTCAATGCCCTGAAATAGCTTAATTAGTTAATAGTTGAATGGTTTGTGCAGCTGAAAGTAGTAGTGAAGTTTACAAACACCTGTGTGTGTAAGCCCAGAGATTAAAGGTTTCCATGGAGATGTGCTGTGAAAGGAGAGCCTTTCCATTTGATCTGAAGGAGAGTTTTTGTCTCTTCATGCCCTCAAATGGCATTTAAAAAAATATTATTTTTTTATTTTTCCAACCTAGGAGGGGTGTTCCTACGTTTTTCATGAACACTTATGTCTGAGGAGTGTAGGGTTTGGGAATTATGTTAGGTTTAACAGAATTTAACAGAATTGCAAGCACTCCTGCACTCTGTTTTGAGATCAAAGCACTCTAGACCAGTGGTCGCCAACCAGTCGATTGCGATCGACCGGTCGATCGCAAGTGTGGTGCGGGTAGATCAACCTATCATCCACCACCAAGTTAGCAGGGGCCACTTGATTGACGTATATTTGAGACACTTCAATAATATAATACCTTAACCGTGCTTTACGTGAACCACATCATGACACAAGAGAGGACGGCAGGACTGACATTTCCCGTGTTCAGTGATTGTAACAGAGGCGAGTCACCAGACCAATCAGAGAGTTGCATGGAAATACACGTGTGCTTGTGTCATTCAAGCTCGGCTCTGTGTGTGTGTGTGTGGCAAGAGCGCATTTAGTGTGAGGGAGAGAGGGAGAGAGAGGGACCGGTACTAGCAGGGACCGTGATGTCAGCATCTGGTTAGCTAGCTGCACTAACGGACATAAGGAGCTGTTTCCACAACAAGCTGGAGGAGAGTCCTCCCCTCTCATACTGAGGGGCTCAGGTGAGCTAAAGGACATTTAGCTCACCTAAGTGTTTAGAAGTGTTTAGAACGGTTTTGTCACAAATTATTCAAAAGATCATTTCCACGGCACACCTTCATATGATCATTATAGTTATACAAACAATAAGAGAATAAATGAAAAACAGGTATGAAATACTATATGGCAGTAAAACAAGAATAGAGCTTAAAAGGGGAGTGATTTTTAAAATATCCATAAAGAAAAAGAAAATCTGTTTACAGTTATTTTTCATATGGGTGCTGGGAGAGGTATCCATAGATCTCTTCATGTTGCTCTCAAAGTGCACCAGGTTGATGATATAACTTCAATATTTAAAAAAAAATCTTCCCGGGGGAGCATCCCCGCGGACCCCATCAGAGGAGGTGAGGTCCATCCCCCACTCATAAAAAATAGCACTTTACCCCTGCCTATATGCCGTGAGATGATTATGGAGCCTTCATTGTAACAGTAATTCAGATGCAATTAGCCTATATAAAAGGCCTCAAATTGGAAGCACTGTCTGGGCCGTCTTTTTCACTAAATTCTACAATAGGTAGATCTCGCCTTTCACCTAGGCCGAGGTCTGGGATCTTGGGCTTAAAAAGGTTGGTGACCACTGCTCTAGACTTAACGAGCTGCGCAATACACACTAATGTTAAAATCTGAAGAAAGCCTCTTTACCAAGCTCCAAACTAAGTTAAATATCTCAAAAAGTGTAAAAGATATCAAAGATCTGTGTAGTAATCATCAGCGAACCGCTTCAACACGTGTATTTCGGTGTATTCACGGCATTCAATTTGTTATTCTACAGTATTGTTGTTTTATAGTTATTTGTTAATGTAACCCAATTTGTGTTCTTTGAAATTGAAAAGGATATCACATTGTGTTTGTTATTTTCGTTGCAGTTGTATATGTCTTAAGTGTAATTTGGCTTGGCTTCCTATTTATGGACATGCTTTTATTTTGAAAGAGAGTTAGCGCTGTTGACAGGAAGTTGTTGTTGCAACGTGATAAAAGTAATATCTACACATAAAGACGGAGAAAGTCAACGATAACGTTCATGGTTAAGTGTTAGCACCCCCCGAAGAGGCACAAGCTCTTACGTTGATATTGGGGATTTCAATAAATTCAATTTGAAAAAAAATGGGGAAAAAACAAACAGAACGAATATTCGGGTACATCCCTACCACACATAGGGGGGTCCGAGGGAATGCTCCCCAGGGAAAATTATTTTTTAAATATTGAAGTTAAAAGCATCAATCTGGTGCACTTTGAGAGCAAAAATAAGAGATCTATGGATACATCTCTCAACACCCATTTCAAACAGAACTGTAAACAGATTTACTTTTTCTTTATGGATATTTTACAAATCACCCTTTTAAACTTTATTCTTTTTTTACTGTATTTCAAACCTGTTTTTCATTTATTCTCAATTTTCTTTATAACTATAATGATCATATAAACGTGTGCCTCGGAAATAATTGTTTACATTAATTGTGACCAAACCAACCCACTGAGATAACTTAGACTAAAGTTAACTATCTAAACACTCAGAGAGTTCTTTAGTTCACTGAGCCTCTCAGTCTGACAGGAGAGGAATCTCCTCCACCTTGTTGTTGAAAAAACTCTTTATATCCGTTAGCGTAGCTCGCTAGCACCAGAAGCTAACAACAACGATCTCCGGTGCGCTCTGTCTCTCTCGCTGACACACGAAATGGCTCGTTCCACACACACACAGAGCAGAGCTTGAATGAAACACAGAGACCCAGACGTAATTGACCTTTCGCAAAGCCACGCCCCCCCTTGGTTACTGTTGCTAGTCCGACAAGCTGAGAGCCAGATGCGTTAAACAAAGCCATAATGGAGGGTCTCCGTAACGTCGGAGTCGCCTTAACAGACTCATTTTGGAGCAATAACGCAGCAATATCCTCCAGGTCCCGACAAAAGGGGCTACAATACGCTATGGAGGGTTACATCCACAGTATAAACATTAGAAAAGAGGGAGGCACAACATCAATAGAGGCACTTGCATACAGCTCGCAGTGCAAGAGTGAAAAACCACATGAGCTGTATGTCAAATTCGACGGAATTATTATTATTATTTTGGAATAAAACAATACAATCACAAGAGGCATTAAATGTTGTAGTTTGTTTAAAGTTAACTAACGTTTCCTTGGTGGCTTTCTGCATCCACCTTGTTGTTCCTTTGTGGGGGTCGGGGTGCCCACTTGTGCAGCAGGATTAGGGAAGTTGGCAGTAGGCTTTCCATTAACAAAATGCTACAAAGATTAAAGCAAAATATAAATGAATGATTGCCTGTTGGCTTTCTTGTTTGTACTTTGACCACAGGTAGACTAATAACGGAGCTCAGCTGTTCAGACATTATTATGCATCAAGTGATATACATGGTCAAAACGACCTATAAGCACACAGCTTACAGCTGTAGTCGTGTGACTTTAGCTAACGTTAGTTAGTGAAATTAGTTAATTAAATTAGTTAGTTAATTTGTGAATGTAATCTTTGCTAGCTAGCTAGCTACGTTAGCACGTATTTACCTTGGAGCAAACGTATTTGTGTTGGTTTATATTCGCCATATTCAGCTGGGCATGGGGCCTGCCGCATTTCTTTATCCACTGGCGGCATCTCTCCTCTCGGGTTTTGGGTTTAGGAAACGGGTAAAATATCACCTCCCCCCTCTAAGCTTATGGGATATCTGCTATCCGATTTGCAAAGAACATAAGCACAAAGCTTCACCATTTTCGCAATGAATTTGAACGCTAAGCTTGTCAAACTTCCACAGGGAGCCGCGCACGTGATCGAATATGATTGGACAATGGGCATTTAGGGGCGTGGCTTTGCGAAAGGTCAATTGTACTCTATCATATTATTTCCGAATCAATAATTTTTCAAATTATGATTTTTTTAATTTTTTTAATTTTAAATAACAATTTTTCCTCCTGGTCTCACGCGCCGCCCCCCCCACCCCCCACACACACACACACACACACTTTGAGAAACACTGCTGTAGCTGAAAGTATGCTGAAGTTATTGAGAGCTGGTTGAAAGAAGAAGAAGAAGAAGAAGAAGAAGAAGGATTCACTGCATTCGCATTAATTAACAGTCTGATGGAACCCGTGCGGTCCGATTACACGTGGGAATAGCCTCCTCTCCCACAGTGCCTCACTTATCATTTATTTTTATTATCAGACACTCAAAATGATACGGAAACCTCATTTGTGAGTTTTGTGTCTGGGAAGCAGACTGTCTGGGTCTTTTCCCTAAATGATAAATGTATCATTTAGGGAAAAGCCATAGAAAATGTAAAGGATTGCCTCCCACCCACAGAGAATTTCCATGTGGAGAATAGGGATGAATAGAAAGCAAAAGGAGCTGCTGTTTGGAGCTTTCTGGAACAACTGATGACAGAGAAACAAGGAACGAACTAAATACTGAAGGCTTGGGACTTCAATGGTACATAAGTGCATTAGCGCATTGTGCTTCACAACCACTGTTGTTCTATCCTGCAACTAAGAAGTAATACAAAGGAAAATAGAGGGACTATGCTCTGGATTAATTTGCTACACTCAAAAAAAGTCTCATACCTATACAAATAATAAATAATAATAATACATTACATTTTTAATTAGAACGTTTTTACAGGTGCTCAAAGCACTTTACAATTACACATTACACATATTAGACATGTAAGAGTCATTACTGTGGACCAGGGGTCACCAGCCTTTTTTAGGGTGAGGGCTACTTTAAAAAAAATAAAACAAGTCGGGGGCTACTTTTACTCCTCTTTTTTTGTTTTTTGCAGTGTATTTAGCACATTTTAACTTTAATATGCTTACCTTTAACCTTTGTATGCTGTTTGGGTCTGTGGGACCCGTTTTCAGTGTTTACTAAAAGAACATGTTTGCAATCTAATCATTTTAACCTGCTTTATTTGGGGGTGGACGGACCTCAGCTCCTCTAGGGGGGTCCGGGGGTGTGCTCCCCCGGGAAGATGTTTTTTAAAATGTTGAAGTGAAATGCTGATGCACTCTGGTGTATCCATAAATTCTGGTGAATTTGTGGATACAGCCTTCAACATTCATATGAAAGGGAGCTGTATACTTTTCAATAATCCAATCATCTTTAGAATATGATCACAACCAATAACAAATCATTTAAATTGGTTTATTCTTATCTTATGTTACCTAGTTAGCATTCTTTCTTTCTATTTATGCATATTTTACTAATCACTCCCTGTTTTTTTACTGTCCTATAGTACACATTGGAATGATTTCTTAATGTATCTATATTAAATAGATAAAGGTGTGCTCTCTCGCTCACTCGCTCTCTCTCCCTCCCTCCCTCCCTAGCTCGCTCTCTCTCTCCCTTTGTCTCGCTCGCTCACAGAGGCTGTGTGCTCCTCCGTGGCGATGACGGCTTGCGTTAAAAAATAATAATACACATATTTATAAAGTGGGGGGACACAAACGGGATTTCGAAAAGAGCCGGGGACATGTCCCCCCTGTACCCAGTGGAAATTACGCCATGCGTGTGTGTGCGTCAAGTGCAATAAATATATATGCAACTTGCAACACACAGAGTAAATCTCTGCCCCTCATGTGCTTTGTAGGCTGGCACGACTAGGCTGTTCAATGGGGCTGATGTGTTATGTAGATTCTGCCAGAAGGAAAATCAGCAGGGAGGTGCCACATTGCTTTTCTTCCCGACTGCAACTCTGGACCCGCAAATCAAGCAAGAACGTGATTGGTCGATATTCATTGTGGGGGTGGCGGGAGGAGGGGTGTTAGATAGATATAGAGTTATATTAAGTAGATAGAGTTCGCTATGATTTAGGTTTCGTTTATGCATAGGGTAGATTCTTTTAATTACATTTCCTTTTTTGTTTTGTGTATTTTATACATGGACTTGCTTGGCGAGCTATTTTTAGAACATGCCCCGCGGGCGACTCACGTTGCCCCTGTGGGCGACTAAGTGCCCGCGGGCACCGTGTTGGCTACCCCTGCTGTGGACATTACCCACAGGAGCAGATGCGGGTAAAGTGTCTTGCCCAAGGAAACAACGGCCTGACGCAGTGGCGGCATTATTGCTGTGTAGACTTTCGGATCTCCGGTAGGTTTTTCTTACCATTACAGGCAGCAGTTTGTTTTCATTAGTTACTGTAATGATTAGCTGCCATGTATTTGTAGTCCATCCCAAATTGGGATCAATAAAGCACCATCTTATCTTATTTGCATGTTTGAACCCACAGCTTTGGTGATTTCTGAATAGAATAATGTCTTGAAAGGAGATTGTTTATAATGTAATAAGTCACATACATTTTTCTCATCATTTTATTTGATGAGTTACTGCAACATAAGTGCCTATGTGTGATCTTATATGTGACCCCAATGAGCTGCAGCTGTAATCAATGACAAAGGTGATTTACCTCACATGACTGCAACCGGAAAATAATGGAGGATTAGAGTCCTGACATTCAGAGCGGGGTCATTCAGCAGTCTGACTTGGCGGTCACACAGAGGATTGTTGGGAGGGGCACACACAGCTGGCATGAACACAAACACACTAAGAGAGCCAATAGATTACGCAGTGGATGTAATGTCCATGTCTACACACACCATTATCCAATTATGTTTTTTGGAACAACCAGCATCTATTTTCCTTTCTACTCATAGTGAAATAATGTTGCCTTCCCTTATGTTTGAGGCTTCAGATCATATATTTGTATTCTCGGTTGAGGCAATCAAGGAAGTATTTCACGTACGGTTCCACTGCTGTCTCTTTACATACAGTCACATTCTGGCAAAAATAATCTGACATAAACAAATTGACAAAGGGACAGTCATCCCTTCCAGCGTTGAAAGAAGAATCATTTTCTAAGAGCGGGACAATAGTTGGCATAGCTGTCACAGCCCATCACGAAGTGTCACGCTCACGTAGGACAAGGATACCAAACAGGCGTTGGCAGGCAGTCAGCCAAACGTCTGCCTGCAGGGCACCGACGCAGAGTACCAGAGTCAATCGCTCGGTTTGTGGCCAAGTGCGCACAACTTCAAATGAAAGATTTGAAATGCCCCAAAGTCACCAAACTTACTGCAAGTTCATCTGACAGAAGGCATTATTAGTAATACATCCAGATGAGTGTTTTATATGCCGACTCTGGAGTCATCGTCATGACAGCCAAGCAAACACCAACTGTGAGAACAGCTTGATCTTATTGAATAAAGAACCAAACAAAGAATAAGAGTAATATTTGTTCTTTTTTTGTATGTTTGGCCTAAAACATCTCACAAATGCACAAACTCATGTTCAAAACATCAAAGTGAAACTTGTGTTTGTTATACTGAATTTATTTTGGAATGAGTTACTCCTTTGTTCCGTTTGTACATGCGAGCAACAATGACATGTGTTCTGGAAAGACATGATGTAACTTGTAGCTGGCTATCGCTATACAGACATAATGGTGTAAATATAGTATGAACAATAGATATGAGTATACGGGTATAAACATTATAACAGGACTATAGAAATAGAATGGACTGATTGGGTCTAATATATACCCTCCCTGGGAGAGATGCAAACATGATGTGCATTCTAACAAGGCTCAGCTTGGAAGGAAAGTGTCACTGATCAAAACCAACTTTCTTACCTCCAGCCCTCACTGCAGAAAGTTTCCGCCCAGACATCTTTTTCGATCCTCACTACCCAGTTTATTTTCTTTCTCACGGATTGCCCAAATTGGAAACACATATATATATACAATGTACACAAATATAAATGCAACACTTTTGTTTTTGCTCCCATTTTTCATGAGATGAACTCAAAGATCTAAAACATTTTCTATATACACAAAATAACAATTTCTCTCAAATATTGTTCACAAATCTGAAAGAATCTGTGCTAGTGAGCACTTATTCTTTGCCGAGATAATCCACCCCACCTCACAGGTGTGGCATATCAAGATGCTGATTAGACAGCATGATTATTGCACAGGTGTGCCTTAGGCTGGCCAAAATAAAAGGCCTCTCTGAAACGTGCAGTTTTGCTTTATTGGGGCGGTCTGGTGGGGTCAGAAAACCCTAGGGTTAAACCCTAACCCTAACCCTAATCCATCTCACTAAAATCCATCACCAGCTACACCTCAGTGGATTTCCTGGACACCACCACATTCAAAGGAATTAATTTAGATAAAACACACACATTGGATGCTAAAGTAATTTTTAAAGAGACAGACACTCATGCCCTTCTCCATAGAACAAGCCACCATCCTAATCACACTTATGCGGGATTGGTTAAATCACAGCTTTTGAGGTTCCATATAATATGCAGTAACAGAGAGGACTTCCAAATGGCTACCAAAAACGCTTTTTGGAGCATTGATCTCTAGAGGGTACACTCGTTCTTTTCTAAAAAAATGTTTTAGAACATTTCAACAGACGAAACCCATTTTGGTCTCCTCCAAATTGCCTTTTATCACTACATATTCCCAGTCTGTTAAACTAGTCAAAGTTATTAAATCCAACTTTCAAAACATTATAGGAACAACTGACATTCTACAAGACGACAGTATAATTGCATCATTTAGGAAAAACAGAAACCTGCAGTCTTACTTGGTCAAAGCAAAGATACAACCCATGCTGACCCCAACATCCAGGGGTCACAGGGATTTTTGTCAGCAACAACTCTGGTTGCGCAGCAAATACAACAACAATGTTTATAAAACACAGTATCTTGGCAGCCTACAATCTAAAAACTGTGTTTACATTATTACATGTAATCGTTGTGGACTACAGTATGTGGGTGAAACTGGTAACACAATTTGTATACGATTCACTCAACATAAATATAACATTTTGAGAAGAAAAAACACACGTACTCCATTAGTTACTCACTTCCTGCTCCATGGATGGCAATCCGTTCAAGCAGCGGTCCTGGAGTCCAACTCCAGATGGTCTGTGGCCCAGAGACGTAGATGTGAGAGGCTATGGATAGCCAGATTCGACACAGTGTTTCCGAGGGGCCTGAATGAGAGATGAACATGCCTTGATAATGTGACAACGATGGAGAGTGCATTCGATCCTGCCGCTGCTTCCCGGTGACAGGATTCCAAACTTCTAACGCCTAACATGTCACCCATTGAGCATGTTTGGGATGCTCTGGATCGGCGTATACGACAGCGTGTTCCAGTTCCTGCCAATATCCAGCAACTTCGCACAGCCATTGAAGAGGAGTGGACCAACATTCCACAGGCCACAATCAACAACCTGATCAACTCTATGCGAAGGAGATGGGTGACATGCTAGGATTAGGGTTAGGGTTTAACCCTAGGGCTAGGGAATGCTCCGGTTTTTGGACAAAATTAACATGGGATCACTCCGGTCAATGTACGTACTTCGTCTCACTGGAATATTAATGGCCAGATTGAATACAACATCGACCCAATTTCTCCGGTCAATGACAGGAGAGTTTTGAAAGTGACAAAACACTGTTCCACACATTTAAAAACACTTAATCAGGGACAGCTGAGCAGCATGGTCGCTTGAACAGTGAGCTCCCTTATGCCAACAGAATAAACTCCGCCTAACTCGAAAATTAAAACATATAAAACATCCTGGACAGTTGATCATGAGCGGAGGATCAACAAAAGCAAGGAATAAGAAAAGCGAGAACCGTCAAGGTAAAGAAAAAACTAATATTAACAAAGAAAAGGACAGGCTAACTGCAGAAGCTAGCACAGCAATGGCTAAACCACAAGCTAATCTGGACAGCATTAGCAAGTAAATCGAAGCCATGCGGAGCGAGCTGAAAACCGACTTGACCATCTTTAAGGAGGAGATCGCCACTCAAATAAAAAACGAGCTGACAGAATTCAAAGAAGACATTAACCAGAAACTGGTAAAAATACAAACAGAAGTTGGACAGCAAAATAATAAAATAGACGCCGTTGTGAATCACACGGAGGAGTTTGAGCTCTGGAGTACCGAGGCAAAAAGCGATATGCAGGAAATAATAAAAGAACACAAGTTTATGATTGAAAGGCTGGATGATTTGGAATCGAGATCCAGACGGAACAATTTGAGAATATACGGCATACCAGAAGATGCAGAGCTGAAAAGTGACAGGTTGGCGGTGTTTTTGGATAAATGGCTGCGGGACGAGCTGTCATTAGAGACAGATCTCCAGATTCAACGAGCCCACAGAGCCCTGACACCGAAACCAAAATCTGGACAACCTCCGAGGTCGATCATCCTGAACTTTCTGCAGTTCCATGTAAAAGAGATGCTCTTGAAGAGGGCTTGGGAAAAGAAAACTGTCAAACTCGGAGACAATAGGATATATTTCGACCACGACTACACCCCGAGGATACTGCTCCAACGCAAGGCATACGCGGGCGTTAAGAAGATCTTGAAGGGAGAAGGCATCCGTTTTCAGACACCTCTAAATAAGATGCGTATTCACTGGGCTAATGGAATGAAGACATATACCGCAGCGCAGAGGAAGCAGCCAGCGATATGCGGGGAAGAGGATATGAAGGAGAAGACACCACCGCTACGAGAGGCTCCGCTGGCCGCGGCGGGCTCAAGTCCACGGGGATCGAGACTTGGACACGCGTCGGAAACAACAGAACCACGCAGACAGGCAAACGGGCGAGAGGACTGCTGCGAGAATTTGAACATTAAGAAAACAACGCTGAATGAAAGTCTTCTTCTTCAGCCTGACGCATAATGGGAAAAGATAAGAATATATCCTTGTAATGTTAATCAAAAACATTAAGAACTGTTAGTTTTGAAATGAGAAGTGAGATGAATACATATTGATATCTGGCATGTTGGCTTAAAAAGGGAATGAAACATAGCTGCCTATGTTATTGTATAAGCCTAGTATGGGCAGTTTAACTCAATTTGGGTTTTATCCTACTACTAGCTGGGGGCCCTTCCCATATGGAAGACTTTCCCCCTCAGAACAAGAGGTGAGTCAACATTTGAGGGTTGTTGACACCTCTATTTGGAGGTCGCCTTTTCTGTCTATAGTTACATTTATAAATGTTTTCTTGTTTTCAACGTTGTTAAGTGCCAATAGTTATATCACTGTTAACCTGAGTGGGAGACACTACAAAATGACTGAATCAAAATCAACCTATGACTAACAAACAAGACGGAATTAAGCTTATGTCCCTTAACGTTAATGGTTTGGGAAATCCGATAAAAAGAGCAAAAATTATAACGAAAATCAAAAAGAAAAGTCACAGATTACTTTCCTACAAGAAACCCACCTTTCACAGATGGAACATGAACAATTAAAACAATTTGGATTCAAAAACACCTTTTACAGCTCCCACTCTAACGCACGTAAAAGAGGAGTAGCAATTGTAATTTCTAATGCAGTCAAATTTGAGTACCAAAAAGAAATAAAAGATAGAGAGGGACGATATATTATTGTGAAAGGGACAATTGACAAAACTAAAGTAACATTGGTGAACATATATGCACCACCTGAGAGTGATAAGTATTTCTTTGGGGCCTTGCTTGATCTGATTGCAGTAGAAACAGAGGGAATATGTATAAATGGGGGAGATCTCAATCTGATAATGGATTATGATCTGGACACAACAAACTGCAAGAGAATTAAAAAACCTATTACAAAGCTGGTGAAAAACACTTGGGAAGAAATGGGATTCTTTGATGTATGGAGGGACCTTAATAAAAAAAAAAAGGATTTCAGCTATTACTCGGCAGTATACTCACGGATTGATTACTTTTTTATGCAGAAGGAAAATAGGGATAAAATACAGGACTGTCAAATTGGAGTGGCTGACGTGTCTGATCATTGTGCAATCTACTTGAATATTAAACTGGGGTGCAGACGGAGAGACACATTATGGAGATTGAACGTGGGCATATTGAATAAAAAATTGGCTGTTGAACAAATCAAAGATGAAATACAGAAATACTTAGAGGAAAACAATAACGACAACACAGACCCAGCCATATTATGGGATGCATTAAAAGCAGTAATACGAGGAAAATTGATTTCTATTACAAGTAACCTCAAAAAAGTAAAAGAAACTCAATATAATAATCTCACAGCCGACCTGAAATAATTAGAACAAAAACATAAAGAAAAAAGTGATATAAATACACAAAAACAAATCAAAGAGGTGAGAAACCAAATCAACAACTTACTACATCAGGATATGGAGATAAAAGCAAGATATCTGATTTTTTTTTATTATGAATTAGGCCCCAAAGCTACAAAGTTGTTGGCAAGACGTTTACGAAAGCAACAGGCAGCAATCACAGTCAACAAACTACATGACCCTAAAACAAATCAACCTAAATATGAACCCAAAGAAATTGAAAATATTTTTAGAGATTATTACAAAGATCTTTACATGCAAACGTCTCCAACAAATCATATGCGTACAAAGTCAATCCTAGACTCACTGGATCTGCCCTCTATAGGCAAAGTTCAAAATGAACGTATAGCAGCAAAGATAACTGTAGATGAAATCCATAAGACAATCGGAAAACTGAAAACAAACAAAGCTCCAGGTAGTGATGGATTCCCATCTGAGTGGTACAAAAAACTAGAAAAAGAACTGTCTCCACGGCTACTAGGTGCCTTTAATTGGATCATGTCAAAAGAGGATACTCTCCCCTCATGGAAAGAAGCAATTATTACAGTTATCCCCAAACCACTAAAAGATAAAGAATGTTGCCAAAATTATAGACCAATCTCAATTCTTAATGTTGATTACAAGCTCTACACTACGATACTATCAAACAGGCTACAAACAATAGTACCAGATTGTTTCAGGCAGACAGACGCATGATAATATCAGAAGAACGTTACACATCATACATAGAATACAAACAAATAAAATACCAGCAGCACTGGTTAGTCTCGATGCGGAAAAAGCATTTGACATGGTCAATTGGGAATTTTTATATCTAACATTAGAGAAATTTGGATTCAGTAATAAAACAATTAAATGCATTAAGTCTATTTATATCAAACCAACAGCTTGAGTTAAAGTTAATGGCTCACTAACAGACAGATTTACATTGGAAAGAGGAACTAGACAGGGCTGCTGTCTCAGCCCTACCCTGTTTGCTCTAGATATAGAACCATTAGCCCAAATGATCAGACAGGAAAGTGCAATAGCAGGAATAGAAATTACTCAACAAAAACATGTTATTAGCCTTTTCGCAGATGACATCATGATCATGCCGAAAAATCCAGTAAGCTCCTTTATAAAGCTAATGCAAATTATGGAACAATTTGGTGAATATTCAGGATACAAATTAAACATATCTAAAACTCAAATCCTTATGTTTAACTGCGCTCCAAATCAAAAACTAAAAGAATTGAATTTAAACTGGGAAGCTAAATCAATTAAATACTTAGGAATAAACATAACCAAAAATGTAGCAAAGCTGTACCAAAGCAACTATGAATGTATTGACAAAGATATAAGGAAAGATTTCGAAAAATTGTCAACTTACCCGATGAGTTTTATTGACAGGATAAATACAGTGAAAATGAACATTTTACCACGCTTTTTGTATTTATTTCAATCCTTGCCGATAAATATACCGCAGATTCAGTTCCAAAGCTGGGATAAGCTTATATCAAGATTCATATGGGGGGGTAAAAGACCTAGGATAAGATATACCACACTGCAATTGCCTAAAGAAAGAGGGGGACTGGCACTTCCAAACTTAAAGGAATATTATCATGCAGCACAACTACGTCCTCTCATTTACTGGTGCAACTCCGATTATATAGCCCGCTGGAAAGACATCGACATACTTACATATGAGTCCCCAATTCAACCACTCATAGGGCAAAGAGAAATACCTCCCCATATTAAAGAAAAGGGAGACCTAGACCCCATAACAACATTTACACTAGAAAAATGGTATTCTATTATTAAACAATTGAAATTGGGAAGGGAACTTGGACTATTAGACTGGATAGCCTATGACAAAGGATTCAAACCAGGAAGCTATGACTGTAGATTCAAGCAATGGACAGAACAGGGTTTAACAGCCATATGCACGGTTATCCAGAAGGGAGAAATGAGAAGCTTTCAAGACCTGAAAAACCTCTTTGACCTAGAGAACAAAGATTTATTCAGATATATGCAAATGAGGGACTACTATACAAAAAAGGTTAAGAAAAATGAAGATGACGTACAACCTATTGTAAAGATTATTGCACGAGCTTACCATGATGATGTTCCCAAAGTTGTGTCAACCCTGTATTCGTGCTTGATGGAAGCCAAAAAAGATTCAACACTATGTCAAAACTAAATGGGAAAAAGAACTAAACGAAAGGATCTCAGATGAGATGTTGTGTGATATGTGGAAAATGCACCAGACCACTACACAGTCACACGGATGGAGAGAATTTCTGTGGAAAAACCAAATTCGTTTCTTTTACACACCCAAAATCACAAGTAAACAAACAAACACTTAACAATCATGCTGGAGACTTTGTAAACATCAGGAACCTCACCATACACATGTGTTTTGGAGCTGCAGTAAGATTCAACCTTTCTGGGACTGTGTACACTCTGTTATATGCAAGGTATTAGGATATATAATCCCTCTAACCTGTTTGGTATTATACCTGGGACATATGGAAGGATCTGTACATGTCGGAGATCAATACCTGATCAAGATCCTCCTAGCTGCTGGAAAGAAGGCTATCACTAAAAACTGGCTAAAGGCAGAAACACCAAGCTACAGACAATGGGTTAATATTATTGGTGATATCCTAATAATGGAGAAAATCACATACAAGTTGAAAGTAATGGAAGACACATTTCTTAAGGGCTGGGAAAAATGGTTAAGGTACATAACACATGAGTCATAAAAAACCAAGCAATATTTGATAACTAAGTAGATCGTCTCCGTGCAGGCACGGTTCTCTCTGAAATGTAATATTTGTTGTGTGTAATTGTACCTTGTGAAAAAATCTATAAAAAAAAGTAAAAAAATAAAAATAAAAAAACACTTAATCAATGTTTACCCAGGATCCATGCACCTTCCCTGGCTTGTAAAATGTGGTGATGCGCCCTGGAGGTATCCTACTATTTAAAACATGTATACACTCATGTACACCATTCATAGGGTTCCATAACACAATGCACACAGTCTGGAGCTCACTGGGGTCCTGCATTATGCTTTAATCAGGCTTGTTCATGAGTTTGTTAACGAAACGGACGGACCCAGCCTTTTCCCCCTAAAAGTTTAATCGTGGCCTTTGCGTTCAAATGATGGATGTTATCATTCACATGGCCCCCTAACACAATGCACACAGCCTGGAGCAGTGAATCGGCCGTTTTCACCCGCTTGTCTGTTTGCCTATCAGTTTGTTAACGAAACGGACGCATTTCCGTCCATTTGCCTATCAGTTTGTTAACGAAACGGACAGAGCCGGCGTTTTCCCCCTAAAAGTGATGTTTAATCGTGGCCTTTGCGTTCAAATGATGGATGTTATCATTCACATGGTCCCTTAACACAATGCACATAATCTGTAGCTCACTGGGGTCCTGCATATGCTTTAATCAGGCGTTTTAACACTTTTTCCCACGAAAATGATTTTTAATCATTTTTTTGGGGCTATATAAATCAAATTCCGGATAATGCGGAGCACAATTGTACTTTTTACTATTTTAATGTATTTGCATTATATATGTTTGGGCTATAAAAGTGACATATTTGGATGACTTTGTCAGTTTATGGAGCTTATCCCACAAATCCTGGAGGTTCCAGGCTGAATTTGGGAGCTCATAGGCGGCCTGCCATAGGCCCCCACCCGTGGAGAGAAAAGAAAATGAAAGAAAACGGTCAATTATATCTTAAAATAATCAAAAATGAAGTTTTTAAAAATTCTCGAAAAAAATGATAGAGTGCCAACGGAGAAGGGGCTCCGAGATGCTCAACCCTTCGGCGCTTCGGACCGAAGCCCCGAACACTTTTCCACCCCCCCGTTGCAACTGTATGTGCACTCTGGCTCGGATACATTTTGTTGCCCGGAGACCCCCCAGCATGGTTCTTCCCAAACTGGTCTCTGGAGGAATGCAGGCGTTGTCAAGGAATTATGAGAAACAATTTTCGGATACATTTCAACACTTTTAGCCGTTTTGTACAGTTCTCCAAAAAGTAAAGTGTTACTTTGTGACAGTGGAGGAATGCAAGGCGAGTTTTCAGGAAACTGTTGCCTTATTATGAGCAGCATTTTCGGACACATTATTTTTGTACATACACCCCAACTGTATTCTGGCTTGCATACCACTTGTGGAGCAACCACACTCTGTCATGGTTGCAAAACTTTGAGTTTGGGAAACTGGTCTCTGGAGGAATGCCGGCGTTGTCAAGGAATTATGAGACACAATTTTCGGATACATTTCAACACTTTTAGCCGTTTTGTACAGTTCTCCAAAAAGTAAAGTGTTACTTTGTGACAGTGGAGGAATGCAAGGCGAGTTTTCAGGAAACTGTAGCCGCATTATGAGC
The DNA here is from genome assembly GCF_949606895.1 of Notothenia rossii. Taxonomy (NCBI): domain Eukaryota; kingdom Metazoa; phylum Chordata; class Actinopteri; order Perciformes; family Nototheniidae; genus Notothenia; species Notothenia rossii. The sequence continues at coordinate 54,122,818 of NC_136901.1, read as the reverse complement.
AGCATTTTCAGACACATTATTTTTGTACATACACCCCAACTGGATTCTGGCTTGCATACCACTTGTGGAGCAACCACACTCTGTCATGGTTGCAAACTTTGAGTTTCCCGGACACATTTGTTGCCTTGGAGACCCCCCAGCATGGTTTTTAACAAACTTTAAGTTTTTGAAATGACCTCTGGAGGAATGCAAGGGGGGGATTGATGGGACTCTACCTGCCTTATGAGGCACTATTTTGGGATACATTTTTAACACTTTTAGCCCTTTTGTATGGTTCTCCAAAAAGTTGAATTAGACTTTTTCTGAGTCTGGAGGATTGCAAGGGGAGTTGGCAGGGGACTCTACCTGCATTATGAGGCACTATTTTGGGATACATTTGTTCATTTTCACCCATTTTCTATGGTTCTCCAAAAAGTTGACTTAGACTTTTTCTGAGTCTGGAGGAATGCAAGGGGAGTTGGCAGGGGACTCTACCCGCATTATGAGGCACTATTGTGGGATACATTTTTTCATTTTCACCCCTTTTCTATGGATGTCACAGATCAAATGGCAAACGCGACCCGCCATCGGAGGGCCTCTGCCGGCCCGGCCTCGTGCCGGTGCTCTGGCGGTCGGTTCTTCCGAACTGCGGGTTCGACTCTGATGGCCGGGAGGGACGAGGGAACCGTCGGGGGGGTCTGCTGGAGGCTCCTGCTGGAGGCTCCTGCTGGAGTCCTGCGTTTCCCCGGGACCTGGCTCGAAAAACTCGAAACCCTGACTCCAGTGCGGTGTGGCGGCCGTGCGCCTCCGGGTACCTGACTCCCCTGCCTCCTCCGTGTGCTGCGTGGGCTGCGTGGGGGTAACCCTGCGTGTCCGTTATCCTTAGTGTCTCTTACCTCCCGGGCCGACCGATATGAAGCGTTTCCAAGACGAACCGTCTGTCTCAGGGGTCCCACCACGGGTTCCGTAGCGGGGTGGAAGTTCCACCTCCCCACTTCGCCGCGGAGTGCAAGACAAACACCTGTTTCTCTAATCCTCCACTGTTGCATAGCGGCCTTAGTCGGCTGCGGCATTCAGCAATTGGCCTTGCTCCGGGCACAGGACCCTACTTCATCACAGGCTACCAGTTTGATCCTGCGTAACAACCACATATATGCTTGTCTGCAAAGAGGGAAATGCCTGGTCCCGTCCGGGGTTTCCTCTACGGCTAGTGTCCAGCCAGCTGCAGTATCAGCACATTTGACCCACCATCGGAGGGCCTCCTCCCCGGGTCCAGGTTCCGGTGCTTGGCAGTCGGTTCATCCAAACTGCGGGTTCGACTCTGCTCCTGAAGCGGACAAAGATATGTGTATTTGCCTGAAGGATGGAAATAAACAAAGAATTATATTTTACAGGACATGACGGATATGTGTTTTTTCCAGGCTTTTTGGAAATAAACCAAATGTGATTTTGCAGGGCATTACGTAGCTCATTTACCCATGTGATGTTGTGCAGTACATTACTGAGCTCATTTAACGATATGGTGTACCAGGAGAAGTGGGATGCTGCCATGTCCCAACTGGTCTCCGGAGGAATATAAGGAGAGTTGACAGGGGACTCTGCCCAGTGCTTATGAACCGAATGAGGGGTGTGTTAGAGGGGAAGGCTCTGGCTGTTTCTGCAGCCTCTGCTTCTACCTTCTCTCCCTACCCCGATACCAGCGCGTGCCTGCTGTAAAAGGCAGGTGCACGGGCTCTCACTGCCACTAACTCTGAGCCTGGCTCCTGAGCAGCACGTTCTCCCCTGCAGTCCGCCAGCAGATGAAAAACACCCACCTCTCCGCCTCTTCCGAGGGACGAGGGAACCGCGCTGGGGGGGTCTGCTGGAGGCTCCTGCCGGGTGCTCCGTACTGCGTTTCACCGGGACCTGGCTCGAAAAACTCGGAACCCTGATTCCAGTGCGGTGTGGCGGCCTCGCCCTGGCCGTCCACCGTGCGCCTCCGGGTACCTGACTCCCCTGCCTCCTGCGGGGGCAGGTGCCAGGTGTTCAATGCCTCCTCCCCCCGCTGCGGCGAAGGCCGGAGCGGGATGGAGCGCCCGGAGGTACTGTTATCCCCACGTTTTCGTACCCAAAACTGTCTTGTGAGCTCGTGGCAGAACCATGAAACAAAAAACAATCAATGTAACGGACCCATCACCAGCCCCGCGTTGGTGCGGAGTTGGGACCATTTTAACCAGGTGGTAACCCAAGTCCTCCCCTTGGTCCGTGTTCCCTGCATTGAAGCATCGGACCCATGGTTGCAATCACCAGTTAGCTAACGCAAATAAACGGAGAAACAGAAAAACCTTTAAATAGAATTCATTGTGTGTGTTTTAGGAAGGATGTTGTCCGAATGCCCGGTGTGCAGACTCTGCTATCTGGCTTTGAATAAGCACCTTAAGCACAAACATGCAGTGCGGAACCTGGAGGAAAGAGGCATCATTCTTAAAATGGCCAGTGGCAGAATAAATGTTCGGACCAAACCCTGTCCCATCACAGGGTGTTCGTATGCTGGGAAGAGACTACACCGTCATGTAACTCGTGACCACCCTGAGTTCTCCCGAGATGAGGCACATCAGGTCATGGCAAGGCTGAAGCATAGTGTGGCCATGCAGTTGCTCCATGACCTCCGAGAGACTAATCCCATCATTGGAATGGCTACATCATTGGATATAGACAATGAGGAGGAATACCCGGTGCACCCTCCACCCTTCTCCCCACATACCGAGTGTGACGAAGAGGACTGCAGGCAGGTGAGGCTGGAAAATGTGGCATTGAGGGCTCAGAAGGATGCCCTCATTGATGAGGTGAAGACCCTGCGCTCCAGGCTGAAACAGGGTCTAAAACCCAGGAAGCAGAGTGCCACTGCTGCTCTGCTTGAGGAAGACGAAGAATGTATACGATTTAAGGGCCTAGCAATCTCAAGTACCCCCGGCATGAACACAGTAGCCTCCGGCAGCAATACCCCTCTCAAGACCCTGGTGAAGACTGTGATGCGGTCCCCAGAAGCCTCCGGTAGTGAGACCCCGGTGAAGACTGTCATGCGGTCCGTAGAAGCCTCCGGTAGTGAGACCCCTCTCAAGTCTGTGATGCGGTCCCCAGAAGCTTCCGGAAGCAAGACCCCGGTGAAGACTGTCATGCGGTCCGTAGAAGCCTCCGATAGTGAGACCCCTCTCAAGTCTGTGATAAGGTCCCCAGAAGCCTCCGGAAGCAAGAACCCGGTGAAGACTGTCATGCGGTCCGTAGAAGCCTCCGGTAGTGAGACCCCTCTCAAGTCTGTGATGCGGTCCCCAGAAGCCTCCGGCAGTGAGACCCCGGTGAAGACTCTCATGCGGTCCGTAGAAGCCTCCGGTAGTGAGACCCCTCTCAAGTATGTGATGCGGTCCCCAGAAGCCTCCGGAAGCAAGACCCCGGTGAAGACTGTTATGCGGTCCGTCGAAGCCTCCGGTAGTGAGACCCCTCTCAAGTCTGTGATGCGGTCCCCAGAAGCCTCCGGTAGTGAGACCCCGGTGAAGACTGTCATGCGGTCCGTAGAAGCCTCCGCTAGTGAGACCCCTCTCAAGTCTGTGATAAGGTCCCCAGAAGCCTCTGGAAGCAAGACCCCGGTGAAGAATGTCATGCGGTCCGTAGAAGCCTCCGGTAGTGAGACACCTCTCAAGTCTGTGATGCGGTCCCCAGAAGCCTCCGGTAGTGAGACCCCGGTGAAGACTGTCATGTGGTCCGTAGAAGCCTCCGGTAGTGAGACCCCTCTCAAGTCTGTGATGCGGTCCCCAGAAGCCTCCGGAAGCAAGACCCCGGTGAAGACTGTTATGCGGTCCGTCGAAGCCTCCGGTAGTGAGACCCCTCTCAAGTCTGTGATGCGGTCCCCAGAAGCCTCCGGTAGTGAGACCCCGGTGAAGACTGTCATGCGGTCCGTAGAAGCCTCCGGTAGTGAGACCCCTCTCAAGTCTGTGATGCGGTCCCCAGAAGCCTCCGGAAGCAAGACCCCGGTGAAGACTGTTATGCGGTCCGTCGAAGCCTCCGGTAGTGAGACCCCTCTCAAGTCTGTGATGCGGTCCCCAGAAGCCTCCGGAAGCAAGACCCCGGTGAAGCCTGTCATGCGGTCCGCAGAAGCCTCCGGTAGTGAGACCCCTGTATGCCACAAGACCCGTGCGTCTGTCTCCAATAAGCTGAAAGCTAATCCGGCTAAGGACTGGCCCTCTCCCCGAAATCACTGGTCCACTGGGAAGGGACGGGGGAATACCATGCGTGGAATCACGTTGCCTAAAAGCATGGAGACGTACATTCAGACATACAGAGGTCATTGTGAGGGTGTCGCACCGACAGTAAAACGGAAAGAGCAAACAATGTGGGCTTCGTGAATAATTGGACAGCCTTCTGGGGAAAACCTGTTCTGATTAAGAGAGACGGCATTCATCCTACTTTGGAAGGTGCAAATCTCATTTCTGCAAACATTTCAGGGCTCTGTGGACTTAATCCATGACAAACTGGAGTTGAGACCAGGAGGCAGAGTCGCAGTCTTACACGCTTCTCTGCGCTCTCTCCTAGGCAGTCATCCATAGGAATCCCGACCCCAATAAAATACCCAATATTAACGGTGTGTGTGTCTGCCCAAGGAGAACTTAAGGTAAAACCTAATAGAGGTGTCATACATAATAACCTAATAAAAGAAAATGTAACAACTACTACAGTGCAACAAAACATGAAGATTAAATGTGGTCTCTTAAACATAAGATCTCTAGCATCTAAAGCAATACTGGTAAATGATTTAATTTCAGATTATAATATTGATATATGCTGTCTCACTGAAACTTGGTTGAGACATGAAGAATATGTCAGCATAAATGAGGCCACTCCACCCAGCCATATCAATACTCATATTGCCCGAGGCACGGGCCGAGGAGGTGGAGTTGCAGCAATCTTTGACTCAAGTTTACTTATCAATACTAAACAAAAATTAAATTATACCTCCTTTGAAAGCCTCATTTTCAGTCTTACGCATCCGACCTGGAAAACTTTGCAGCCAATCTTATTTGTTACAGTGTACCGTTCACCAGGTCCTTATTCAGAATTCTTATCAGAATTCTCTGAGTTTTTATCAGCTTTGGTACTTAAAACAGATAAAGTAATTATCGTAGGTGACTTTAATATTCATGTTGACGATGATAAAAATAGCCTTACTGTTGCATTTAACTCTATATTAGATTATGTTGGTTTCTGTCAGAGTGTAAATAAACCAACCCACTGCTATAATCACACTCTTGACCTTGTTCTGACTTATGGTATTGAAATTGAGCAACTATTAGTCGAACCGCATAATCCTGCTTTATCCGACCATTTCTTAGTAACTTTTGAAGTACTGTTACTAGACTACAAAGCATTAGCCAAAAGCTCCTGCAGCAGAAACCTATCTGTTAGTGCTATAGCCAAATTTAAGGAAGAGATTCCACCAATACTTAACTCGATAGCATGTCTGCATGTAGGGGAGGAAACTTATACAAAATGTACACCACCCCAAATTGATCATGTTGTTGATAGTGCTACAGATGCGCTGCGAATAAAATTAGACTCTGTTGCTCCGTTGAAAAAAAAGAAAATAAAACAACATAGATTAGCTCCATGGCATAATGCCGAAACCCGCAAAATAAAGCAAAAGTCGAGACAACTTGAAAGGATATGGCGTTCCACTAAACTTGAAGAATCTCGTTTAATTTGGCATATTACTCTCAATGAATATAAGAAAGCACTGCGTAAAGCGAGAGCAGCATACTACTCTTCATTAATAGATGAGAATAAGAATAATGCAAGATTTCTTTTCAGCACTGTAGCCAGGCTGACAGAGAGCCACAGCTCGACTGAGCCTTCTATTCCCATAGCACTCAGTAGTAATGATTTTATGTGCTTTTTTAACGATAAAATTGTTACTCTTAGAAACAAAATCAATGACCTCTTGCCTTTGACCAGTATAGTGTTATCAACAGCTCCCGGAAACGTAAGTTCTAATATTACACTAGATAGTAAACTAGAATGCTTTTCAGCCATAAACCTTGAACAATTAAATTCAATGATTCTCTCTTCTAAACCATCAACGTGTATCTTAGACCCGATTCCAACTAAGCTGTTAAAATAAGTTTTTCCATTAATTAGCACTTCTTTATTAAATATTATGAATATGTCTTTATTATCAGGCTATGTTCCAAAATCATTCAAAGTAGCAGTGATAAAACCGCTTCTTAAAAAGCACAACCTTGATCCAGAGGTTTTAGCCAACTATAGACCTATTTCTAATCTTCCGTTCCTCTCAAAAATTCTTGAGAAAGCAGTCGCAAAACAGCTGTGTGATTACTTAAAAAACTATGATTTATTTGAAGATTTTCAGTCTGGCTTTAGAACACAACATAGCAGAGAGACAGCTCTGGTTAAAGTCACAAATGACATTCTAATAGCCTCTGACAAGGGACTTGTCTCTATTCTTGTCTTGCTCGATCTTAGTGCTGCATTTGATACTATCGACCATGATATCCTATTGCAAAGATTAGAGCACTTAGTTAGCATACAGGGAACTGCTTTAGGCTGGTTTAGGTCCTATCTATCTGAACGCTCTCAGTTTGTACGTGTGAACGATGAATCTTCCATGCAAACCAAAGTTAGCCAAGGAGTGCCACAGGGCTCAGTGCTTGGACCTATTTTGTTCACCCTATATATGCTTCCGTTAGGCAATATTATAAGGAATCATTCTGTAAACTTTCATTGTTATGCGGATGATACTCAACTATATTTATCAATCAAGCCTGATGAAATTAATCATCTAAATGAAATTCAAGACTGCCTCAAGGACTTAAAAACGTGGATGACCTTAAATTTGTTGATGTTAAACACGACCAAAACTGAAGTTATTGTACTTGGCCCAAAGAATCTACGAAACAAATTATCTAAAGATATATTAACTATGGATGGCATTAATTTGGCCTCCAATGAGACTGTAAGGAATCTTGGTGTTATATTTGATCAGGATTTATCCTTTAACACCCACATAAAATCAATTTCAAGGACCGCCTACTTCCATCTACGTAACATTGCAAAAATCAGGCATATCTTGCCTCAAAACGATGCAGAGAAACTAGTCCATGCATTTGTTACTTCAAGGCTGGATTATTGTAACTCCTTATTATCAGGGTGTACCAAGAAGTCAGTCAAGTCGCTTCAGCTGATTCAAAATGCTGCAGCTCGTGTACAAACCAGAGTTAGGAAAAGGGACCACATTACTCCTGTTCTGGCTGCCTTACACTGGCTCCCTATAGAACACAGGATATAATTTAAAATTCTTCTTCTCGCCTACAAAGCCCTTAATGGGCAGGCGCCGGGTTGTTGGTTGTTCCTAGAGTCTCTAAAAGTACAATGGGAGCCAGAGCCTTTTCTTATCAAGCTCCACTTTTGTGGAATCAGCTTCCAGTTTGTGTTCGGACGGCAGACACCCTATCCGTTTTTAACCCTCCTGTTGTCCTGGGGTCATTTTTGACCCCAAAAGGAAATCTATTGCTGTCAAAAATAGGTTTTTAATTCATCAAATGGTCTGAAAATTATAGGGGTGGTTCAATACTATGCTCTTAACGAGAACAATACATTTGAAGTAATTTCATTGAATTATGGGTGTTTTATTGTATTTTATAACACCTTGAGCCCTCTGGGGTCAAAAATGACCCCGCAGGACAAAGTGGAGCGATGGGGCAAATGTTTTCAGCATAATGCTGCAACAACCCCCTGCCTGCTCCTCGGAGCGCACACACACACACACACACACACACACACACACACACACACACACGCACACACACACACACACACACACACACACACACACACACACACACACACTTTTGATGTATAGGATCAAGCAATTTTTAGATCAACAAAAATCATAAACAAAAAAGATAAACGAAAAACAAACAGGCCTTTTCTCACGGTTGCTGGGGCATTTCACCTTTTAGTCCCTCCCTCCTTACGACACACACACACACACACACACACACACACACACACACACACACACACACACACACACACACACACACACACACACACACACACACACACACACACACACACACACACACACACACACACTTTTGATGTATAGGATCAAGCAATTTTTAGATCAACAAAAATCATAAACAAAAAAGATAAACGAAAAACAAACAGGCCTTTTCTCACGGTTGCTGGGGCATTTCACCTTTTAGTCCCTCCCTCCTTACGACACACACACACACACACACACACACACACACACACACACACACACACACACACACACACACACACACACACACACACGATGTATTCTTTGATGTATTGGATCAATCAATTGTCAAGTCAAAAACAAACGGGCCTTTTCTCACAAATGTTGGGGCATTTCACATTTTATTCTGAGAGAGACAGGCAGCAAAATGAGGAGGCAGAAACATTTGACTGTGGAGGAGGTTCATTAGCTAATCTTTAACCGTGTTATGGAGGAAAAATCAACCGATGAGGAGGATTCAGGGTCAGAAGAGGAGGAAACTCATGAAGAGGTGATCAATGTAAGTTACAAACCAAATTCTTCCTCTGAAGAAGCCCCCACATCGCCCACTTCTGAAATGGAAGAAGGTTTTTCAATGGAGGAAAATGAATAGGAAGAGGTAGAATCAGAAATGGAAGAAGTTTCAGAAGTGGAGGACCGCACTTATTTTGAGGAAGTGGAAGAATCCACTGATGAGGAAGAATCTGAGGAAGAGGACCCAGCTGAGATGGAAGAATATTTCCAATCTAAGAATGAAAAAATGATCTGGTCTTCCATCCCTCCCATTGACGGACGTCGCATGGTAACAGTAGAGAAAGCAGAGAGAGAGACAAGTCGCCAGGGTCCAACCCTGTATGCAAGGTCTTGTATTGAGGACATAAAGTCCGCTTTTTATCTGTTTCTGCCCAAGGCCATCGAAGAGTCAGTGCTGAACATGACTAACAAGGAGGGGCAGCGTGTTTATGGGAAAAAATGGAGAAAGATGGATCCAATGGACCTGCAGGCATAACTGGGTTTGTTGGTTCTAGCTGGAGTGTACCGATCCAGCAAAGAGGCTACAGCAAGTCTATGGAATGCAGAGTCTGGTAGGGCGATTTTCCGTGCTACCATGACACTTAAAATGTTTCATAAAATCTCCAGAGTCATAAGATTTGATCAATCAATCAATCAATCAATGTTTATTTATATAGCCCAATATCACAAATGTTACATTTGTCTCAGTGGACTTCACAGTTTGTACAGAATATCAGTATGACAATACGACACCCTCTGTCCTTAGACCCTCACATCGTACAAGGAAAAACTTCCAGAGAAAACCCCACAGTTTAAAGGGAAAAATGGGAGAAACCTCAGGGAGAGCAACAGAGGAGGGATCCCTCTCCCAGGACGGACAGACGTGCAATAGATGCCGTGTGTAAATTGAAAAGATAATACATTTGCAACATAGGTAGTCCAAATGTTTTGAAATGCATGTGTGTATAATAAGAAGATGAATCCACGAGGATATCCATCCAGGACTTATGATCCAGGACCACAGCCACGACTCAAGATCCAGGACTCGCAATCCATGACACAGGACCGCAGGATCATCCATGACTCCGGATCCCGGCGTATATAGACACCAAAAAGAAAGACATTTGGGGAAGCTGGGTTAATCGGAACATGAGAGTACACAGGTATAGACAGAGAGAAGGAAGAAGTAAGATGTCCCCCGACAAACTAAGCCTATATCAGCAAAACTAGGGGCTGAATCTAATCAGCCCTAACTATAAGCTTTATCAAAAAGGAAGGTCTTAAGCGCACTCTTAAAAACGGATAGGGTGTCTGCCGTCCGAACACAAACTGGAAGCTGATTCCACAAAAGTGGAGCTTGATAAGAAAAGGCTCTGGCTCCCATTGTACTTTTAGAGACTCTAGGAACAACCAACAACCCTGCATTCTTGGAACGCAATGCCCTAGTAGGACAATAGGGTATAATGAGTTCTTTAAGGTAAGATGGCGCCTGCCCATTAAGGGCTTTGTAGGCGAGAAGAAGAATTTTAAATTCTATCCTGTGTTCTATAGGGAGCCAGTGTAAGGCAGCCAGAACAGGAGTAATGTGGTCCCTTTTCCTAACTCTGGTTAGTACACGAGCTGCAGCATTTTGAATCAGCTGAAGCGACTTGACTGACTTCTTGGTACACCCTGATAATAAGGAGTTACAATAATCCAGCCTTGAAGTAACAAATGTATGGACTAGTTTCTCTGCATCGTTTTGAGGCAAGATATGCCTGATTTTTGCAATGTTACGTAGATGGAAGTAGGCGGTCCTTGAAATTGATTTTATGTGGGCGTTAAAGGATAAATCCTGATCAAATATAACACCAAGATTCCTTACAGTCTCACTGGAGGCCAAATTAATGCCATCCATAGTTAATATATCTTTAGATAATTGGTTTCTTAGATTCTTCGGGCCAAGTACAATAACTTCAGTTTTGGTCGTGTTTAACATCAAAAAATTTAAGGTCATCCACGTTTTTAAGTCCTTGAGGCAGTCTTGAATTTTATTTAGATGATTAATTTCATCAGGCTTGATTGATAAATATAGTTGAGTATCATCCGCATAACAATGAACGTTTACAGAATGATTCCTTATAATATTGCCTAACGGAAGCATATATAGGGTGAACAAAATAGGTCCAAGCACTGAGCCCTGTGGCACTCCATGGCTAACTTTGGTTTGCATGGAAGATTCATCGTTGACACGTACAAACTGAGAGCGTTCAGATAGATAAGACCTAAACCAGCCTAAAGCAGTTCCCTGTATGCCAACTAAGTGCTCTAGTCTTTGCAATAGGATATCATGGTCGATAGTATCAAATGCAGCACTAAGATCGAGTAAGACAAGAATAGAGACAAGTCCCTTGTCAGAGGCTATTAGAATGTCATTTGTGACTTTAACCAGAGCTGTCTCTGTGCTATGTTGTGTTCTAAAGCCAGACTGAAAATCTTCAAATAAATCATAGTTTCTTAAGTAATCACACAGCTGTTTTGCGACTGCTTTCTCAAGAATTTTTGAGAGGAACGGAAGATTAGAAATAGGTCTATAGTTGGCTAAAACCTCTGGATCGAGGTTGTGCTTTTTAAGAAGCGGTTTTATCACTGCTACTTTGAATGATTTTGGAACATAGCCTGATAATAAAGACATATTCATAATATTTAATAAAGAAGTGCTAATTAATGGAAAAACTTCTTTTAACAGCTCAGTTGGAATCGGGTCTAAGATACACGTTGATGGTTTAGAAGAGAGAATCATTGAATTTAATTGTTCAAGGTTTATGGCTAAAAAGCATTCTAGTTTACTATCTAGTGTAATATTATTAGAACTTACGTTTCCGGGAGCTGTTGATAACACTATACTGGTCAAAGGCAAGAGGTCATTGATTTTGTTTCTAAGAGTAACAATTTTATCGTTAAAAAAGCACATAAAATCATTACTACTGAGTGCTATGGGAATAGAAGGCTCAGTCGAGCTGTGGCTCTCTGTCAGCCTGGCTACAGTGCTGAAAAGAAATCTTGCATTATTCTTATTCTCATCTATTAATGAAGAGTAGTATGCTGCTCTCGCTTTACGCAGTGCTTTCTTATATTCATTGAGAGTAATATGCCAAATTAAACGAGATTCTTCAAGTTTAGTGGAACGCCATATCCTTTCAAGTTGTCTCGACTTTTGCTTTATTTTGCGGGTTTCGGCATTATGCCATGGAGCTAATCTATGTTGTTTTATTTTCTTCTTTTTCAAAGGAGCAACAGAGTCTAATTTTATTCGCAGCGCATCTGTAGCACTATCAACAACATGATCAATTTGGGGTGGTGTACATTTTGTATAAGTTTCCTCCCCTACATGCAGACATGCTATCGAGTTAAGTATTGGTGGAATCTCTTCCTTAAATTTGGCTATAGCACTAACAGATAGGTTTCTGCTGCAGGAGCTTTTGGCTAATGCTTTGTAGTCTAGTAACAGTACTTCAAAAGTTACTAAGAAATGGTCGGATAAAGCAGGATTATGCGGTTCGACTAATAGTTGCTCAATTTCAATACCATAAGTCAGAACAAGGTCAAGAGTGTGATTATAGCAGTGGGTTGGTTTATTTACACTCTGACAGAAACCAACAGAATCTAATATAGAGTTAAATGCAACAGTAAGGCTATTTTTATCATCGTCAACATGAATATTAAAGTCACCTACGATAATTACTTTATCTGTTTTAAGTACCAAAGCTGATAAAAACTCAGAGAATTCTGATAAGAATTCTGAATAAGGACCTGGTGCACGGTACACTGTAACAAATAAGATTGGCTGCAAAGTTTTCCAGGTCGGATGCGTAAGACTGAAAATGAGGCTTTCAAAGGAGGTATAATTTAATTTTTGTTTAGTATTGATAAGTAAACTTGAGTCAAAGATTGCTGCAACTCCACCTCCTCGGCCCGTGCCTCGGGCAATATGAGTATTGATATGGCTGGGTGGAGTGGCCTCATTTATGCTGACATATTCTTCATGTCTCAACCAAGTTTCAGTGAGACAGCATATATCAATATTATAATCTGATATTAAATCATTTACCAGTATTGCTTTAGATGCTAGAGATCTTATGTTTAAGAGACCACATTTAATCTTCATGTTTTGTTGCACTGTAGTAGTTGTTACATTTACTTTTATTAGGTTATTATGTATGACACCTCTATTAGGTTTTACCTTAAATTGTCCTTGGGCAGACACACACACCGTTAATATTGGGTATTTTATTGGGGTCGGGATTCCTATGGATGACTGCCTAGGAGAGAGCGCAGAGAAGCGTGTAAGACTGCGACTCTGCCTCCTGGTCTCAACTCCAGTTTGTCATGGATTAAGTCCACAGAGCCCTGAAATGTTTGCCGAAATGAGATTTGCACCTTCCAAAGTAGGATGAATGCCGTCTCTCTTAATCAGACCAGGTTTTCCCCAGAAGGCTGTCCAATTATTCACGAAGCCCACATTGTTTGCTGGGCACCACCAAGACAACCAGCGCTGAAATGATGACATGCGGCTATACATGTCATCATTGATCAGATTGGGGAGGGGACCAGAGAAGATTACGGTGTCCGACATTGTTTTAGCATAACTACACACCGACGCCACATTAAGTTTGGTGCATTCTGATTGGCGTAAACGAACATCATTACCACCGACGTGAATAACAATCCTACTGTATTTACGTTTATTTTTAGCCAGCAGTCTTAGATGCGCCTCAACGTCGCCCGCTCTGGCCCCCGGAATGCATCTGACTGTGGACGCTTCGGTCTCTAAATTCACGTGTCTCATAATAGAGCTACCAATAACCAGAGTTGGCTTCTCAGCGGGTGTCTCGCTGAGTGGGGAATATCTGTTAGATACGTGAACGGGTTGGTGGGGACCTGCGGGTTTCGCGTTATGCCCCTTCTGAACAGTCACCCATTCTCCCTGCTGCTCGGGAGTTGCCGGGGGACGGCTAAGAGGAGCTACCTTTTGCCGGTCCGCACCGGCTAACATGGGCTTTACTGTAGCTGAGTTATTTTCTAAGATGCGGAGCCGGGCTTCTATGGCTATGATTCCCGCCTCCAACCTAACAACTATACTACATTTAACACATGTATCGGTACCAGTAAAGGAGGTAGGGGAGTAACCAAACATGAGACAGTTAGAGCAGGAAATAGCACCCGAGGGTGGGGAAAGAGCCATGGCTAGCTATCAAGCTAAAGTAGCTACCGTTAGCAAACCCGAAAAGAGTGTAGGCAACTGTGGAGTTACAGTCGCTAAGAGAAGGAGAGTTTGTGAGTGCTTAAGCTGTAGTAACGTGTGATTACAACGTCAGGCAGTTGCCGTGATCAAGAGTTTTAAAACGATCGATTAAGTTAAGATAACAAGCTATCAGCAACAGAACAGGCACACGGGATACCCGGAGATGACAACAACAACCGGAAGTTACAACATGCTTACCGCAATAGTGGTCCGTGTAGAAACGTGTCCAAAAGACACTCTGAGTACTGATACACACTCTACTCCACTCTATTTGATGACAAAGACACAAGAAAAGATCGCCGGGCATGAGACAAACTTGCTCCAATTCGAGACGTTTGGGACATGTGGGTGTCTCTCCTGCCAATGATGTACAATCCAGGCACTAATGTGACTGTCGATGAGTGCCTGGTCCCATTCAGAGGTCGCTGTCCATTCAAACAGTATATCCCAAGCAAACCAGGGAAATATGGGAGACAAATATGGGCAGCATGCCAGCATGCCAGGTCAAGCTACGCATGGAATATGCAGACATACACTGGCAAACCTGCTGGTGAGACGTCAGAAAAAAATCAGGGCATGCGAGTTGTCCTTGACATGACAGAAGGCCTCCAGGGAAAAACGATAACCTGTGACAACTTATTTACTTCACATGCCCTTGGCCTGGCGCTGCTGAAAAGAAAGCTGTTCATGGTGGGAACAGTAAGGAGAAATAAACCTGAGCTTCCCCCTGCACTGGTGTCAAAAGCCGACAGGGCTCGTTTCTCATCGAAGTTTGCTTTCACCGAGACCCATGCTCTGGTGTCCTATCTCCCCAAAAAACAGAGAAATGTTCTTCTGATGAGCACTCTGCATCGGGATGCAGCTGTGAGCGACAGGGATGACAAAAGGCCCAAAATCATCGAAGATTACAATCACAACAAAGGAGGTGTCGATAACCTTGACAAGGTTACCAGTGTGTACACGTGCAAAAGAATGACAGCCCGTTGGCCCCTAGTTGTCTTCTTCAACATTCTCGACGTGTCTGCATACAATTCCTTTGTCCTGTGGTCTGAGATCAACCCAGCCTGGAATCAGAAATGCGTGAAGTTTCCACTTTAAATTCTTGAAATAAGAGTCAAGCAAGACAGGGTCAAAATGACCCCAGAGGGCACAAGGTGTGATTATGTGTTGTCATTACAAAATATATAAATTATTCAAAAAGGGCATCCTTATTAAACTTTGACATATACCAGTCTCTGATAAGACAAATAGTCACAATACGATATGTTCAAATTATTAAATAGTTTCATTTATTTTTTAACTCAGAAAACGGTAAAATTTCATATAAAAAAGGTATTTTTGCCCTAAATTCCAAAACAAAGGGAAAAATGTATAGTATTGAGTTGGACTGAAGCAAAACTAAAGGTGTAACACAAAATGGATTGACATTTCATACTTTATGCTTGAAATAAGAGTCAAGCAAGACGGGGTCAAAAATGACCCCAGAGGGCACAAGGTGTGATTATGCGTTGTTATTAAAAATATATAAATTATTCAAAAAGGGCATCCTTACTAAACTTTTACATATACCAGTCTCTGATAAGACAAATAGTCACAACACAATATTGTCAAATTAATTCATTGTTTCACTTTTTTTTTGTATCAGAAAATTGTATAATTTCATATAAATAAGGGTCTATCGGCACTAAATTCCAAAACTGAGGGAGAAATGTGTGGTAATGGGTTGTACTGAAGTAGAACTAAAGGTGTAAGACAACATTTATTCACATTTTATACTTTATGCGTTAAATATCAAACAAGCAAGATGGGGTCATTTTTGACCCCAGAGGGCACAAGATGCATAGTAATCGGGAGGACATTACGAGGTTAAGAGTGCGCTTAAGACCTTCCTTTTTGATAAAGCTTATAGTTAGGGCTGATTAGATTCAGCCCCTAGTTTTGCTGATATAGGCTTAGTTTGTCGGGGGACATCTTACTTCTTCCTTCTCTCTGTCTATACCTGTGTACTCTCATGTTCCGATTAACCCAGCTTCCCCAAATTTCTTTCTTTTTGGTGTCTATATTCGCCGGGATCCGGAGTCATGGATGATCCTGCGGTCCTGTGTCATGGATTGCGAGTCCTGGATCTTGAGTCGTGGCTGTGGTCCTGGATCATAAGTCCTGGATGGATATCCTCGTGGATTAATCTTCTTATTATACACACATGCATTTCCAAACATTTGGACTACCTATGTTGCAAATGTATTATCTTTTCAATTTATACACGGCATCTATTGCACGTCTGTCCGTCCTGGGAGAAGGATCCCTCCTCTGTTGCTCTCCCTGAGGTTTCTCCCATTTTTCCCTTTAAACTGTGGGGTTTTCTCTGGAAGTTTTTCCTTGTACGATGTGAGGGTCTAAGGACAGAGGGTGTCGTATTGTCATACTGATATTCTGTACAAACTGTGAAGTCCACTGAGACAAATGTAACATTTGTGATATTCGGCTATATAAATAAACATTGATTGATTGATTGATTGATTGATTGATTGATTGAAAGAGAATTGTA
Organism: Notothenia rossii; assembly: GCF_949606895.1. Taxonomy (NCBI): domain Eukaryota; kingdom Metazoa; phylum Chordata; class Actinopteri; order Perciformes; family Nototheniidae; genus Notothenia; species Notothenia rossii. Next base: position 54,106,420 of record NC_136901.1, on the reverse strand, counting down.
TGTCCAATGTCAGCCGGATAAAGAACTTCCTAGTATTCAGGACCCATGGTGTTGACCGGCTGTCAGACTGGCTGTTTCTAAAAGACACAAAGAGGGTCCGTGGCTGGAGCGAGTATATTTCAAAGTCGGGCCGGGCAGTCACAACATCGCTGTTGTTCCTGAAGACTGTGAACCATTTCCTGAGGTACTTGTCTGCGTCAAAGCTCCGGGGGTGCAGGCTCACCCAGTCTGATATGACCCACATCATCAGAGAGGTGAAAGCCAACATGAACGATTTGAAAAAGTCTGTCACTGTCCACCAGTTTAAGGTGAAGAGGAACAAGCTGGATCGTCTGCCGAGCCAGGCGGAGCTTCTCGCCGCCATGGCGGCCGCTGAGAAGCGCATCCCGGATCTCCTTGACCTGATGGCTAGCAATCCGACCTCAATCACCCAGTACCTGCTATATGGCTATCTAACCCTCCATTGGAGCCTCCTGTATGGCCACCGTCCGGGTGTGTACGCAAACATGACCAACACGGAGGTCTTTGAGGCGGACAGAAGGGGCACTGCTGAGGGCTACATCATCCACGTGCAGGATCACAAGACTGCCAAGACATTTGGCGAAGCACAGCTGGTGCTTACAATAAAGGAGTTTAGCTGGGTCATGCGGTGGATGGGGATAAAAGAGGGCTTGTCGGGTCCTCAGAGTGAATTCTTCCTTTTCACAACGGGGAAGCACGCTTCCAAGAACCTGAACGCTCCCTTGAAGAGGGCTTGGGCTGACGCTGAGCTAGAAACAACCATCACCTTCACCATCTTGCGCACTGCCCTGGCTGACAATATCAAGCATCACCAAGATCCAGAAAGCAGGTTGATTCTCGCTAGGTTTATGTGTCACGACGTAAGCACTGCAGACCGGTTCTACGCAAATACGCCTGGAATAAAGGAGGGATTGAAGATCCGCTCCATGTTCAGGGCGGCAGCAGCTGCAGCAGCATCATCAGAAGGAGGTCTACCACCGTCAGCTACCTCCGAAGAGGACTCAGGGGCGGAGAGCAGCGATACCTCTTCTTCAGGGCCGGTTGATACTCCTGATGAGGGGACAGGTGCCGTGGACTCAACCTTTTTTCCCCGATGCACCGTACAAGTTAGACGGCTAATATGGCCCCCAGGCCCCTGCTAATCATGTTGTTATTATGTTTATTATGTATATTTTGTATACTGTTTTTGTAAAAATCGTGTGATAATTAAATAAATAATAAAACATTAGTATAACCTTGAAGGTTCCCAGGGGCAAATACAGTGCCAGGTATCAGACTATTTAAACAATGTTTAACCATGATTAAGACACCTTCCCTGGCTTGTAAAATGCGGTGATGCGCCCTGGACGTATCAGACTATTTTAAACAACTTTTCCCCGCCTTTCAAACACGTATCCCTGGGTGTTTTAGCCTGTCATTTTGCAGGATATCATTTAACATTGACCCTCTCCTGAAAATGAACATATTCTGTGCATTTCCGGGAGAGGTTACATGTTAAATTATATCCTGCAAAATGACAGGCTAAAACGCTCTTCCATACGTTTAAAAACACTTTCCCGACTATTTTAAACATTATTTCTGGCTTGTAAAGTGCGGTGATGAGCCCTGGTAGTATCAGACTATTTAAAGGGTTACCAGGAGCATGAGAATATCCTCCAAAGAAGGGGTTGGTGTGTCGTGAAGAAGGCCGAATATGGATGCCGATGTGCGGACGGTAAAGCACCGCAAAATCCACCCCCTTAAGGGTTACCAGGGGCATGAGGTTCTGTAGGGTGTGATCATATGGGTTTAGTCCGTGGGGGAGTGCTTAAGTCCGGGGGCCCGGGGACTCACGGTGCGCGAGGTTATGGAAGTGCCACTGTTGCCGGAGGTCCTTAGTCCGTCCTTTGGGGCTCTGTGAGGGGCTACAGAGAGGTGGTTTTCCCGGTCCCTCTCCTGGAGGTATCAAATAACCTGAGCTCCATGTGAGGGAGAGAGGCTGGAGGTCATTAGGCCGTCCTTTGGGGTTCTGTGAGGTGCCAAAGAGAGGAGCTTTTCCCGGTCCCTCTCCTGGAGGTGTGAAAAAACCTGTTTGCCCGTATTAGGAAGCCGAGCTGGAGCTACTTCGGGGGTCTGTGAGCAGCCACAGAGAGGTGCTTTTCCCGGTTTATTTCATGGAAGTCTGACATGAGCAGAGTGTGCATGCTTTGAAACTAATACACCCACGCTTAGCATGCTATTTTAGGGTATACATCTTATCACCATGGATGTACCTGTATTTAAATAAAGCTTACAGCACCGGGCATTCCCAGGCGGTCTCCCATCCAAGTACTGACCCGGCCCGACCCTGCATTACTATGGGTCTCTGACACAATCAGACTTTTACCACACTGTTAGCAGGCTTTAATCAGATTTTTAGCACTCTTTCCCCCGCAGAAACTAATTTAAATCACCGTGGTCGCCATGGTGGGGATTTAGGAATGTACCTGTGTGTGGTGCGGAGCTTCCCTGCACTTTAGATCCATTGATTTGCCCTGTTTTTGTTGTATTTTTTATTGTTAATGCACTGTGCTCCCTGGGATGATGCGCTCTCCTGTGGGGACACATGAGAACTGCACTCAAATCACTTTGTGCTTTTTAAACAGTTTAAAATAGTTTTTTCCACATTTAAAAACCGCTTTCTGCCATGGAAATCATTTCTAATCATTATTACCGTTATGGAAGGGCTGCAGGAACACTTTCCCCGCCTTGCAAACATTTATTCCTGGGTAAAATAATCCATTTGTTCCGCCTGCTTTCCGTCAGCACCTGCGGCTGTCGGATTAAAACAGTTTAATGCACTTTTAACACTCATGTACACCGTTCATATGGTTCCCTAACACAGTGCACACAGTCTGGAGCTCTCACTGGGACCCTGCACAGGCTCCAGTCCGGCATTTTAACGATTGGCCATTCAAATGTTAACGAAACGGACAGACTTCCGTGCGCATCAGCGGCTGTCGGATTAAAACAGCTTAATGCGCGTTTACCACTCACGCAGCCAGGATTCCTGCTCCTTTCCTGGGTTACAAAGTGAGGTGACGCAGCCTGTCCTCTGAGTCTCCCCGCCTCTCAGAGACTTATTTCTGGGTAAAAAAAGCCATGTGCTCTGCCCCCTGGATCTCTGCATGTGTGTGTGCCTGTGAGTCTCTGGCTACTGTCCACATGCCCGCATTATGAGGCACTATTTTCGGATACATTTTCTCATTTTCACCACTTTTCCCTGGGTAAAATTAGGTCTGTCACTTTGGCTAACCGCACCACTGTCGGTCGTCTCCCGAGAGTGGACGTCCATTGCCTGTAAATAGGGCTAACATTAGGTCTGTCACTTTGGCTAACCGCACCACTGTCGGTCGTCTCCCGAGAGTGGACATCCATTGCCCCTAAGTGGGGTTAGGGTTTAACCCTAGGGTTTTCGGACCCCCCCAGACCCCCCCAATAAAGCAAAACTGCAAGCTTCAGAGTGGCCTTTTATTGTGGCCAGCCTAAGGCACACCTGTGCAATAATCATGCTGTCTAATCAGCATCTTCAGTGCATGACATTAAGGATTTTGGGAGATGGCCCTGTGGGCCATCTAAGCTAATTTACAGATGGCCCTGAGCCCAATAGAGATTGCCCTGAAAAATGCGCGCGGACGAAATGACACACGAAGGGTTTGGGGGGCCTCCCCCTAGAACATTTAGATTTTTGCAGGCCTTAGATGCTGTCTGGTGCATTCTCGAGACTGAATTATAAGATGAACCACCACAATATTATATTGTACAATTTCAATGTTATTCTTCATTTCACTTGTTTGTTTGTTCTTGTTTGTGTTTGCTCTCTTGCATGTCCTGCATAGCTATAAGAAATACTTAAGTTGTTGGTCAAGACACTTTCCATCTGATGAAGGCAAATGTCTTCCCAGATGTAAAAAAGTAGAAAACATTACATTCAGTTGTAACTGCCAAAACAAACATTATTTACACTAGTATGGCCCCTGTTAAAAATGTTTGTAATGTTATCTACTGTAAGTTGGTCAAACGAATGCCTCCTCATCCGGAAGCTGACCGAGCAGACCCGAGCAGCAGTCGAGAGGAGCCGAGCGCATCCGCGAAGCACACAAAATGGCGACCTCAGAGTTCCCGTTAGCCGGCAAATCTAAATCTCTTCGGTCAAAAGAATTTCCCTTTAGCGCAATACCGCTTCAGTTGCGCCACTTATGTGACAGACAAGAATAGTCAATTATAATGTCTAACACTTAATGTGGAGAAAGAGATGTGCTGTATGGGTTGATTGTGCGTTGATCTGTTGGTAATGCCTCGGGGTTCCGGTGGGCATGTAAACAAATGCATAATGCTGCGCTATACTGTACTGTGTGGCCTCACCCAGTTTCATAGCAACGCTTATTGTTTAGGTGTCTTTTAATAAGCAGGTAGTCATATCATTAGCTAGAACTAGCTGGATCTTATCGATATGGACATAAACGCGAGTGAAGTCTAATCTGACGGGAGAGAGAGTCAGCTGCTGCTGACGAGTCGACACGCAGCTCTGCATGATCACATGCAGCGTTGAGCGGACAAAACACACACTTCAGGTTAGAATATCACACGTAGCTATTTTAATTACCTCTCAAACTACCGTAACTAGTTATAGATATGTTTAGTTTCACTGTCGGGTCACTCATTACTGGATCCGCAAGCTGCATGACACTGGCATAATAGATTGCCCGATCGGGCAACCAGCAGGTGAGGCTTCATTGCCCGAGCTAAATACTAGATGGCCCCGGGCCATCGGGCAGCCCTTAATGTCGAGCCCTGGTCTTGATATGCCACACCTGCAGGGTCGGCGTCATGGGTGGGCATTCGCGGGCCATGCCCCCCCAAATGAGTCACTGTGTCCCCCCTGCCAGGCCAGGCAAGCCCTGCCACTTTGCCGTTTTTTTAATTTATTTTTGTATCATATTATAAGTGAAAACGTTTCCACTCAATCTTTTTTGTGTGAAATAAATCAGAAATAAAGAATATAAATAAAAAACACAGCCTGAGGTGTGCTCACTGGTGATTGGTGTGTTTCTTGACCAATGACCCCGGCCTTCGATTTGTTGTTATTAATTCAAAAAATGCGCTTATAATTAGCAAGTCAGTGAGACGAAGCTAATGCTCGGACTGTCGGACAGTAATAAAGTAATGTGTATATACGTAAATGGCTGCTAGGTGCAGCTGCTACACGGCCTCCTCCAACTCCTCCACCTCCTCCACCTCCTGAAAACGAAGGGAATAATGCATCCATCTCCAGCATCGCCGGGGGCACCACCTCTGAAGAGTTGGAGCCGTGCTCTTCGACCAGCCAACCTGCAAGCCAAGCCCATCCACCTGCTGCAGCTAACGTTAGCGCTGGAATTCAACAACCCATAGATGATATTGGAACTGATCAGCCCAAACAAATCTTCTTAAAACAGTACCCGTACAGCATCCTCACTGGCAGGAGGCGTTCGTTTGTCTCTGCTCAACTGGCTTGAATACAGTGTCAAGGCCGATGCTGCATTTTGTTTCTGCTGTCGGCAGTCTAGCAAAACCCGAAGAATGGATGCATTTATGTCTGTTGGCTTCCGTAACTGGAAAAGGGGATCCCTCAGGGTCAATATCAATTATTGATCAGAACTTATCTTTCAAGTCACACACTGAAAATGTTGTTTTAAAATTAGGTTTCTCCTTTCAGACAAGGAAACATTTGATCTCTGTAACGTTTTTACCAGTATTGGATTCTGGCGATCTGCTTTACATGAATGCCTCTAACCAGTGCCTAAAGACTTTGGATACTGTGTACCATTGCATTGTGCATTACTTTTTATTACTGGAACGATATATATATTGTGAGTATGGAATAAATATGCACTTTATGAAAAGTATTAGTTGGTTACTGTTAGTAAAAACAGTAAGGTTAATAGCCTACTGGATGTTTTGTTTTGCTAGTGGATCGCCAGGCCCTCTGACCTGATCTGTGGAGTCTCAGCTGTTCATATGAACAGGGCTCGACATTATAAATGGCCCGCTGGCCCGGAAGCATTATTTAGACACCCCGGCCAGCATAACGTACTTTCAAATCGCCCCACAGCTGTTTGCTGCGGAGCGCAGCGCGAGCAGTCTCCGGTGAGCGGGAGCGCACTCATTCACTACAGTCAGTAGTGGGAACCGCAGTAGACAAAAGGCGTTGCTATAGCAACACGTCATGTTTATGTGAAAAGAGGTGGGGTCAATATGACCCGCTGGCGGAAATAGGTAACAACAACAGAGGGTGCTACATAACATACTTTCAGGTGTGTGTGTGTGTGTGTGTGTGTGTGTGTGTGTGTGTGTGTGTGTGTGTGTGTGTGTGTGTGTGTGTGTGTGTGTGTGTGTGTGTGTGTGTGTGTGTGTGTGTGTGTGTGTGTGTGTGTGTGTGTGTGTGTGTGTGTGTGTGTGTGTGTGTGTGTGAGAGAGAGAGACTTGGCTGAATGAAGCGTGCAGTGCTGTGTGTGTGAGAGGCAAGAGACTTTACAGCATGTGTGTGCCCCCCCGTGGTAAATGATTGCCCCCCCATTCGATTTGTTCTGGAGCTGACCCTTCACACCTGTGAAGTGAGATGGATTATCTTGGCAAAGGAGAAGTGCTCACTATCACAGATTTATTCAGATTTGTGAACGATATTTGAGAGAAATGCTTATTTTGTGTATACAGAAAATGTTTTAGATCTTTGAGTTCTTCTCATGAAAAATGGGAGCAAAAACAAGAGTGTTGCATTTATATTTTTGTTCAGTGTATATTGATGCTCCATGTTCATTTTGAATCATTCTCAGCATGAACTTAAATTACATTATTACATGGTTTAGTTGAACACTTGATTCTGATTGGTCAATACTCAATAACACACCGCTGCTAAGCAAAATAATGATGTAGCTAAGGAGGATCAACAGAGAGAAGGAAAGAGTTTAAAAGACGGAGCGTTGGAAGGCAGAAACATAACCAACAGACCATTCTTTTCTTAAAGAAAGCATTACAGCACATTTTAAGTCAGTCCAAATTATTTTCAATTAATAGGCCTACTGGGAGTCAAGTCTTTTGTTTATCGTGTGTTCTTTTTTCAATGATGACCGCCTCGCTGCACATTATCCCTTACTTATATTGTATATTGCAGAATAACTGAAAGCTCATTTGAAATCATATTGTTGATAGGATTCCCATCAGAAGACAGTGAGTAGAGCCATCCTTTGTCTTTGAAACAAGAAAAGGAAGGCCTAGAATAATAAAATAAAACTATTGTGTGATATGAGGCTTAAAAAAAGATAATTATCCAGTTCACATCCCAGATATCTAACCCCTGGAAGATGGTGACAGATGAAAGGTCAATGCCTTTCTTTGAACTTGTAACAGTATTTTATTTTAGGAGCATCTGAAGATGTGTTTTTTATCTTTGTGTGACCCATGTCTATAACAGCTCCTCCCAGGTTAATGGAAAGTGCTGCACAGTGGTGCCCTTTATCCAAAGATGCAGTGATATCATTGATATCCTGTATGGCAGCTTTACTTTACTTTGAGTTTTTCTTTCTAAGAACTGAAAATGATACATTAAGAGGACATTTCAGTGGCTAAATATGTTTTACCCAAATCCCCCTCGTGATAATCAAAGTATTTTGGTCCTAACGTTGATATTCTAGCTGCTTCCTCATAACACTGTTTTATGGACAGGCAGTATGCTACCCAACAGATCTGAGTAAAGTTGAATTATCCAATGACAGGGATCCCTCAGGGTCATTTGTTCGTCACACATACAGAGGTCAGCTCCTTCTATGACATACAGACAATTTAGCAATACCATTAAATAGTATCCAGTACAATACACCATTAAACCGTAAAGTTATATTGAGTTTTATATAAGATATTATCATGAAGGTATATTAAAGAGGCAGATAAGTCTCCCAGTAAAGAAAACATTTATAGGGATTTATTTTTTTTACAGTAAGTAACGGTAAACATATAGTGATGGCAGTGTCTTTCATGTGCACACTCAAACCCTTGCATTAATGAGGAAACAATACAGCACGACAACCTCAATGCTTTCACATCCAATTAAGAAATGAAGTATGGAGCGTTGGATATTGTGGGCAAGACACATATGAGAACATTAAGGTAGAACTCATCTCAGTATTAATCATGACTCTTTTATTATGATTTGAATGAAGGATCTCAAATGTAATCATGAAGGCTTGTTTAGTAGATGTGTGATGAAGTGGGGGAGTACTTAATAAGCAATTATTTGGGGAACTAAAAAATGTATTCCTAACACTCATTTGACTTCCCTTGATGAAAACGTATTATTCAGTAATCAGTGTGTTATATAGATTTTGCATGTAAAGGGGGGAGTTTCACAGTGACATCACTACGTAACACTAGTGCTTCCATTGGCTAGGGCACCAACACTTTCTTTGTGGCAATCACAACAGAGCCGGCCAGCTAACCAATCAGAGCAGACTGGGCTCTGGTTTCAGACAGAGGGTGAAAAGAGGTGCTGCAGCACAGGCAGTATGAGAAAAATTGATTATTGAAAGCATGGAGAAACACTAAATACAAATAGTAACCTTAAAAAAATAGGGCAATATGTGTCCTCTTTAAACTATCTAAAAATTCATAATTGTACTAATTGCCATCCCGAAATTGTGCAATTAGCTCATTTTAAATGTTTCCTTTCCATGTTACCATATTCAGGCGATACAGTTTTAAAGCTCGTAAAAACACAGTGACAGCTTCAGTGACTCGCTCTGATCAGAGCCCCTCCCTCCCTCCATCTCCCAGAGCAAATGGACAGACAGGTTCATAGTTATACAGCAGGAACTGAGACTGTTGGATTTTGTGGGATTAAAAATGAATAAAAAGTCTCGGGCTTCAGAATATTAAAATTGTATCACCAAATTAAAATGATAAATACAGTGCTGAAGCTTATTTGTACTACAAGCGTGTCGACTTAACTTCAACACAACAGACGTGTGCCTGTGTGTGTTTCCTTGGGAAATACACACACTAACAAACACACACTTAATAACTTTCCTACTCAAACATTTCGTCACTTAAGTGAAATAAACATCCTCATCCTCGATGTGACTAGCTCAAACATGTATTATGTATGCACCACGACCAGGGGCGGACTGGGACTACAAATCAGCCCGGGACTCTCGACCGGACCACTTCGGTACCGCGCGGTGGAATTGTATTTTCACTGGCCCCACCATTGTAACCACTGGCCCGGAGCATTCGTCCAAGAAAAAATCGACTAATAATGAATAAAATTAACACATTTGTTGCAATAGTCATTTATGCACTAACTACATTACTACAACATTTGAATCATCAGTTCTTCCTCATTTTCCTCAATTGTTCATATTTGGTTTATTAAAATAATGATATTGTGGTCATTGTTTAAAAATACGTCTGCTATTATTATGAGTATTATTTGTATAATGCACTTTCTGCCTTCCTGTCATTAGGAGTTAGACATGTCATGGCTATGTAATTGATTTGATTAGAACCTTCATTATCCTAAACTGCTGGCACATTTCGCCAATACCTTTATATTGTCTACTCTTCACTTACTTGTCAGCATGGTCGGCATTGATGTACAGAGCCGACAGAAGACCTTGTTTATATTGGCATCATATTGAGAGGTGCAGCCAGTGATGCATCCTACAGATTGCCCACAGTACTGAGTATGTAAGTCGCTTTGGATAAAAGCGTCTAACAAGTAACATGTAATAAAAAACCAGGAAGTAAGCTGCTGGTTCCCTCGACAAAAAGCAATTGGATTTCTCCTCACGGTTTTGGAAAATAGTTGGAAATAAGGTCTGTGGAAAACAAATCTGTTTGATAAATGCACGTTTTGTTCAGCCGGATAATCTCCACATGTCTACCCTACTTTTATAATTTTCTAATCATAAATCTAATCGATAGATTATAAAAGGGTTTTAGGACGCATCGCTGCACCACTAGAAGCCAACTCCATCGATCAAGCTGGCTGAAACTTTCTCTCCCTCTTCTTCTCATGCTCCCTGTCACTCTCCTTTAACTCCTCCGGTGACTTTCTTTTATTTGAAGATTGTTTTTTGCCCGGTGCTTGGTCGGTTAGCGCTGGTATTAAAAACATTTTTGGCGAATGGTTAGGTGGCGCGATAGTCTGTAGTGAAGGAGCGCACTCCCGTTCACGGGAGCCTGCTCGCGCTGCGCTCCGCAGCAAACAGCTGTTTGCTTTTCACCCAACAACGACAACCGACTCATGGAACGCTATGTTCTAGCGTTAATAAACGAAACAATTTAACAAAATTGCTAGTCAAAATACAAATTCCAAAGGACAATTTTTTTTTTTAAACCAATATTTTTAGTGGCCCGAGCGGGCAAGTGCGAAAGTACGTAATGCGGGTCCGGGGTGTCTAAATAGTGCTTCCAGGCCAGCGGGCCATTTATAATGTCGAGCCCTTACCGGCCGGCCCACATCGTCCGACCGGCCCACTTCAGTACCGGCCCATCGGGATTCGTCCCGAACGTCCCGATGGCCAGTCCGCCTCTGACCAGTCCGCCTCTGACCACGACACCTAGTCAAAGTCCTTGTAAGTGTAAACCTACCTGGTAATAAACCTGTGTCTGATTCTGCCTAATAAATTATCCAAAGAATTGGCCGCAGAGGCATTTTTCTTCTTGAGGTAGTCATTACCTTATTTGAAAAGAAATCTGAATATTTGGAAAACAAAACAATAAGGATAATATTATAAAGATAAGAACCCCCTCTTTCCAACAGTGTGTGCAAGTCAACATTTTGGTGTCAGTGTGACTGATTTTGATCCAGCAGGTCACAAATGTCAATAGATTTTTCAGCCAATCAATCGATTGTATGGATGTTGTATCCCAGTACGGATCAAAGTGGTGAGTGACTGATGTCTGTCCTTCGATTATCTCAACAATGGATCACCCGATCAACTTGGCACCTCAGATGTTTGTGTTTAAATTACCAGTGTATTCTATCGTATGCAACAATGTCATGGCAGGTGTATTGCTCGACGGCCACACTGCAGCAAGTTAGGAAATCTGACTTTTCAAAGACCTGATGTAACCATGTGAAACATTCTCTCGTCCACTCATGGTCTGCCGTGAGCACCTCCAGCAAAAGTGCATGTCATGGGAGGACGGAGAGCAATCTACATCAATTTGATCTGAGCCGAATGAAACAGGACAACACAGAGAAGATTAGAAAAAAAGAGAGGAGATGAGAAGGAGACAAGAAAGGCCGGAAAATTACAAATACAGTGCAGGCAATGATGAAATAAAGAGTGAAAGAAGGGAGGAGAGGGAGGAATCTGAGTAATGAGTAGGATGGCAAGATCAGGAGTGGAACAAACCGCTTTCATAACATTTGAAAGCATCCTATTAACAACATAATAAATGACTCATAAATACAAATTATTATCAAAACCAGTTAGCTGTAAACACATATTTTCTCTCTGCCTTTCACAAATAATTAAACGTGAGATTACAACAATTCCAGAGTTAATGAAGTGTCTTGGCTTGGATAGGAACTCTAAGGAAAGTTGTTTATACATATGCAGCTTGCATAAAAGGCTGAGGTGTGAAGAGGACATTAAGCTAGCTGCTGAAAACAAGCTAAATCTGCTTCAGGCAACTTCACACTTTGGTAAGCCCAAGCGGCTCTCTTCCCGAACATGTCATTTAAAATCAGGATTTTGCAGACTCTTGGCAAGAAATTCAGACATATTTGGCAAGAATAGTGATCTCTGCGCAGTGTGCATGACTCCTTGTGTCTGAATATGTTTTCTCCATTTGCACCTAAAGTGTTTTTCTTAGATCATGGTTTGGTTCATTTATCTTTGATATATTTTGCCATCAGGGGCATCTGGCAAATAGATGGCCCCTAAACCATGGGTCGTGAGTCAAACTGTTTGTAGAGTTAGACCAGTGTTCACTTTGGCAGGTGTCTAGAAAACGTATCAGTTAGACCGGGGCTGTCAAACCCATTTTAGTTCAGGGGCCACATACAGCCTAATTTGATCAGTACAATCATAACATAATAGCCTAAGTAACCACAACTCCAAATTGTTCCCTTTATTTTTGTGCAAAAAGTGCATTCTGACTATGTTCACATTTAATGAACTATGTTTTTACAGAACATTATGAACAATCTGCAATTTCAGACAAATAAGGGATAACAGTTTTATGCTTCAGTTTATCATTTACACGTGCAATGTACAGATCACAGTGTATCTACAGAGTCAGAAGACATTTAGTCACAGGTATTTTATTTTATATATTATTATTTCCACATCTGTTTAGTAATCCTGACACACCACCATACAGAATGGGAACTATTAAGGAAGAAGGTAAGGCTATCCCCCTGCCTTGTAAATGTATATATATATATACAGTGGGGCAAAAAAGTATTTAGTCAGCCACCAATTGTGCAAGTTCTCCCACTTAAAAAGATGGGAGAAAATAAGTATTTGGTCAATAACAAAAGTTCATCTCAATACTTTGTTATATACCCTTTGTTGGCAATGACAGAGGTCAAACATTTTCTGTCAGTCTTAACAAGGTTTTCACACACTGTTGCTGGTATTTTGGCCCATTCCTCCATGCAGATCTCCTCTAGAGCAGTGATGTTTTGGGGCTGTCGCTGGGCAACACGGACTTTCAACTCCCTCCAAAGAGACTGGCTAGGCCACTCCAGGACCTTGAAATGCTTCTTACGAAGCCACTCCTTCGTTGCCCGGGCGGTGTGTTTGGGATCATTGTCATGCTGAAAGACCCAGCCACGTTTCATCTTCAATGCCCTTGCTAATGGACGGAGGTTGCCACTCAAAATCTCACGATACATGGCCCCATTCATTCTTTCCTTTACACGGATCAGTCGCCCTGGTCCCTTTGCAGAAAAACAGCCCCAAAGCATGATGTTTCCACCCCCATGTTTCACAGTAGGTATGGTGTTCTTTGGATGCAACTTTGGATGCAACTCAGCATTCTTTCAACTCAGCATTCTTTCTCCAACGTGTAGTTGAGTTTTTACCAAAAGTGTATTTTGGTTTCATCTGACCATATGACATTCTCCCAATCCTCTTCTGGATCATCTAAATGCTGAAGCAAACTTCAGATGGGCCTGGACATGTACTGGCTTAAGCAGGGGGACACGTCTGGCACTGCAGGATTTGAGTCCCTGGCGGCATAGTGTGTTACTGATGGTAGCCTTTGTTACTTTGGTCCCAGCTCTCTGCAGGTCATTGACAAGGTCCCCCCGTGTGGTTCTGGGATTTTTGCTCACCGTTCTTGTGATCATTTTGACCCCACGGGGTGAGATCTTGCGTGGAGCCCCAGATCGAGGGAGATTATCAGTGGTCTTGTATGTCTTCCATTTTCTAATAATTGCTCCCACAGTTGATTTCTTCACACCAAGCTGCTTACCTATCGCAGATTCAGTCTTCCCAGCCTGGTGCAGGTCTACAATTTTGTTTCTGGTGTCCTTTGACAGCTCTTTGGTCTTGGCCATAGTGGAGTTTGGAGTGTGACTGTTTGAAGTTGTGGACAGGTGTCTTTTATACTGATAACAAGTTCTAAAAGGTGCCATTAATATAGTTAACAAGTGGAGGACAGAGGAGGCTATTAAAGAAGAAGTTACAGGTCTGTGAGAGCCAATAATCTTGTGATACTTACAAATATATATATAAATATATATAAATACTTATTTTCCACCATCATTTGCAAATAAATTCTTTAAAAATCAGACAATGTGATTTTCTGGATTTTCTTTTTCTCATTTTGTCTCTCATGGTTGAGGTATACCTAGGATGAAAATTACAGGCCTCTCTTATCTTTTTAAGTGGGAGAACTTGCACAATTGGTGGCTGACTAAATACTTTTTTCCCCCACTGTATATTTCATGTAATACATACAAAATATCATGTTCATGTAATACATAACAAATACAAAGGAGTTGTGAATATTGCAGTGAATGTTTTCTCTGTAATTTTAACAGTTTGCAAAGTCACCCTGTGGGCCGGATTGGACCCTCAAGCAGGCTGGTTCTGGCCCGCGGACCATAGGTTTGAAACCCCTGAGTAAGACTGTGTCAAAAAAGGAATAAATTGTTTACCCAATGATCTCGACTTTATCAATGACACTAATATGTCACAGCCGCTTATCTTGATTGACATTCTTGTTTTTGGCATCCAGAGGCCCCTCACTGATGCTCGACAACTCCATGATCATGTGTCAATCACTTCTGTCAGAGAATTTTGTGTAAACACCTTGAAAATAGGTTTGTTTACTGTCTTTCAACGATTAGAAAGACCACCAAATACTATCATCAGACAGCGAAGCTGCATTTTAAACTATGTTTCAAGGTGCAACGTACTTGAATAATGTTTGCTGATTTACTCGTCATGATCAACATTAATTGAAACATAACAAAAACGGAACAGAACTATAATCCAGGAAATAGCATTTCTTTGCCAAAAAGGGGAAACATGAGATGGCTCAATCTGGTCGAAATAGTTGAAATATTGTTATCAGTTAGTTATTGCAAGTCGGATATAACAGAATGCCTGATTTTATGAAGTCATGCCATGTTTCATTAGGTTTTAATGAGGACATTTGTATCCTTAAAGGCTCCCTATTCTACAAATGTCCAGGTTCATATCAGCATGTAGTGTCTCCACTGTGACATGTCTCCATGCTTTAATGTTCAAAAAGCTCTTTATTGTTCTCATACTGCCTGTGCTTCAGCACCTCTTTTCACCCTCTGTCTGCTCTGATTGGTTAGCTGGCCTGCTCTGTTGTGATTGGTCAACCGCTTTGAGATGTCCCGCCCCTTAGCCTATAATTTTGCAATGTGTTGGAGCAATAGCAAATAGAAGTGCGAGTTTTACATAGTGATGTCACTATGTTACTGAAGAAAACTAAGGAGTCCAATGTAGGTGTTCGGGGGGGGGGGGGGGATATGTATAACACACTACCAAGGGGCAAACTCTGGGGCAGAGCCGGGAGGCCAATAAGGAAGTTCCACAAACTGCAGTTCATCTATTGGCCGATAGCCGATGACTGCAGAAAGGATCAATTTCCATAGACCCCCATGTTAAAATGCCCAACTTTACAGCAGAAATAAACATGTTTCTGCCCATGGATGCAATACATATTATTTGGGATCTAGTTAGATTCCACCTTCATAATTATGAATTGTTGAGTGAATTGTTTTATAACGCGACCCTTTTATTTATATTAGGTCTTAAAGTGTTTGCATAAATTAGGGCGTGGTCACTTTGATGGACAGGTACGTGCCTCACTGTCAGCTAACAGCAACTTGTCCACTCTGCTAGGATACAACGTTAGCTAGTTGTAGTTACTGTACTTGACCCTTTAGCCGTGTTCGTGGTGATTGTGCCTTTTAGGGAATGTTGTTACAAATGCCAGAAAATGTAAATGTCGTGCTGTGCGGTTCAATGTACCAACAGAACTTCCAAGAAGTCTACTCTCAGCTTTTTTCGGTGAGTAAAATTATAATATTATACATGTTAACCCCGTTAGCAGCTTGTTATATAGCTTATTAGCCAGCTAAGGACGTAACCCTTTATACATGTGTATATGTATATACAGTTTAGTTTATGATTCAGCCTTATGTAAGTAAGACTCTGGACCCAATTATCCCAGTGGTGGCCGCCGGAGTCCGCCGCCAGAGCTAACGGAGCCGCAGGGGGCTCCGTTAATAAAATACGGAGGACTTGGTTCGCCTGCAGCCCGCTGTAGTATTAGCTAAAGACATTATGTTGAACAAGGTTTATTAAGCTGAACATCGCCACAATTGTTCTGCTATGTATCGGTACTTATTTAATTTTATTAACGTGTGAATGACAAGCATTAAGAATAACAAAAAATAGCTAATTCTCTTGCAGATTGTGAGCATGTTAGCCTAGCTTCGTAGCCTCAGCTAAATCGGGAGCTTGGAGCCCCTCCTTCAGCAGCAGGTCCCGGCTCGGGTCCGCCTCTTTTCCCTTATTTGGATCAGGCTGGAGCAGACGGGAGTTAGACTCTGACGTCACTGTCGAGCCGTTAGTGGCCGACACCGCTTACTTTAGGCTTCTCTGCAACTCTGCAGAATCCTATGGGTGACGCCACGGACACTACGTCTATTTATATATACAGACTATGCACACTACAGGGAATTCTAAAAAAGCATAATTGACGGCAGTGGCGGCCGGCCCATAGGGGCACTAGGGGCGCCGCCCCCCCTCTTCCCACATGTTTGATTGTCATTAAAATAATACAATTAAAAAATTAAAAAATCTAGCTATCTGTAAACTATGCAGCCGAAACATAATTTCAGCCAATCAGCGTCGTCAGATCTTATGCTCAAAGGACGCCCCGTCAGCGCCCTGGCCTGTGTGTCTGTGAGTTGTTTGGACTCGTATCCAAGGTGACGCTACAGTATAGTTGATGAAGATGGCTGCGCCTGCAGGTGGAGACTCCGGTGCTAGTGGATCGCCGTAGCTGTAGATTAACATTTACATGCTTATTGAAGTTATAAGTGCAATGCCTGTGGCACCATGGAGCATATGTGTGGGCTGGACCTGTATTTTACAGGAAAGGAGTGATCAGAGGGTCGAGTTGTCGATTCTTTTTCAGCTTTCATCTTCCTCACCCTCTCAGACTTTGAGTTGCGCGCGCTGCTAAAGAGACGCGCTAACATGGAAACCAAACAATGGTGTAGCTGGATTAAAGTCAGAGTGTAAACAGCCCTGGGTAAATCTGATTTTGACACACACACACACACACACACACACACACACACACACACACACACACACACACGCACACACACGCACACACACACACACACACAATGTTCGTATTTAGTCTCCTCATTTTAAATGGGAATTAAATAATTTGAGTGTTCCCAAAGCACTGGTGTTCTGCAGTTTGTGTGGGCCTACTGTTGCACAGTTTTGGAAGATTCATAGCTAACCACACTGAATATTATGGATTATCTCATATTTTTAAACCACAATTTGTCCCCCCCCCCCCCTTTAACATCACCAGAAGTCATAATTTAAGGGGTCATTTCACAAAAATGTCTTCCGGGGGAGGATCCCCCCGGACCGCCCAAGTATGGTTTGTTCACCATAGCCCCACCCATCTTTGGGTGGAAACTTTTGCGGCCATTTGACTGGCGGTAAATACGGAGTTGGGAAGGGGCCCAAATACGATGGTCCGAAAGACAAACAATTAAACAACCTCATTGGAGATCGATGATCGGTAATTTAAATCAATAGGGGATGGATGTCCGGTCTGCTTTATACATAACTTATGTTATATTTGATCAGGATTTATCTTTTAACGCCCGGGTCAATATCACCATACGGTGCATTTGAGACTTCCCCATTTCCAAAAAAAAAAGCTGAGATTTTCCATTGAACTTCATATTCATTGTATTAAGTATATGTTATGCTGTTAGAAATGGATGTTGGTCAAGCTCCCACACTTTTTATAAATTAACAGCAAGCAGACAATGTACATGCAAACTGTGAATGAATCCACCCTGTCATGGACACATTCAAAGTAGAGTAAATACATTGTAATTACATAGTGATTATAAAATGTACATTTTCAGAAAGCAATTTAGTCCCTTTCTCAACATTATATTTTAGTTAATGGAAAAAGTATTTGGATAATAATGAAATTATGGCAAACTATTTGTTTCTCTATAAAATCTGCAAGAGTTGCACTTTCTTTTCTAAATAAAATCTAACAACAAAGATATCTGGTCAAACTTTCAAACAATACTATTTGGCCCTCATTTGTTAGAAAGATATCACACAAAAGGTTTTGGTAACTTGTGAAAATATTTTGTTTATTTTCATAAAACATGAAAATGACAGGGTGGACAATGACATGACAGGGTGGACCTTGGGCATGACAGGGTGGACACATTGTGAAATGTCATTGAATGGTCTCATAAATGCAATAAATCTAAAGGAAATGATGTAAAAGAAAATGTCAGAGGTCCTTTTCCCATGTAGGGGGAAATGACCAGTTGAACAGACTGGTTTTGATCCACTCTACCTGCATGCGGCCACTGAATAAAGAACACTAATGTGGCCTTCTTGTGTTAAATTCTGTACATCATTCTGCACAGTGAAAGTCAAACATTCAACTGTAGAACAAGAAGAACCATTTTTTAAAGTGGAGAACAGTTGATTTAAAAAAAAAGAAGCATGTTACAGAGAGATCACTTAGACGCGTCTCCAAAACAGTCTCTCCCTTTCTGCAGAGACATGGCTCATTTCTGTAGTTGCTCTTCCACATACTTCCAAGCAGACGCTTCAATCTGTACTGAGCGCTTGTTCAGAGCCTGTGGTTCTGGTATTAGGCAAAGTATATGCCAGTCATAGTACCAACATATGTCCTCCCGGGGACTTGGCCAATGGAACTTGTTTATGCCATTGCGGTGCATACACTTAACTTTCACACTGTGCCCTTCTGCATCCATGATGAAACCTGGGTATGCTTCATTGTCGTAATTAACAACGCACCACTCTCCAATGTGCTTCACCTCAATCATTGCTGGTCTCCTAGGGTTATCTGGTGCCTTTCCACTTGCTGGGGACTCATCAGATGAAACAGGAACATCAGCTAAAGTGACCTCTTGAAGGTTAAAGCAGGGGCAGTCCAAAACACCTTCCTCCCTTTTACACAGGCATGAAATGTCTCGGTATTTCATCTGGCCGGGTGTCAGACTGATAGCTTGGTGGATTCTTAGAGTGCCTTTTACCGCAGCTATTGCAGGTACCTATAGTGAGAGGGGGGGAGGGAATCAAACATTAATACACTTTATTTAACCACAACACATGAAAGGATCAGATTTGACAAAGCTAGTCTGTAATCTGGACGGGAGAGGGGGGACAGGGATCTGAAACCGAGGCAGAAGGACTATGGGGTGAATTGGATAACGGACTATAGCTTTTACCTGAGTCTTTGATTCAATATCCCTCTCTGGGACGAAGAACAACTCAACAGATGTGTCCAGGCTTTTCAGCTTGTCATACAAGCTCTGGGCATCAGGGATGTCTCCTCCATGGGCCACAATTCGGTCTGCTGACCTCTTGAGGACCCCACCAACACCGTCTGGTGCCCCCTTCCCATGACTAGCCTCAAAGAAATTCCACGTTATTTCTTTGAAGCCATACTTGTAGGGTTCCGTTGAGAGGTAGAAGAAATTTCCCTTTTGTTGATACTGCGTTGCAGGCCCGTCGCTGAAAAAATGAAGTATGCTGACTTGAGGGTGTCGTTCTCTCACTACCTTCAGAATTGGATCAAGGTGGGCCCAGATGGCCACAGGGTCGTGTCTTCTGGAGGGTGATATGGAGCAGAAGGTGTGCGGCGCTTGTCCACCAGCGGTGTAGAGCACTCCAGTGTGGAGACTGGCCTGCTGGTGTGAGCCTCCAAAATGCACAGATTGTATTTCTCGGCTGTACTTGCATGAGTAATTTTCGCTAAAATCTATATGCAAAAGGGACTCGTTGTGCTTCAGGCTCCTCCTGAGCTCCCTGTAGGCATTAAACTGCCATTTAATGTTGAAGACATGGCGCTTAAAATGGAGAAGCCTCTCCTGGAAATCTGTGTTAAGGTCGTGCTGCGTTGTTGTTATCTCCCTTTTCACTTTGATTGTTGACACCTTCTCATCCTTCGTGATCTTCTCTGTCATCCACTGAGAAAAACGAATGTTCTCTTCCCCAGGAATTGTCAGCATCGGGTGACAAGTTAGGAGGCATTCACTGCACTCACCGTAAGCACAGACCTTGGCTTTCGGGTCGCACATGGTTGCTTCAGACATTTCCTCAATGTTTCTTGAGGACAGCAACCCTTGGCTCTGCAAGGCATTGGCCATGAATTGCAAGTTCTCATGTTTTTTGCAGAGACATGTGTCACGGTCAGAGGAAGAGGGGGTTACCACCCAAAAGGGTCTGAGACGGCAAAAGGAGGTGTATGACACCTGGCCAATGTGCTCAGAGAGAAACTTCCTATGCAAGTTCTTCCTTGTATCGGTAAGCAACCTCCTCTGCATCTTTTTCTTCAGCAGTGTGACTGTTTGTTTGCGGCCAGTCGTCATTCGACTAACATCATCTCGAAGAAAAAACGATGTAACGTTCTTCCTCAACTCATTTCGACTGACGCACCTCCTCCCATGGTAGGTAAGATCCACAGGATACTTTGCTCTCTTGTTAGAGTAGCCAAAAGCAGTCTGTGCATGCTTTTGGAGCTTGTACTTCTTCTGAATGTTTCCACTGATCACTTTTGCTATCAACTGCTTCTCTCTGTTTGTTTTTGCATTTTCATATTTTCTTTTAATATCTTCAATCAGGGATGTATGGAAAATAAGAGCTCTTTTGATGGGTGAATTCACTTTTGTACGTCCCAACAAAGCATTGACTTTTGATCATGGTGATTTAGACAAACTTCCTTTCTTGGCCCTATGGAGCCTCTTCTTATATTTCTCAGTTTTAGTTTTCTCTTTTGCGAGCTGTGCCTCCAATATTTCAATCTGATCTTTCAGTTTCCTCTTCGACCTTCTTCTAGCACTTGCCCCTAGACGCTGTTGCCTGAAACACAAAATGTTTGTATATTATTATATAAGGATTTTTAGTAAGATTTTAACGAGTTAGTCATCAATATGTCGTTTTATGGGGACATAAACAGTTGATAATTGTCCTTCAAATAAATCTAAACTTTCTAATAAGTCATCAGCTAAACTTCCAATGATCTAACCTGGAAAGCCCTGGCTCAGGCTGATTTTCAGGAGCTGCAGGGGAGTCTGGTGGTGTCTCTGACTGTAGCAAAGCACTGGCCCTGTCTCTGGCTCTGTCTTGACTTTTTGCCTCTCTCCATTTCTTTCTTTTTGCCCTCTTCGCTCTCTCACTAAGCTCATTGACACCCTTCTTCGTTCCAGTCTCTCTGTCTTTTTTCCATTTGTCCGTCTCTTTCTCAAGGTACTTTCTTCTTCTGTCCGGGTCAGCATCACGACGTTCCTGATATCTCCTTGCTATCTCAGCTCCTTTTGAGCTCATTCCTTGAAAAAGACAATTCAAAATGTTCCCTTACACACTTTAATTGGCGGTCCAGGTAAACTAGGCTTGCCTTATCAAACTAGGCTTGCTGATTCCGAAATTGCCCAAAAAAGTCCATATTGTCCACTCCTACTATGTATAGCATGTAGTGTTATAAAATGTGTGTAATAGCTATTATAATATTACACACATTTATCAGCATGTGGCATAAACTATGTGCATGTCCTTCCTGTCACAAACCATGTCCACCCTGTCATGGAAGGCTTGCTGACAGGGTGGACAATGACAGGGTGGACATTTTTGGCTAATATTAGCATTTAATGAGCACATGGTGGACCTTCAGTTAGCAACATGATTCAGTTAGCAAGGTGACTGTGTACTGTTGAACAAATATAGTTCGAATTTCTGAAATGTTTTTATATTAATTGAAATGTAACTATGACAGAGTGGACATGTTAAGCTTGACAACATCCAACTACACACATAATATGATTAAAATCACAAAATATAAGTGTAAATACTTACTCTGCACCTAGCCAATGTCTCAGCCTCCACTGAAGAAAGACAAAATGGTGGTAGTGATGTCACTGAAAACATCAGATGTTTTTTTATGGGGCAGTTTCCCCATAATGACAGGGTGGAAAGCAAATGTCAAGGACACATGCAAAATGTTCAATATTATTATGAAAATAGAATACACATGATCAAAATGACTCGTTTTATCAAATAACTCGTTGTGGACAATAAAAACATATATATACGTTTTTAATTTAGTATAATTTAACCACTTATTACACACACTGTAGTTAGCAGAGCAGTGTGTGGGACATGCCAAAATCATGTACATCCAATTAAAAAATACGGTATAAAAGGAAGGAAACACATTTCAAGAGACTTATCATTGTACTGATATGTGTGTAAATGTTTGGCCATTTATAATAAGACCTCAGAGTTTCATTATTCTGCTAAATGTTCATGATAACTGAGTGATTCTGATGGGGACACCAAAGTTACTTTATAGTGATATTGACCCGCCCACATAAAATCTATTTCAAGGACCGCCTACTTCCATCTACGTAACATTGCAAAAATCAGGCATATCTTGCCTCAAAACGATGCAGAGAAACTAGTCCATGCATTTGTTACTTCAAGGATGGATCATTGTAACTCTTTATGATCAGGGTGTACCAAGAAGTCAACCTGTTAAGCCCCAAGGTCCCCGCCGGTAGGAACCCTGGTTTTTCTTTTCACGACACTGTGTCTCAGGGGATCTTAATATTTAAGAACCTATTAATGTGTTATACCAGATTAACGGAAATAATCTCAGCTACCTGACGATATAAACAATTTTTACCAAAACAAAACACAAGTCTCATAAGAAGCATCTAAATGACCCCTTAGCGAAAAATGCTAACAGACATTGGCACAGAACTCAAGATAAAAGTACCCTTATTACTTATCGTAGCTGCACATACAAGATATCCGATTAAAGCTAAGGTTCCACAGATTATTTAGGTATATAGTATCATCACTGAGTGATCCGAACTTGCGACAGGGGAAGCAAACACAGACATCACAATATGTACCTTTACGGAGCTTCTAGGGAGATCGTCTCACCGTAGCTGTCAATCTGATCAAAAGACGTGTTCAATGGCATTAAAACAAGAAAAAACGCGGCTGAATCTGTTAATCCATAGGTTGATAAAGTTTCTGGGCAATAATTTGTCTTATTTATAATCCATAATTCCATTTTTATTTAAAAATCGCAGAGCAAAAGTTAGCTGCTAATGGTAGCCACCAGAGTGGCTGCTGCTTCCGGTCTTGGCTATGCGGCAGTCTCACACACACACATGACCAAATAAGGACTATGCGGGAGTTCCCCTCGATTCCATTCACTCTGACGGTTAGAAAGAGATGTAACATGTCAAAATCCAGCAAGAGGAGCCAGAGATATGAAAAATCCCCCCAACTGGCCCCAGAAGAGGGTTTTTTATATCTATATTGAATCTGACTCTTCTACATCCAACTGACAGATTTATCATTACTTTGAGAAAAAATATTATTAATTTAACCCTTTTAGAAGGGAAGATATGGTCATTTGTTCTGGGAATGTCATTTTCAAGCCTGAAACCTGAAAAACAGGCTCGGGGTTTAACAGGTTAAGTCGCTTCAGCTGATTCAAAATGCTGCAGCACGTGTACTAAGGAAGTGCATGTACGTAGACACGTTAGTTTTGCTGCTATATGCTTAGATTGTCGGGGGACGCCTTGCTTCTTCCTTCTGTCTGTCTGCACCTGTGTACTCATGTTCCCAATAACCCAGCTTCCCCCAAATGTCTTTTTGGTGTCTATCTACGCCGGGATCCTGAGTCCTGGCTGATCCTGTTGCTGCGGTCCTGAGTCCTGGATCCGGAGTCCTGAGTTCTGGATCTGAGTCCTGGATCCTGAGTCATGGATCCTCTATTCTGAGTCCTGGACTTTGAGTCGTGGCTGAACCTGTCTCTGCGGTCCTGCCTGACTCTCATCATACTACTTCCCTGTTGGCTCCCACAGGATTGTTGACATCCTCGTGGATTCATCTTCTTATTATAGACACATGCATTTCCAAACATTTGGACTACCTATGCTGTAAAATGTATTATCTCTTCGATTTACACACATCAATTGCACGTCTGTCCGTCCTGGGAGAGGGATCCCTCCTCTGTTGCTCTCCCTGAGGTTTCTCCCATGTTCCCCTTTAAACTGTGGGGTTTCTCTGGAAGTTTTTCCTTGCACGATGCGAGGGTCTGAGGACAGAGGGTGTCGTATTGTCATACTGATATTCTGTACAAACTGTGAAGTCAAAATTTAACGTTTTTGATATTGGGCTATATAAATAAACATTGACTGATTGATAGTCTCTCCATCCTCTCTCTGAAGGCCACAGATCTTTCCTTTTACCGTCCTTTTTTCTTAAAAACTCAAATCAGAACTCATAACCTTTTTGTTTTACTTTGAGGTGCCATTCACAACACAGCAGCTTTACAGATGTAGCACCTAATTTCCATAATCCCTAATTTGCGTATTGAACTGGTTTCATTAATTAGTGAGTTTATTTAAGACTAGAACCGCCAATCGGGTCAATTTGTGTGATGTGTGTTGTGTGTGTGCAATGTAACTTTTTTTCAATAAAATATTAAGGTCTCCCAGTCCGTGACTTTTCCTGAAAGTGTGTTATGTGGCACCCTATGTTGTTAAAAATTGCATTCTAATAGCGGGATTTGACGGGTTTAGGTAGGCCTATACAAAAACCTCTGGCGGTTCTAGTGTTAAGGTAATTAGGTACAGTAGAAGCCCTTTTTTTATCAGTAACGAATTTAGCAGTTGAACATAAAAGTCAACGAACTGAGGGTCACTTGCAATGACAGTGTTGTGTCTAACTGTAAGCTTGTCACTCAGAGTAACCTACAGGTAGGTTAACCTACCTGTAGGTTACTCTGAGTAACCTCAGAGTAACCTACATTTTACACACACAGAGACTTCAAAACCCACAATCCCTTAGCTGCTGGAGAAGAAAGATCAGGGGGGGAGGGGGGGAGGGGGGGAGAGAACTGTGGTTGATGGGCCATTAGTTGTGTAAATACACAGCTGAGAGCTGCCGTTTTATTCAGACTGTTTAAAAAACGGTAACAACGGACTATTTGTTTTTAGCGGATGCATGTCAATTTAAATCAATACATACAACTATTTTTTAAATCAATAAACACATTTTCTAAATCCATAAAAGCATTTCAGTTAATATTGGGAGTCATGTCGTTACTTTGTTGAGAATGTGGCCATGTAATAAGCGGGATAATTTGCAGCGACTTGTTCCTTATGGGGAAAATAACACCCTACATGCAGATCAAGATCCCTCCGCTACGCGTTGGGATCCTGATCTGCCGACGAGGCTCCATTAAAATATAAATATTTTTAGTGAATTACTGAGTTTAGGCACGTTAATAGCGTTTTAATGAAGTTGAATACAGTATATTCATATTTGTCGGTGATTTCATGTCGTGTGTGTGTGTGCGTGTGTGTGTGTGTGTGTGTGTGTGTGTGTGTGTGTGGGGGGGGGGTGTGTGTGTGTGTGTGTGTGTGTGTGTGTGTGGGGGGGGGGTGTGTGTGTGTGTGTGTGTGTGTGTGTGTGTGTGTGTGTGTGTGTGTGTGTGTGTGTGGTTAAAACACTTTCATGAAGTGAAGGAGGTTTTCCTTCTATAAAACAGCTGTGGGCAGCAGTGAGTGTCACAGACATGAATTCATAGATCAAGGCAGACTGGTGCAAACACTCTTCTGTCCTGCCAGGCGACACGCCTGTTCTAAGCCGTGTCCCTCACTCACACACATCCCAAGCTGCATCCCCAAAAAGTGTATATGTTGTTTCAGATGTTATGTTTCAGTTGTGCTCTGTCTATGTTCAGTGATGCAAACTTGTCACCTTTCGGCAAAATTCCCCGTTTTGAATCCAAAATAATTTGTCTGTGTGAATCATGTAGATCTGCAATAAAAATATTTTTGGGGTATTGGGGGGTCTGTGACCCGGAGTAATCTGCGGCCGTGAGCTGTTATGTGCCATCATGACACGCATGGTGTTCTTTTTTTATATATTATAATGAAGTGCGAGCTGTGTGCTCGAGTCTTCCTGCCTGTCGGCTCTGCTCATGGATGTATAATAAGGCTCTGCTGCTCCCCGATGATGGTCTAGCTCAAGGTTCGGCAACCTTTTTGATATGAAGTGCCATTTAAAAAAAAATTGTTATCAGCGTGCCATCGAACGATCGAGAATTATCAACGGGGGGGGGGGGGGGTTTGAGGAGCTTGACGCTTGTGAACTATCAGCAGGAGGGCGCGGGAGCCTCGCTGCGGGGAAACAGTGTGTGGACCTATCAGCGCAACTTACATGATGCCGAATTGAACAAACACATTTGAATAATTGGTTTAAACGGCATAATAATAAGGACGATCGTCCGTTCTGTGATTCTCCAGAGCACACATGTTATGATATTAGGGTCATGCAGAGTGAGATGAGATCGCTGTCCCTTTAAGAGAGAGAGAGAGAGGGGGCTGTGGCTTGTGCATGTGTGTTTGTGGATGGTAGAGCGACAGTGAGGGATCGTGTGTATGTTTCTGGAAGTGAAACGAGGAAGCAGAAAAACTATGGAATCAAATTAGGGTCAATAATATTCACAAATTATTTCACAGTCTGCAGTTGTATATCACCTGTTGTGTGCATGTGAAAAGATTTTGTGCATGTGTAAAAAAGTTTTGTGCACACAGATATAATTTGCTCGTGTAAAAACATTTTGCAGCTGTAGAAATATTTTGTGCGTGTGTGAAAAGTTTTTGCAGATATAATTTGCACGTGTAAAAATGTTTTGCAGGTGTAGAAATATTTTGTGCAAGGATATTTACAACATTGAGGTTTCACAAAGTCTGAGATACGGACACACACATTTCCTATCTGTGTGTGCGAACCTGAAGTTACAAGCTACAAGCTGCTATTTACGAGTACGAATTTTGACCCTGTTTTTACGCCTGAGTATGCTAGCCAATCAGCACTTTGCCCACTGACTAGCCAATCAGCACGTAGCCCACTGACCATCCAATCATAGGACACAAGGTTCTAACGCGTTCGTTTTGCTGACCTGCGCCACTTGGAGCGTGCTTGCGGGAGTCAACATGGAGGAGCCCGAGGTGAACTCTTGTGGGACACAGGTGGGTTAATTACATGCTACCACGGAACATGCCACTACAGTTTTAATTAACTAACGTTACATCGTAATTAACTAAATATATCAATACAGCTGTGCGTGCATCCCTGAGTTACTTAAATTTTATATTTAACGCTAGCTAGTTGATGTGGTCTTTGCTATTGTCTTAGCTAGCTACAGTCTGTTGGCTAAATTAACGTTTGTTGTTGTTGTGCCGTTTGAATGAGTAACGTTAATGTTAAAGAAATTAATGCAACACTTTTGTCGGGTGCTTCCTGACATAATGCCCCGGGCATTTAATATGGAGAGGAAGGTAAAGTAACGTTAGTTAGCCAAAGGTCGAAAAGGTTCAGTTTCCAATCCGACTTGTGTTCACGTCAGCTGGAAAATAAAGCAAGTGAACCGAAAAGGAACGGTAAAGTGGGCTAACCATACGATCTTCATAATCAATAATAAATAACTGTATGGCCTACTCAACACAAATGCTCCTTACAACCCGCTGCAATAGACGATGAGCGATTCATGTTTTCTTAAAAATCAATCAATCATATACTCTACAGTATATGATTGATTTATGTATTAATTATTTTATTTGTTTAAATATAATTCTATATTTTTTTCATATACTCTACAGTCCATGCATTATACTTTTTTGCATGAAAAGGGCAGAACTTCAAAAGCTTTAACCTGAAACCTTTAACGCCTTACTTCATTCATTTAAAAGACCAATCAGCAATATTTAGGACACAAATAACATATTTATAACAATAAATGCTCTTCCTCAGCTATGTTTTATATAATGTAAACACAAGCAGTATTGTAGCCAAAGATAAACATTTCACTATACATTGTGCGGGTCATCTTATGTAGGCGCCGACCACATCATGTTATTCAGCACAACACCACAAAAAAGGGTCTGGCGATGGACACGAAGATTATTTCAATCATCAAAGGACTTGGTGGGACAAGATGTGGTGTGGATACATCAAGCAATTAATACCTTTTTATTTTGCAGATATGGTATGGTAATATTTGGTGGAATTGATGGATTTTCAAGAAAGGTTAGTGCTTCCTGGAGTTTATTTTACAATTGACCAAAAGTGAATTGATATTAAATGCCATTTTTTTAAAGTTAATTATCACGCACATACAGTATGGGGTCAGTATTTAATTCATTAATAGGTTATTTGAGTACTGTGTTTCTGTGGTGCTTACTTTTTCCTTTCTATAAATGCTCTCATAGATCATGTACCTACAAGTAGCCAATAACAACAAGGCGGCTTCAACAGCTCTGCAGTTCTTCCTTGAGGCTGTGGACAAACACGGATTTCCATCCAGGTAACAGGCTATTTCTTGTTTTGTGTGTGTTTTTTTTTACATGTAAACATTGGATTATTGGAAATACTGAATATGAAGAAAAATGTCAGGTGCACTTGATACAGTTAAAAGAACACTGATTTGTATCAGTCTAGGCCATTTTATAAAAATAAGGTAGACTTTTGTCACGGCAGCCGTATTGACATGAACTAGCAGGTAAATACAGGTTAAATTAATTAAGTTGATTAAGGTTCCATTCTATTTAGTGCAGTAGAGCCTTTCCAGTGAGCCAACATGCACAATAGCAGCACCCTGACTGTTTGATCTGAATGGAACAGAACATTAATTAGTATCACTGGTAACACCTGTGTTTACCCTACTATTTTATGTCAAAATGGCTGCTTTTCAAAAAGGTCTATAGGCCTACATGATCAACAGATTTGTCACTAAGTTTTACAAGAAAAGTTGTAAATTGATAGTTGGGGATATAGTGGTATTAAGCAAAGGCCCAGGAAGCCCTAGCACCCCCTATATGTCATTTCTGAAACAACACTTTACCAGTGATGACACTTATGGGGATGGCCTTAGAATGAGATTGGATTATTCATTCCTTGTTTATATTACTTTACATGACCTCATGTCATATTCCCAATATTATGTGTAGGTCTTTCCAGTGATGTGCCCATAAAGAATGTTTCAGTCTCATACTAAAACCTCTTGTTTCTGTGGTAACAAAATCTTTAAAACTGCTGGTTCCCTGGGGGATTAGCCAGTAGCCAATAGTGAAGCTTGTTAAATGGTTATAGCTGTACTTAGAAAACTGGAGATACAGCCAGCTCTAAGAGTACATAGATTCAAATTTCACATTGTCAAATTACTTAACATGGTATCTGTATGGTTGTACATGTCAAGGGTCAGAGGAGACCAAGGTGTGAAAAATGTGGACATTGCCAGACATATGTTTGACGTTCGTGGGTGCGGCAGCGGAAGCTTCATCTCAGGGAAAAGTGTTCATAATCAAAGGTAATATTAGTGTATGGTTGTAGCTTCTGTCATAAAGCTTTCTTTGGTCAAAATATATTTTGCTAGTGTATCGCTTAATAGTGACGTGCTGCCATTAATTATGGTGCTAAAAGTTGTTGCTGAGATTAATGTACATATTAGTGTTATTAGGGATGGGGAAAAATCCATTGAGTTACTATTTGCATTTTTTGCAACGTAAAGGTGTGATAATTGTTTACGGACTGCATTTATTCATTTATTTTTGTCAACTGTCTTTCAGGATAGAGCTCCTGTGGCGTGACGTGTGGAATGTCGTGTCAAGTATTTATTACGATCTGCTCCACAGCCTAGAGGAGGATGGCCTGCTCGACCCAGCAAATTGCACACACCTTTTCTGTGCTCAGTATGTCTTTCTGCCCCGAATTCAGGAAGATCTTGACACATTCACAGATGGCTGGAATAACCATTCACTCCGAACAGAACGTAACCTCACTCCTAACCAGCTGTGGGAAATCGGGAAGAGTCAGAGCCCTGTCAGCCCTCCTGACAACTTCGAGGTAAAGGGGAAAAACTGTTTTGTAGTTCTGTGTTTTATTCACCATTGTGGAGGAAGCCAATGTTAGCACACCTTTCTTTTAGAAGTCATAACAATGTTAGTATTTGGTTATATGTTTATTTGACAAAATCCTTACACTGTTCTTAATATTATAATGAAAATGCAACACACGGGAACTGGAATTTAGCCTACCAGGACCACTTTGTTTCACTTTACCAGGCATCTTCCAATAGTACACAGCAATAACCATCTGCATAATCAGGCTACAGCAGAATTACAATTTGTGTCAAAGCCAACAATGGGCTATGCAACACAATGTAACATTGAGTTTCAGTTGCATAGAATAGTTTTGTTGATATACAAAGACATAGGCCACAATCCGAAAAATGTAAATGTTTATTTTTCTTTGAATTTGTAGGCCTCAAAAAGAATATTGCAGGAAAAAAAGATGCTGACTTCTTTCACTGGTAAATTAACACCTGAAAACTGCAATGAATATGCAGTGCACTAGTCTATTTAGTCTGTACAAGGATAACATTTAAACTAAATAAATGGCTTAATAAATTACAGTTCAGTAATGCATGTCAAGTTATTGAAATCTAGTTTAGTGTTCATGTCAAGATTGACAAAACAACAATTTAATCAGTGGGGTGGAAATAATTTAATAATAAATAATGGACTGTATTAGTAATTTAGAATTTGTATTTGTTGGGAGCCAAATGATTTCTAGAAAAGGTTCCTGACCACTGTTTTAGGGTGTCATCCCATGTAATTATTTTTAACAAACCCGATTACTTTTTTATTTCAGGGGATCCATTTTCCAGATGTGGAAATTGCAGACATGGATCAAATTGGAGTACAGGTTCCTGAACTGGAATCTCCCCTGGGCATCGAAGAACTGGAAGGACTGAGTCAACTTTTTAATCCTACTGCTCCTTCATTGTGTTTTGGGGCAGACATCTATAGTGCTGTAGTTCACTACATAGAGGGTGTCCTTGAATCAAGTCAGGAAGCATAAGGCACAATGCATGCTAACTTTCAGCAGTGGAAGAAGTATTCAGTAATTAGTTGCATATAAATCCTTTATATCCTGTTGGCTAGTTTAATCTCCATCAATGCATCATATTCTATAAGATCATCATGTGTTTGTATCTTTGTCTCTGTCCTGTGAAAACCACGTATCTCTACAAAGTCAGAAAAACAGCCTGTTTTACGCTTTGTGACGACTACTTTTCAAGCTGATCCAAGAGGCTTTTTAAAGAGTTTATTTAGCTGAAGAAGAATTTAAGTAACACTTCATCCTTCAGTTGATCACAAACATTCAACACCAACACATCTGGAGATACGTGGTACTTTTGTGGGGGTGGTTGGGTAGAGGATGATGGAATATATATATATATATATATATATATATATATATATATATATATATATATATATAAAGGGCATGACTGTTATATTCTCATTTTGAAAAGGAAAATAAATGTATTTCCATTTTAGAGGCCTACTTTATTTGTAGTAACCTGAAATGTTACTCTTAGAATAACATGGCTTTCCACTAGCTAATGCAGTTCCTTGTTACATGAAAGATACTACAGTAGTAGTATAATGTTCTATTTTAGAACTCACAATAATGTCCCTGCCTTTCATCCTGACATTGACTTCTGTTCATTCCGCTACGACTTGAAAAAATCATTTTCAGAGACTTCAACCTGCATTCAAAATAGTCCCCGGGGAAATGTTTACACAGCAAATGATCAGTTCTGTGGTTTATGAATGGAAATTACTTTGTTAGCCGCAGAACATTTTAAGGTATATAATATAATAATTCAAATTTGGATTGTTGTGAAAAATGTAAAATGTGGGTAAATTGAAATGAGGCAAACATCCAAAGTCAATGGTCAATGGTTTATTTCTTAGAATCTTTGGATACAAGAGCTGTAGGATTCAAGTAAATACATCAGCAATAACAAGTACTGTAATAGACCATTTTCAAAATATTGACTCTATTAACAGAATGAATGATGCCATTGGTTACAACTACCTGAACCAGGTGCCAGAACTACATATGGCACAATCCAAACAGCCCTTCCAACAAAATGCAGTACAAAAAGAGTACCAGGCAAAGGTTATAGTATCTGTCACAACATGTCATGTTCAAGTTAAATGTTGAGCTGACCACTGGAACAAATGAAGTAGTAATAATCTCAAAAGGTTTCGTTTCTGTGAGTCGATATTCTTAAAATGGAGATCTCTTTTCAAGTGAAAGAATACCAAAGACAAAATCCCTTTTTACACCAATGAAAAAAAGCAGAAACTCCATAACACTGAAACAATGTTTTTTTTGCAACAGAATCATACTGATGAGCAGTATCTAAACTAGACCAAAGCCTGTAACATAGGTTGCAATGCAGCTCTCCACATGCTTGGAAAAGTCCTCATAGTTTTGGAAGTGCCCAGGTACATGCAATGTGCCAAAACATGTGGAAGACTTCAGGTACGCCCCCTTAACAACTCGGACCTTCAAGGTGTCTGTAGGGATTTCCCACCCTACCCAGAACTTTGTCAGCTGTTCGAGTTGGGATGGAGAGGCTGCATTCAAAGACAACAAGAGGTTGTGGAAATACATCAAATAAATGACATTTGCGTTTTTAAAGATGAGCTGTATTTTACTGCTTTACAATGTTGTTTTATATATAGGTAAATGGAAATACTTTGTTGGGATAGTACTGAGCCCAAAAAAGGAGGGTGGCACAAAGTAGTATTAGCAAAGACCACATCAACTAGCTAGCGTTAAATATACAACTTAAGTAACTCCGGGATGCACGCACAGCTGTCTTGATATATTTAGTTAATTACGATGTAACGTTAGTTAATTAAAACTGTAGTGGCATGCTCCGTGGTAGCATGTAATTAACCCACCTGTGTCCCACAAGAGTTCGCCTCGGGCTCCTCCATGTTGACTCCCGCAAGCACGCTCCAAGTGGCGCAGGTCAGCAAAACGAACGCTCTAGAACCTTGTGTCCTATGATTGGATGGTCAGTGGGCTACGTGCTGATTGGCTAGTCAGTGGGCAACGTGCTGATTGGCTAGCATACTCAGGCGTAAAAACAGGGTCAAAATTTGTACTCGTAAATAGCAGCTTGTAGCTTGTAACTTCAGGTTCGCACACACAGATAGGAAATGTGTGTGTCCGTATCTCAGACTTTGTGAAACCTCACTGTTGTAAATATCCTTGCACAAAATATTTCTACACCTGCAAAACTTTTTTACACGTGCAAATTATATCTGCAAAAACTTTTCACACACGCAAAAAATATTTCTACAGCTGCAACATGTTTTTACACGAGCAAATTATATCTGTGTGCACAAAACTTTTTTACACATGCACAACATCTTTTCACATGCGCACAACAGGTGATATACAACTGCAGACTGTGAAATAATTTGTGAATATTATTGACCCTAATTTGATTCCATAAAAAACAGAGGTCTGTGATGTATTTTGTGAAACAGAAGAACAGCTAAATAAATGTGACGGCCTCTCAAGAAGAGCTCGCCTCTCTCCAGTCATTTAAGCTAAAGTGGGTTATTGAACCTGAAGCTTGTTGCTTCTGCCCTCCTCGACTACGGTCTGGGAGCCGACAGGAAAGTTCAACACACAGATGGCCAGTCCGCCCCTTTGTAGCATATTATTTCGATGAGAGATGAGCAGATCGCCACTGGGCTTTCAACTAAATACACAGCCACGCAAAAACTGCGGCATTTGTACAGCTCCTTATGGGTACTGCAATTAGTGAAGTGCTTTCCTCCGTGGTGAAACGATCAGCACTGCACCACGGAGGAAAGCGGCAGAAAGTCACCTGGAGTCAAGGAGAGCGGGGCTGCGTTGCGTGCATGGCTTCCTTCTGCAGGTAACGGGGAGACGCGCTCTGGCGGCGGTCTCGTTCAGGATCCGAAAATACAATTTAAATATGTTGCACACTTATTTCACTTATTCCTAGTGTGCCACTGGTTACGGTGCCGCATGCCAATGCTGGCACTCGTGCCAGGGGTTGCCGACCCCTGGTCTAGCTTCAACAGCTACATTACCTTCGGGTGCGTTCGTTAATATTAACTGCGCGTCCAGAGTCACTGTGGCACAGACTGGACCGCTGGTGAACAGCTGTTAGAACGGGCCATTCAGGTGTTCAGAGCAGAGCTCCCTGTCGGAGAAGCAGAGCGTGATGTGAACTGAAAAGTTTTTCTGTGGCAATATTATTTAAGGAATCGTTGAGCTTGCTAGCTAGCATACATTGTCACTATCTGCGAACGTTAGCTTTAGCCTTCTATTTCTAATAGTTGTTTTCATAGGCTATAAACAGAGGTGGTATGAGTATATATATATTGTTCTTGAGTAAAAGTAGAAGCACTCAAATATTGTACTAGAATAAAAGTAGAAGTACTCAGATCTTGTACTAGAGTAAAAGTAGAAGTACTCAGGTCTTGTACTAGAGTAAAAGTAGAAGCACACAGATCTTGTACTAGAGTAGGGTGACCAGACGTCCCCGTTTTCCGGGGACAGTCCCCGTTTTTATTGGCCTGTCCCCGGTTGAAACTGTCCCCGGAAATGTCCCCGTTTTTTAATATACGTTAAAAACACATAGCAAGGTGAAATAAAACGTTTCATGTAAGGAAACACTGGGTAAACAGTATACGGCTCAATCGTGTTGTGCGTGTTTGTAGCATTCTTCTTCTTCTTCTTCTTCTTCTTGCGTCTTCTTCGTCTTCTTCTTCTGTGTAGGGGAGAAGGGGGTAAGTTGAGCCAACCACCCCCTGTAACCAGGCAACGCTTTATAGTTGTAATCACGTGACCAGAAATTATGCAAGCTCCTCCCATTTCTCTTTGGCTGTGACAGAGAGATGCTCATTGTGGTCTGGTAAGTAAACATTTTTACAAAAAAACGTTTTTTGCTTGTCAAAGTACATTTTCGCGATGTCAGCTATATCGGCTGTCATGTCAAACAAAATGTATCCAGGTTTAAAAACATATATTATTGTATATGTTGATGTGTTGGCAGCGTATTAAACCATGTGAATCATTAAAGTCCATGTAATGTCCAAAATAAATGTTATTCTGTGTTAATAAATCGCTTCATCACTTTCCACTGTTTCATTTGACATATCAACATCAATGATTCTTTCCATAAATACCCCCCAAATAACATGAAATGTGTGCCACTTTCCCGTGTTATTCCGCTCCGGTAGCGAAAAGCTTGCCAGCCATTAACCCAGCTGTGTGACGTCACACGTGGAAAACACCAGCCTCGTCTGGATTGTTTGTTTTGTATCCTTTCGCTATTTTCGCTCAACATATGTGTAACCGGACCTCGCTAAACTTTTTTTATCTAACAATTCATGATGGGGAAGCGATGTGTAGTTGTGAGCTGTGAATGTTTCCTGATTGCTATAAACATTGATCATGGGTGCTGGAAGATTGTGCACAAAACTCGGGTCAGAATTAAGTTACTACAGGTGTTATGCCAGCTTGAGCTAAATGTCACCAGAGTACAGTGAACTTGCCTAGTGACTGAAATATATAAAAGTTGAAGTGAAATAAGTAAGGCCAAAAATGAATTACGTCTGAATATCTTTATTATTTTTACCACTTTTAATTATTTGTGGGCTCGCACATACCAAAATAGACTAATGTACACTGCAATAAAGATAAAATGTTACAAGTGAAAAATTAACAAAAGAACCCTTTTTTATTTATCAAACAGTAAATTAATACAATCTTACAAATTTGCGATTTGGAAAATGTTGTTATATTTACATGTTTCTTTGGAAAAATAATATTGTAAATGATGTACTTTGTAAATTATTTACATCAAACCATTTTAACCAGTTCAGCTGCATGACTTATGTCAAATTACAGATTTGGCCATTGAAATCCCTGATAGCGGCCTCCCGGTTCAGGGTAAGTCTTCCGTATCTCGGTTACAGCACATGCAGGCAGCGGGACTCTGATTTTTGGGCCGAGTACACCCCAGCACCAACGTACAAACTGTCGATAAGCTGTATATCGATACTTCCTAATGAAAAAAAAGTATAGGCTACAGATTATAAATATATTTGGAGAAAAATAAAATGTTATGTATTACTATTATGTAGCAATGGTTACAAATTGGCTTATGACATGATATTTGTATTTTACTTGTACAAAATAAATATGAGGTTATACATGACTGCTTGACAGAATCATAGACCTCTTATATATTTCCTCACATGTGTAGTTGTTTCTTTTCCCAAGCATACATTGAACTTGCATACACAGAACAAATAAAAGCCAAGCTGTTTTTGACTGCTTGAAAGAGTTTAATGGTATCTTTAAAAGTGTACCATATCTGTAGCGACTAAAAGTATTATATGAAAGCAAAGCTGCAATAGGCAGTTGGGTCAATCAATATTTACTTACTGGTGTAGTGGGCCATCAACTGCTCTGTGTTGTTGTTTGTATTGAAGATACGCTATTTTCAGTGTCCAAACACTGAGACAGCCTTCTCTAAAGCCTGGGTGGCTAATAATGCACCTTGGTTTCTCGTCGGTGTCTTCTATCTGGCAGAGTCCTGCACGGGTCTGATTTTCAAGACCCGCTCCCGCCCCGCACCCGTGACGTGCAGTACCGAACCCGCCCCGCTACCCGCACATATTGCCAATTAGTTCCGCAACCCGACCCGACCCGCCGGCACATGATCCGCAACCCGACCCGAACCCGCATATATATAAGCAGTGACAACGTGCAATTATTAACACACGCAGTTGCATATTTGGCTCAAAAAGCCTGGAATGTTGTTTATTTTCTCCATCTAGGATGACACCAAAAGCCTCCCAGACGTTGGATTTCGCTCTTGAGGAAGAATTATTGAAAATGCTGTATTCTCCGCTATAGAGAGCTTCACCTCAGCCATTCAGAATGTGGTGCGCTCAGCAGCAGATAGATACACTGCAGAGGTTATGATTAGCCTATGCTCGGTACCGCGGAGGAGAGGTCTGAGGATTTAAACATTAAACTAAATTATTATTGTTTAAATATATTTATTATGCAACACCCGCAACCGGACCCGCATCATCTTTGTTTTACCCAGAAGCGAACCCGGAAAAAAGCGTTTGAAAAAATACCACCCGCAAATCACCTTTTTTGCGGGTCACCCGTCGGGTACCCGCGGATACCCGACCCGATGCAGGACTCTGCTATCTGGTCAGTAGGTTGCAAACTGTCTATTTGTTCCATCACCTGCCAGATCTCTCTGCAGCATACACATTCATCTGCAGTGGGCATGCTTTCACAGCATTGACATGTACACCTGAATATTGTACATAACATTAAAAAACAAAACAATATCTGCCGGACGTGTGAGGAACAGATGACAAATTAAGATCGACATTTAGTGCAGGTCAAATTAAATAAAACAGAATTTACCATTCAGTATTGCCGATTCGAGTCTCGCCGGCTGCGGAATCCGCTTCTCTTTCACAAGTTTCTGCCTCGTTGTTCGATTGCTGGGCAGGAGGCTCGTACTTATAAGGCAAGATGCCTTGAAGTGAAAGGCTAGCTGGTTCACTCTCTACTTCTGTAACTGAATCCAGATAACCCACCGAATCTGAGCTTGAATGATCGCTGTCGCTGTCGCTGTCTGAAGTTATCGCGTTGCTTGCCATTTGGACTGATTTGATCAAATGGCAATGTTTGCCACGTGTGACGTCACCGCTCGTTCGGGAGGGATCGGGGGCGTACTCGGCAAACTTCGGAACCAACATCGGTTTTTAACGTATATGTCATTTAATTATGACGAAACTTTAAACATTTTTATTTATTTTTATTCTGGTGATATCTAAACTACATGTTAAAAAACACCTGTGTTAGATGCATTACATGGCCTTTAAGATAAAGATGAATCTGAATTTTTAAGCTCGGCTTTTTTTTCTAAAATGGTGGCTATGGGGAAAAGTGAACCATGGGCCTTGGGGTAAGTTGAATCAGTGGTTCAATGGAGTAGCAGAATGAAATTTATAAATTGACAAAAACAATGTGACTGTTAACCCAAGTGTATCTAATAATGTACTATCTATTTTTAAATATCAGAGAGGAAGAACAGATTCAGAAGGGAAAAACCGGAATAAAGATAAAGAAGCAAAGACATTGTACAATAGTGAGGAAGAGAAGGAAAGGAAGAAAGAGAAGAAAAGGGAGAAAGTTTGGAGGGGAAGAAAAAGTTAACAGAGTACGAAGAGTATACAAGGATAGTGACAAAGAGCAGAAAAAAATGTGCAATGGCTCTTTCCAAGAAACGAAAATGTCACTTAAATGACAATATGAGGAAAGAATTTTCATTCATACGCCCAGGTGGTCAAGATGATACAATGGTTTACTGTACCATTTGTAATTCAACATTTTCAGTTGCCAGTGGAGGAAGAACAGCAGTAATAGAACATCAACAGACAAAAAAGCATAAAGCCTCTCTCATTGCCCGTGCTGGTGTGCCCTCTGTCACCACATTCTTCAAGAAGGTAGACCCTTCCCAGGAAGAATACGATCTAGCTGTGCAGGAAGCTGTCTTTGCATACCACACTTTGCGACACAATCATAGTTTCAGATCTATGGATTGCACAGCACAACTGACAAGGAAGCTTTATGAATCAAAATGTACATGTGCTAGGACAAAATGCGATGCCATAGTGAGTAACGTGTTAGCACCATGGGCAACTACCTTGGTAACACAGGACCTAGACCAGGTGGAATTTGTGTCTCTGTCCATTGATGCATCCAATCATGGACATGTAAAGCTGCTGCCAATATTAGTAAGATATTGTAAGATACATGATAGCACATCAGTGGAAACAAAACTACTCGATTTTGTTGAACTCAAAGGAGAAACAGCAGAGGAAATTGCAGCTGAGGTCCTTGGTGTTATCCAACAATTCAACCTGGAAAACAAAGTTGTGGCATTCTCTGCTGACAACACAAATACAAATTGTGGAGGACTGAATAGACTGGGGAGGGTCAATGTCCATACCAAAGTTAAAAATGCTCTGCAGCGGGAGGTCATTGGCTTAGGTTGCCCTGCACACATTATTCATAACACGGCCAGAACAGCTTTGGATATGATTCCCCTTGATGTTGAGTACCTTCTTACAAAGATATTTGGTTATTTTCACATTTTCACCGTCAGAGTAGAAAGACTAAAGGGTTTTTGTGAGTTTGTTGGCCAGGAGTACCATAACATCTTAAGACACTGCAATGTTCGCTGGTTGTCTATGCTCCCAGCTCTAGAGAGAGTGCTGAAAATGTATTTGCCCTTGAAATCATTTTTCCTCTCTGAAGAAAAGTGCCCAGCTGTCCTGCAAAAAATATTCCAAGATCCTCTGACTGAACTTTGGCTGGCCTTTGTCAATGGAAACCTGTCCATATTCAGTGACACAATCAAAATGCTTGAAGGCCAAGACCGCTGTGCTGTGGAGTCAGCTGCAATATTGAAAAGCTTTGAGGCAAAGTTGACTGCAAGAAGTGACGATAACTTCATTCCAGTTTTGGTCCGAAGGCTTCTGAGAGAACTGGAGGAAAATGGAGCAATGAAAAAAGCGAGCTTTCTCAAAACATCCCAATCATTCTTCACTACAGCTGTCAACTACTTGCAAGCATGGGGAAAGCACACAAATGATCTCAATGATTTGCATTGTCTCCTTCTGAAAAGGCAACCTCAGCGTGAAGAGATTCAGAAGGCAGGGGCCACACTGCAAGAAAAATGCCCCAATGTCAAGATCAATGAGGATGAATTGTTTGATGAGGTCACTGGCCTGCATGAGTTCCTGAAGGGAGGAACACTTGAAGAGTGGAAAGAATCTGAGACACCGCTTAATCACAGATGGAGCAAGGTGGTTACCCACTTCCAAGACAACAAAATCCCATTCAATAACCTGGCAAGGTTAGCGTCGGTGGTTATGTGCCTACCTGGGAGTAATGCACCAGTTGAAAGAGTGTTCTCCCAAATGAATGATGTATGGACAGCAGCAAGAAATAGGTTCACTATTCCTACCATCAAGGCCATGCTTGTTGTGAAAACAAACTTCAACTTCCCCTGCCAGGAGTTCATGGAGAAGCTGGCCAAAGACAAAGCAATCTTGAAGAAAATTCACTCTTCTGAAAAGTACAGAGATTAGGTTAGTAGAAGTTTTTATGTACTTAGAAATCTCATCTTATTTATTATATTGTTAAGTATTTTACATGTATTATCTCAGTATGTTCCTTTTCTCATGTTCTCTTTTGATCTTATTCCATCCAGAATACCAGGACAGATACAGATGGGACAGTTCTGGCTTTGTTTTATCTGTTTGTCCCAGTGTGTCTGTCAGTGTTGTCTGTCATATTGTGTTTGACAGTTGTGTCTCTCTGTTGAAGTTTCTTTGATAGTGTGTCATTCTGCTAGTGTTACTTGTCTGTTGTCTCTATATATCTTGTACATATGTTAATTATCAAATAAACTTGAGGCTATAACCTATGTAGTTTGAAAATGTTTTGTTATTAACTATGGAAAACTCAATAAGTGAGTTAATACTTTACTCCGCACTTATCATGGTATTGAAATCAGATTTTCGGAAAGATTTCATTAATTAGTTAGTGCATTTATGGTAATTAGTTAGTACACAGTTGTATCAGTATGTCTACACATCAGTTTATTAGAGCACAACAGTTAACATTTTCGAATTACATTGAACCAGAATTGTCCCCCTTTTTTCTTTAACAGCGAAGAAATGTGGATATGTTAATGAGATTTTGACCGCAAAACTCAAAATGTCCCCGGTTTTCATTTTGAAAATCTGGTCACCTTATACTAGAGTGAAAGTAGAAGTACTCAAATATTGTATATGAGTAAAAGTAGAAGCACACAGATCTTGTACTAGAGTAAAAGTAGAAGTACTCAGGTCTTGTACTTGAGTAAAAGTAATAGTACCAGAGTGTAGGAATACTCTCTTACAGTAAACGTCCTGCATTCAAAATGTTCCTCTATTAAAAGTAGAAAAGTATTATCATCAAAATATAGTTAAAGTCGCGACAGTAAAAGTAGTCATTGTGCAGATTGGTCCATTTCAGAATAATAGATATGATATGTTTTATAATGATTGATCATGAAAGTGTTCTCAAAGCTGGTAAAGGTGCAGCTAGTTTGAATGACTTTGTATACTGCAGGGTAGCTTGTGGATTTACTCCAGGTGGAACTAAAGTCTGATTTAACACTTGATTATATTTCACATCATTCATCCACATCTGTGAAGTAACTAAAGCTATTACATACATGGAGTGGAGGAAAAGTACAGCATGTACCTCTGAACTGTAGTGGAGTAGAAGAACAAAGTAGCAAAACATTGAAATACTTAAATAAAGTACAAGTATCTCAAAATTGTGCCCAACTATAGTACTTGTTGAGTTTATGAACTTAGTTACTTTACACCATGTGGCTATAAAGATAAAAAGACTTAAGCATTGCACAGAGGCACGAAAATACATTTTCAAAATGCTCAACAGTGCTGCCAAAATTATAAACTTGCTACACAATTTAAAATAAATGCTTTTATATATTTATATTAGATGTGACTCTTTGGTGCTTCTGTTAACACTGCTGCTTTAGTTGTTCTGACTGCTAAAATCCTCTGTCATTCCGTGGGGTGGGGGAGCCGGGGGCTCGGATCCTTGTCACCTTTTTCATACCTGATGAGTTTGCATCCCTGTATGTTAAAAAGCCTCAGTCACCTTAATTCATGTCATAAAAACATCTCAGGTCAGTAACACTCAAAGCTAAATGTGCAATACCATGTTCAGCTATGTTACTATTTATAATGTTATTGTTGTTACATCAGAAGATGTACATATTGGAATGATTTCTTAACTTACAGTAGGCTATTTTTTACAATGTGTGTTGGAAGGATTTATTAAATTACTATGAATATTGTCATTGTTGAAGGCTTTTAGAGAAGGGTGAACTATAAGCCTGAATTACATAACATTTTATACCTAAAAACATAAAAGCCACAATAAATGAATCCCAATTATTCTAGTTATTTTTACCTCCCGTATTGCTTTCAACCCACCAGCTTTTATGGTGTTGTTACGTCACTAACTGTAAGCTTGTCATATACAGTCTATGGTCACTCAAAGTAACCTACAGTTAATTTAGCTGCCGGAGAAGAAAGATCAGGGGGGGAGGGGGGAGAGAGCTGCCGTTTCATTCAGACTGTTTAAAAAACGGTAACAGACTATTTTTCTTAGCGGATGCATGTCAATTTAAATAAATAAATACAACCATTTTTTAAATCAATAAAAACATTTTCTAATTCCATAAAAGCATTTAAATTAATATTGGGAGTCATGTCGTTACTTTGTTGAGAATGTGGCCATGTAATAAGCGGGATAATTTGCAGCGACTTGTTCCTTATGGGGAAAATAACACCCGTCATGCAGATCAGGATCCCTCCGCTACGCTTTGGGATCCTGATCTGCCGATGAGCTTCCATTAAAATATAAATATTTTTAGTGAATAACTGAGTTTAAGCACGTTAATAACGTTTTAATGAAGTTGAATACAGTATATTCATATGTGTCAGTGATTTCTAGTCAATTCGGCGAACATAAACATAAATGATCGTGGTGAAGATGATGATTAAATTAGGATTAAAAATCGAGAGCCAGATTTTACGGGGTACAGGATGTGTTCGGGGTCCGTCTCTTACCAGTGACGTCCCGACGTACGACGTTACGACGTAATGACGTCAATGACGTCACGCATTGTGATTGGCTGTATGGTCATTTATCCACGCTGTCTAGAATATAGAGGGTTTTTTTTATCATTACATTACATTGCATTTAGCTGACGCTTAAGTGCATTCGATGAACAAGATAAAAACTTGAAGAAATACAAAGAAGAATGAGGAGAAGAATAAGAGAAATCGAAGGTAAGAAGTATATAACGTAATAAGGCATAGCCGTGGGAAGTAGGGGTGCTGGGGGTGCTGCAGCACCCCCTGTTGGCGAGTGGTGTACATTTTAAAAAGTGACCACCTAAATAAAAATGATAAAACTACATAAAATAGTTATGATTTTAATTCAAATAAAATTAGCTGTATACAGTAGCATATAATAGTCATAGTATATATTTGTATCAGTCAGGTGGCTTGAATTTATTTTCCAAATAAATAAAATCCGAGTCATCTAGGTCGTAGGTCGTGGGATAGTGACTTAATTGACGCGACACACACACTGCAGAGTGACCATTTTTTAGAATGGCGCAAAAAAGGATTTTGGATTTTTTTCTCCAACAAACAACCCAATAAAAAGAGTGGACCACCAGCTACTCCAACTAGAGTAATATGGCGCAGAAGAGACTGACACATCTGACTTTGATGCATGTCCATAGTAACATTTTGGACAATGTGGATGTATCTACTCTAATGAGGGTCTTCATTAGTGCCACCCCAGAGAGGAAGGCTACATTTGGGGTTTTGTGAAGCCCCAACCCATACGCAAGGTAAGACGATATTTTCCTTTAATGCTGCTGCCGCTGTGCAGTGTTTTGCCTTGTCAATCAGTTAAAATTGAATTCATAGTTTTATAAATATTGTAAATAATAATAGACTATTTGTAATGTTATGTAGGTTTGTAAGACCCATAGTTAGTGTGTGGGCATGTGCAGCTGTTGCTAAGTGATGTAGGTCTATAATGGTTTATTAAGCATAACAGTTAAGGCGAGACACCCCAGGTGAATAGGGTAATTTTTTTTAACTTACAGATATCAGCTAGACATTTCTCCAGTTAATTACCTACAATAAGGCAATTGTTTCATTTGAATATGCAAATGATCCATTATCTCATAAAAAAATCGCATATTTTTAACACATTTCAGTAACCGAAATCTGAACTTTGGATAAAGCCAGGTTCAAAATTATTGTTTATTAGCATCCAAGGCTTTTACAGAAGGGATTTTGGATATCTCTTTTTACCACTCCATAAATCAGAAAATACTGTTAACAGCCCTAAAATTTCAATTTTCGCCATGTTTTTAGGTATACAATCTTATATAATTCAGGCTATGCAGTGTGACGCTAGCTAAACCCTCCTGTTCTTTTGAGGACAGCTTGCGCCTCGACGCACTCCGTGAAGGTATTTCATGTTCGGGGTCATTTGTTTTTTGTATAATCTTGCTTTGTGCAAGTGACTATTGTTGTTGTCTTCTCTGTGAATGTTTTTTTGCCGTTCTTTTGCCATTTTGAGATTTAAATTTCTAGCGAAAAGCTAACTAGGAAGTGTTTTAGCACACCACGTGACGCATCTGAACGAATCACGTTGTCAGAAGTTGACACCAGCCAATGAGATTTCGTTTCTTGTTTTAAGACCCTTTTGTACTTTCACGATTGGTTGCTGATGCAAAGGAAATGACCATATTTGGATCCAATGAGATTGTGCAGGAGAGACGGAGCTTTCCAACGATATCTCTGATGACATGGTGCAAACAGCGGTCGCGGTACTTTATGTTACGTTAGAATGCTATCTTTTGGTGAATTTAGGAGAAATATACAGACGCAAATAGACAAACTATAGTAAAATAAACACTTAAGTGTGTATTTTGTACGTTTTCCTTCCAAAATCCTGAAAGAA
Organism: Notothenia rossii; assembly: GCF_949606895.1. Lineage (NCBI taxonomy): Eukaryota > Metazoa > Chordata > Actinopteri > Perciformes > Nototheniidae > Notothenia > Notothenia rossii. The sequence continues at coordinate 54,061,973 of NC_136901.1, read as the reverse complement.
AACATGTTATAGAATCAAAATAGCACAACATCTCAAAATGTACCAGTGCATGAAAAACGATGTTTTTGCCTGCCGTGTCTCGCCTTTAACAAACAATTTATGCTGCTCGTATCGCTGACAGCCGGGCCGGGCCGGCACCGCCATTTTTCTTCTTTTTTTTAAGCGGCCCCCCTCCCCACTTTTGGCAGCACCCCCTGAGCAAAATGACTTCCCGTGGCTATGTAATATGGTAGGTAATATGTAATATGTTCAGTGCTGTTGGTACGTTAGTTCAAACAGTAACAACGGACTATTTTTTTTAGCGGATGCATGTCAATTTAAATCAATACATGCAACTATTTCACATGTACAATATTTTCTTAGCCCTAATACTTAATACTACTTATTTCGTTTTGATTGTTATATTTGATTATATTATATATTATCAAGAAATTATATATTATATATCAATATGATATACTTTTCAATATAATAGATTATCAAAAAAAGTATTTATTAAGTAGAGGATAATGTGCAGCAATCACAATCGAGTCCACAATCGAATCCATAAAGACAAAGTAAATCTGTTTACAGTTGTTTCATATGGATGTTGAGAGGTATCCATATATCTCTTAATTTTGCTCTCAAAGTGCACCAGATTGATGCATTTAACTTCAATATTTTAAAAAAATCACTCCAAAGGGAGTGCTTGTTCTTCCTTCTGTCTGTCTGTATCTGTGTATTCTCATGTTCCGATTAACCCAGCCAAGTTTTTCTTCTTTTGTGTCTCTATCGACGCCGGGATCTTGAGTCGAGGCTGATCCTCTTGCTGTGGTCCCGCATCCTGGATCCTCTATCCTGAGTTCTGGATTAAGTTGTGGACTTCGGGTCGTGGTCTCGTCGTGCTGCGTCCCTGAAGGCTCCCACAGGATTGTTGACATCTCCGTGGATTCATCCTCTTATTATACACACATGCATTTCCTAACATTTGGTCTACCTATGTTGTAAAATGTATTATCTCTTCGATTTACACACGGCATCTATTGCACGTCTGTCCGTCCTGGGAGAGGGATCCCTCCTCTGTTGCTCTCCCCGAGGTTTCTCCCATTTTTCCCTTTAAACTGTGGGTTTTCTCTGGAAGTTTTTCCTTGTACGATGTGAGGGTCTAAGGACAGAGGGTGTCGTTTTCTTCTCATACTGATATTCTGAACAAACTACTGTTGTATTAGCTGTAAAATGTCTTTACTGTAGGGTATTTTTATTATTTGTACAGCACTTTGGCTCGACCAAAAATCGTTTATAATTGTGCTATATAAATAAAACTTGATTTGATTGATTCAATTTGAAAGGGTGTGCGCCAAGGTTCCATATTAGGACCAATCATTTCACCATATATGTAAATAATCTCTATACATTTTTCAAATGCTGCTTTCCATTTTTATGCAGATGATACTATTATTTATTGTTCATCCTCTTCTATAGAGCAAAGTCTTGATTTCCTCAAGTCTGCCTTTGATGTTATTCCATCCCATTTATCTCAACTCAAGTTAGTATTAAATGCAGACAACTCCAAACTCATGATATTCTCAAATGGCAAAAAGTTATCTTCTTTTCTCCCCAACATTTGTACTGTTCAAGGGACTGACATTGACATTGAAAGGGTCACTACATACACATATCTAGGTTTTATTATTGATCAGAACTTATCTATCAAGTCACACACTGAAAATGTTGTTTTAAAATTAGATTTCTCCTTTCAGAAAAGGAAACATTTGATCACTGCAACGTTTTTACCAGTATTGGATTCTGGTGATCTGCTTTACATGAATGCCTCTGACCAGTGCCTAAAGAGTTTGGATACTGTATGCCATTGTGCATTATGTTTTATTACATATATATATATATATATATATATATATATATATATTAGGGCCGGGACTTTAACGCGTTAATTAAGATTAATTAATTAAACAAAAATTAACGCGTTGAAAAAATTAACGCATTTTAATCACACTTATTTTCGCACCGCGGAACGTTTCTCACTGGATGAGTTTCAGGGGTACCGATTATACTGGAACACCAACTAACGTTCATGACTTCAGACAACAACAAACCACAGTGAACAATTGTCAAACATGAACGAAGAAGCTGATGAGACCGCTTTGGTTGGTCCCGTGAATGGGAAATGTTGTTTTAAAAAACGGACGGATGGAAGCGTCAATAAGAGCACGGTTGTTTGCAAATTATGCAAAAAGGAATTTGCATATCACCGCAGCACATCAAGCTTCAAGTATCACCTCAATGCAAAACATATAGCAGCTAGCGTGGAAGCTAGCGTGGACGTTAGCCCGACTCGGAGTACAAGGACCCACACCCAATTCGCGTTGATCAAACAGTGGCCTATGCAACAAAGAGATTTTATTTTTCATCAGGATATTGGAAGAATAGGAGGGATTGAGGTCAATCACTGGCACTTTTTTATTTTATTTTAAATGGTACACTTTATGTTGAACTATTTATTACGTTGTTGGTGCAACTGGCACTTTATGTTGAACTGTTTATTGTTTTGGCCAAGGTTATTGAGAGAGTTGGACTGAAATTGATTAGATTTTTTAAATCAACTGTTGGTAAATCAACAAAGTCTGTTATGGCCTCTGAAGCAACAGAGAGATGTTTTCTAATAGTCAGGGTTTCAAATGTTCTGAATGTACTTGAAAGTATTGTGTTTTACTTAAAAAACAAATTGTTATAGTTTACAGAACGTCTACCTACCTATAGGCTACCTGAATCTCTGAAATGTACTATATTCCTAAATATGCTATTGCTACACTTTATGTAAATTAAAAATTTGTAAATTAAATTTGTAAATGCTTTGTAAATGAAAATGTACCAGTGACTACAGTGTACAGTGATGCGTAAGTGCTTTACAGTTTGTCACAAATCTCAGTGCACTCTGATAGTAAAACCTTATTGTGGTGTAATTATATATCCAAAGCAGTCAGAAGTCAGAAAATCATTAGTGATGTTTAACCACTCAGAAGACAGCCCATCAAAATGAACACATTGAGACCTTTCAGAGAGGTAGTTCATCTTCTACATATAATAACGGACAAAATAAAGAATGAAGTGTAGGCTATGTTTAAATGTTCAGAATTTGACCGTGTATGATGGCCCTCTTGAGATGCCGTACAGCCAATGGCGTACAGCCATTGCTCCGTTTCATGTTTTTTTAACATGTTTTTCACAAACATTTTCACACGCTAGGAGTATAGGAATACTTCAATTCGGTTCGTCATGATCTGTAGATGTGATTTGCCCCCGAGCACCCCTGGGTAAATTACCATACAGCCAATCACAATGCGTACAATGCGTGACGTCATTGGTAAGAGACGGACCCCGAACACATCGTGTACCCCGTACACATCGTGTACCGACACCGGGCTGCATTTTCTCCCGTTCGTTTTTTTCGACTAAACAACATTATTTTGTTAAATAACAACATGGTGATGTTTTGTAAATGATTACATGTCTCTTATTTAGCACAGAGTATGATATCCGTGACATATGGATCTTAACAAAGTTCCGCTGTACATCCAGCGTACTGTATCTCACTTTATTTCCCATGAGCTCCAGTGTGGAACCCCACTGCACCCCCTGGCCGGATCAATGATCCATTGCAGCTGGCTTCATTATAATTACATTTATCTATCACGGGGGCGGTCTCAAGTCAAGCTGGAGGTTTTCCCTTGAGCGGGGGCAGGTCACGTACCGTACTCGCGTTTCAAACGGTCTGAAATGAATCGCTACATCTGTAGGCATGATGAACCTATGCTTCGTTTTCACCAGAAAGTGGGCGGGGGCGAGTATTGCCGTTGTCATCTTTCCAAAATAGGTAAATTACCAGGAAATATATGGCCGAAAAACTAAAAGGGACCTGCCTTTTCTACATGGCTAACGTTTATCTACAAGAGGCATCAGATATTTCTAAAGCACTAAAAGTTCCCAAAAATGGTCCTCACTATTTAAACCCAGACTCATCCCTGCATGATAGCGAGGTATTGCAAACACAGCTGGCCAACATTACATGCATGCATACACCCATGTGGTCCCCACTATTCCCCTCTTACTCTCTCTCTACACACACACACACACACACACACACACACACACACACACACACACACACACACTAGGGGTTTCACCAACTAATCGACTAGTCGACTAGTCGACTACCTTTACCACTAGTCGGCGCTGTAGGCCCTAGTCGACTAGTCGTGAACAAAATTGAGGTAAACGAGGTGCTGCAAAATGCTCCAAAACAAGTCCGACATTCTTATGTATGGCAGTACTTCAACGAAGATGTAACCAACTCCACAGTGAAGTGTCAGTTGTGTACAGCTGTACTGAAGTACAATACAAATGCATCTGCTATGCGCAACCATCTGAAGATGAGACACCCGCTGCCGACAGCTAGCACTAGCAGTAATGCTAGCACCGGTGAGCAACGGACCGGCGTCAGCACTGAACAGAGGCAAACGAACAGCAAGAAAACACGGGTCAACAGTGATGCGGATGATGAGCTACGGGATTACTGCCAGCGGACACCGCATATCCCCACAATGGATAATCCACTGGAGTGGTGGGCAGAAAACGTGCACCGCTTCCCCCGCTTTCGAGGAGCTACCTGGCTATTCCAGCCACAAGCACCCCGAGTGAGAGGTTTTTTTCCCTGGCAGGCAACACTGTCACCCGAAAGCGGTCAAGCCTCCTTCCCTCACATGTCGATGCGTTGGTGTTCAAACCAAACCAAAAATATGGAAAGTTTGGAAAGTTTTGTCGGTGCCATGCCATTGTTCAGACGTTCTATTTGAAATTGAGAAAATAGCCCAAGCCCTTTTGTCTGACTGCCTGTTACCCTGTAAACAAATGCCCATTCCAGTTCCCCTGGAAATACACACACAACAAACAGAAGCACATCGAGCATTATAATTTCAAATGCAATAAATATGACACAGTACTGTAGATAAAGATACGATTATAGTGTGGCTGATCACATGTTGTAAAATTGAACAAATGTAGGTGCATCTGTGCAGCACTTTTTCAATTAACACAATTAAAACATAATGAAAATGTCTCCACTCACATTTTGTACACACTATTTGTATGGTGCTTCTCTACTGGGACATGTCTCCATGCTTTCATGTTCAAAAAGGTCTTTAGTGTTCTCATACTGCCTGTGCTGCAGCACCTCTTTTCACCCTCTGTCTGAAACCAGAGCCCAGTCTGCTGTCTGCTGATTGGTTAGCTGGCCGGCTCTGTTTTGATTGGTCAACCGATTAGAATGTCCCGCCCCTTCGACCATAATGTACAATGTGTTGAAGCGCTAGCTATAGAAGCACAGGTGTTACATAGTGATGTCACTATGTTCAGAAAGAAAACAAAGGAGTCCAATCAAGGCGTTACAAGCAGCGAGGGAGTGTGTGGGAAAGAAACTCCCTCTGGAGGGAAGTTTAGGATGTTAGCCTTTGAAGACCATTTACGTGCACATTACACTCTAGAGCAGGGATGGGCAAATGGAGGCCCGGGGGCCTCAGATTAATTTATAAACAACGTAATGAGTTTAAAAAAAAACTTGTAGTACTGATACCGTCCACTAGACTCCTAGTTACGTCGCGATCTGCGTACATGATTTCGTTTGGCAGCCAAATACCGCAAAATAATCTGTGACGGGTTTGTGTGTATTGTGTTTGTTTCCCGGGAAAACACTCACAAGACACACCGGCTGTTGTTATGCCTGCTGTGACATTACGTTGCCGCTTTTAATTATGCCTTCACAAGCTTAACAGTTGTATTTATCATCTGAATTTGGCGAAACAAGTTTAATATTCTAAAAACCAAGACTTTGTTTATTTGAAATCAAATGAAAACAAACTGCCACTGACCCTGCCGTGTTATCTATGATTACTATATGCTTTTCATTCATAATTTCAGCGGGAGGGAGGGGGAGCGGCGCTGCGGAACAGCAGAGTGCGGGTTGACAGGTGTCTGTGTTGACTCTCCCCTTATTGTGCGTCAGCAGAGACAGGCTACAAGTGTCTTAGATTCAAGTTAGACAACTAATGTCTGGGTTAGTGTTCATGACTTCATGTTTATGTCATCTTAATGGTTAATCTCAATGCACACACACTTTCCGTGATTTCCAATAGTTTAAAATTGTTTTATTCCACTGTTAAATAACCTTTTCAATACAAACATGCCACTTGTAAAAACTAAATAACATTTCTGTGAACTGATATTTGTTTAGTGAGCTTATTAGAGGATGTTCCCTGAAAGATTGTAAAATGTCAATGAAGATGTCAGACTTAGTATATTTGTTAATAATTACATACAATACATGAAATCTGTGTGTGTGTGAATCTGCGGCCCCCTGGTGGCCAGTACATAAATTGTGTAGCCCCCACCACCATCCAAGTTGCCCATCCCTGCTCTAGACGAAAGGAAAACCCACAAAAAGCATAACAGGAACTCCTTAAAAACATGTATAAATGGTACAATGTATTTCTTAGAAGGCAATGAGATTGTATGAGTCTGTAGGGAACAATATAGAGAGAAAATATTGTACAGTAATTAAAGCAAACTGTGAAAAAAGGCTGAGAGACGTCGCCTTGTGCATGATAATCGTGGGTTTGTTTTTGTGTTTTCCTATGTCTAATTACCCGTCAGAAAAAGGCTGTGTTATCTTTTGTCCACCCTCAAATGTCCATGTGCTGCTGCTCTACAGCTATTATTATTCAGCTACAACTTCAAATATTCAATTATCATTAACCTCCATTTTCTAGCCAACATTTCTTCTGGCAGAGGTCTCAGAGGTCCTCCAGTTGTTGAATAACAATGAAAACATCTTAATTGGTTGCTATCATTTTTATAGCAGTTTTGCCATTATTTTCCATGTGTCACGCTGGGTTAAAACTGCATATTAAAGTTTGTTCAATACGAGTGAAGGATTCAAATTAAGGAGAAACACACTTGAGCCTAGTAATTCTCAATAAGCAGCTTTACTTTGTGCTAAGCCTTATAAAAGAGTTCCGATGTTTTATATTACCCTGAAATGTTTTCATTGGTAGAAATGGTTTTCACTTTATCAGGTGTGTGTGGCTGACCGATGAGGAAGAACGACTGTGTGTTCTGAACTGTACAGACTTTATTATTCCCTCAGATCAGTTTGAAAAGTGAACATGTAGAATATGTGTGGAATCTGTAACACAAAGACAAAGTAAAAATAAATACATGTATTAAATGGATATCATAAAAGAACATTAAGGCCAGCGGTTAATCCAGCTACATGTCGACACATGCTTATTCCCTGTGCTGCCTCATAATAAAGCAGTTAGCTGGTTGCTAACTGCTTTATTACACAATGAGAACAATATTAGGGATATAAACACACCAACAATGTAGCTGGAAAATAATATCTGCAACTTACATTTTCATGAATGCATGTCCAAGACTCTCAGTTAGCAGTCCGCTGCAGGTAGATACGTTCCTGCCTCTACTGTGGTCAGGTGGGCTATTGCTGAGTCCATTGCAGTACCCTCACCTCAACATACCCTGTTTTAGTGTCTATTTTACGTCATGCTGTCTTGAAGACAACATGAAACTTGTGATTAATTAAGAATATGTCACGTTGAGTCACCCCCTGAAGGCCATTAGAAAGAATGCACTTCCACGCTGCCTTGACTTTAGGTTGCAGTTGGGTCCAGTCCAAGGTAAACATGGATCGTTGTTGTTGTTGTGGTTATGGTGCCAGCCACTTTGGAGAGAAAAGGGGAATTATAAAAGCAAAATGGCAACCAGGTCCTGGTCTCTAGCAGTGGGCTTTGGACTTACAGGACTATTAGACTGTTATTATTTTAAGGCTGCTGTCACAAGACTATTTTTTGGAATAAACCTGTTTGTCTTTGCCAAATCTTCCTCATTTGTCATTTTGAACGGTGTTTCAGCAGGAATCCTCACAATAATGTGTTGTTTTCTTTTAGTTCTGGTCCAGATCACACTGACTTTTTCACAAACAAGTGAACAGGAGAAACATCCAGTCAGCAGCTTGACATGTAACTAGTTGATTGGACAGTTAGGGGAATGGTCACAGCAGCTTATGCTTCACTTGAATGTTCCTCATGTGTTTAACTGAGTTCTCTGGTTCCTCAAATAACTCACAAATCATACGGAGGATTACTGTTGAATGGATGTGTCATACTTACCGTACAAAGAAAAGGATACAGATAGTCTGAACTGCTTCTGGCTTTGAGATATCTGGCGCATTAATGTTTAAACAAAAAAAAACCTAAAAAAAAATAATATTACATTACATTGCATTTAGCTGACGCTTTTATCCAAAGAGACTTACAATAAGTACATTCGACCAGGAAGATACAACCTTGAAGAAAACATAATCGTATAACTACATCAGGTTTCATAGAGCCAAACATTTCAAGTGCTACTCAACTGGCTTTAGATAAGCCAGTCCTTTATTAGTATATAAGTGCTCTGTTAGCAGTTCTTTGTTAATAATTCTATCGCTCGAAGTGGAGTCGAAAGAGATGAGTTTTCAGTCTGCGCCGGAAGATGTGCAGGCTATCTGCTGTCCTGATTTCAATGGGGAGATCATTCCACCATTTTGGAGCCAGGATAGCAAACCCACGTGTTTTTGCTGATGGGGACATGGGTCCCCCTCGCAGTGCGGGTGCAGCGAGCTGTTTGGCCGATGCAGAGCGGAGTGCCCGTGCTGGGGTGTACGGTTTAACCATGTCCTGGATGTAGGAAGGGCCAGATCCATTCGCAGCATGGTACGCAAGTACCAGTGTCTTGAAGTGGATTCTAGCAGTTACCGGAAGCCAGTGAAGGGAGCGGAGGAGCGGCGTGGTGTGGGAGAATTTTGGAAGGTTGAAGACCAGACGAGCAGCTGCATTCTGGATGAGCTGCAGAGGTCGGATGGCACATGCATGTAGACCAGCCAGGAGGGAGTTGCAGTAGTCTAGGCGTGAGATGACGAGAGCCTGGACCAGAACCAGCGCTGTTTTCTGGGTCAGCTGGGGACGTATCCTCCTGAGGTTGTAAAGTGTATATCTGCAGCAGCGGGTTGTAGCAGCAATGTTTGCAGTGAAGGGCAGTTTGTTATCTAGGATCACACCCAGATTCCTTGCAGTCTGAGTCGAGGAAACAACAGAGGTGCCGATGTTGATTGTTAGGTCAAGAGTGGGACAATCTTTTCCCGGAAGGAAAAGCAGTTCAGTCTTGTCAAGGTTGAGCTTGAGGTGATGAGCAGACATCCACTGAGAGATGTCAGCTAGACAAGCAGAGATGCGTGCGACGACCTGGGTCTCTGAGCGGGGAAAGGACAGAATTAATTGGGTGTCGTCAGCGTAGAAGTGGTATGAAAAACCATGCGGGCTAATGACAGATCCGAGCGAGTTTGTGTACAAGGAGAAGAGGAGGGGACTAAGAACAGAGCCCTGAGGGACCCCTGTAGTTAATTGACAAGGGTCGGACTCTGACCCTCTCCAAGTTATCCTGTAGGTACGGGGTATGAGGATAGGAGGGAAAGTGCAGTGCCTGAAACTCCAAGTTCTTGGAGAGTGCGAAGGAGGATCTGATGGTTCACCGTGTCGAATGCAGCAGACAGGTCCAGAAGGATGATGACAGAGGAGAGGGAGGCTGCTTTAGCAGTGTGCAGTTCCTCAGAGACAGCAAGGAGAGCAGTTTCTGTTGAGTGACCTGCCTTGAAACCAGACTGGTGCAGATCCAGAAGGTTGTTCTGATGGAGATAACAGGAGAGGTGTTTAAAGACAGCGTTCAAGTGTTCAAGTGTTTTAGACTGGAACGGGAGGAGAGAGACAGGCCTGTAGTTTATAACATCAGACGGGTTTAGAGTGGGTTTATTTAGGAGAGGGTTTACTCTTGCCTCCTTGAGACTGTTTGGAAAGTGACCAGAAGTTAGAGAAGTCTTGATGAAGTGGGTGAGAAACGGTAGAATATCAGGAGCGATAGTCTGAGGGAGGTTTGAGGGGATAGGGTCCAGAGGACATGTGATAGGACGGGCAGAGGTAACGAGGGTAAGAACCTCACTTGGAGAGAGAGGGGAGAAGGAGGTTAGTGTGTGAGTGAAAGGAGGGTCAGCTGACCCAGTGGTGAGTAAAGGTGAGTCAGAAAAAGAAGAGCAAATATCATCAACCTTTTTTTCAAAGTAGTTAACAAAGTCGCTTGACAGAAGGGAGGAGGGGGGAGGGGCTTTGGGAGGGTCCAAGAGGGTGGAAAAGATTGAAAATAGTTTTTGGGGATTGGAATAGGAAGATTGGATCTTATCTTTGAAGAAAGTGCTTTTTGCCTGAGAGATCGAAGCGGAGAAAGAGGAGAGGAGAGCCTGATAGGTTAGGAGGTCAACATGGCGTTTGGATTTCCACCGTTTCCGCTCTGCTGCCCTAATATAAACTTGTTTATCCGAATGTCTCTGTTGCCTGCTTGGCGATTAGTTATGTTTTGAGCAGTGTGACCTCTTTTATTTATTTTCTCTCAGTGAGTTTCTCTGTTGTTCTGTTTGCTTGAATGCAGAATTCTGAGCCTTTCTTCTCTTCTCGACTTCAAAAGTCTACTTTATCGGTTGGAAAACATTAAGTATTCTTTTTGAACACACACAATCACAAGTGTGGGTTGACTTCTTGCCTTTGAGGACATAACAAAGTTCAAAGCCTAAAATATATGGAACCGTTGCTACAGTATGTTTAATCACACATGAGTCTAGCCTTACACTCAATATGTATCTCCCTCGGTTCAATGATTCTAACTGCCACCACTGCAGTAAACATTGTTCTTAATGACGCGGCCGAAAATAAAGCTTGATCCAATAAATAAAGCTTGATCCAATACTTTATTCATGTACAAAACGTGACAAAAAAAGAAATAAAAAATGTAGCTTTTAGCTACATATTTTTTTCTCGTGTATCATTCTTAAATACATGGTGAATTAACATTCAACGATTTATTAACATTTACTCAGCTATTTATGTCTGATCTTCTTTCATATTAAAAAAGCTCTATTTTCTTCGAGTTGCTCTATCAAACGACTGTGACGCTCTGACGCTGCTTTTGTAATGTCTAAATGGGCGTATTTACATCTCAACTGGGTTGAAAACGATCGACGAGGCATGGAGCCATAACAACACTCTTGATAATAAAAAATCCATGGAAAGTTTTTCAAAGCTTGCCTGTGTCTCATCAGTCAGTCTGATTGTGTTTTCGATGCTTCACAGAAGGCCACCTCTGCTCCTCCTCCTGACTTCCTGCTGGGTATGTCAGTGCCGTGTCTCTCTAACCAGTTAGTTCTCTGCCGTGCACTCCAAAGCGTTTAATCTGCGTCTCTTGATGCGCTTTCATGTTGGCATCTACAACCCCCTAACTGTCAGTTGTATGTTTCCTCGTTACGGAAAAGCCAATTAGGTCTCCCTAACACTTTGCCCGTTAGCTTGTGCTTGGGGCAAACATGACTGAGACTATATCTCCTTTAAACCTGTGAACTGCAGTGGAGCTGAGAGCTTATCTTTAGAATTGTTGTGTCTGTATATGTGTGTGTGTGTGTGTGTGTGTGTGTGTGTGTGTGTGTGTGTGTGTGTGTGTGTGTGTGTGTGTGTGTGTGTGTGTGTGTGTGTGTGTGTGTGTGTGTGTGTGTGTGTGTGTGTGTGTGTGTGTGTGTGTGTGTGTGTGTGTGTGTGTGTGTGTGTGTGTGTGTAGGGGAAATTTTAAGCAAGGCCCACTGGGGAGTGACTAGACAGCTTGCTAAGCCCTGTCCACCCTTGTAACTCTATAATATAATAATATTGGGAGGGATGAAGCCCTCTTTAATGGTCTCACATGCAGAGCACACAGCACACACAGTGAAATGTGTTCTCTGCTTTTAACCCACCCTAGTACCAGGAGAAGTGGGCAGCTATTGCACAGCGCCCGGGGAAAGCCTCTCATCGCCAAAGACTGTACTAAATATGGACGTAGCCACTCTGATGTCAATCATAGGTTTCTGAAAAGAACTATGGTAAATATCATTAATGTATTTCCAAATCTATCCAAAAAGTGACACAAATATGGATTGTTGGAGGAGTTGAAGGGGGCTTAAGTAACTCAGTAGAGCAGAAAGCAGGCTAGCCAACTGAGGACCCCCATTGTTTTAATACAATTTGAACAGGTAAGTTGTATACAAATTCACACCCTTGACAATCAACATGAATTAGCTACAGAAACCAGGCTGTAAATATGTACATTTTTAACATGCAAGTCAAGCACTTTGCTACTGCTGTTGGGCTAGGGTCGGGGTTAGGGTTGAACTACTAGGGTATGGTACGCTACTGAGATGGAGATGGTTATTATTGCAGCTGAATTATGTGTGGAAAATAACAAGGACTTGGGAGTTTGTTACCCATTTACCTCAGGGGGAAAACGGGTATCTACCACTCAAGTGGATTCTATTCTCTAGTCAAAATGTCAAAGTGTCCTTGGGCAAAAAATGTAACTCCAAATGTATACAGTATTGAATGACAGTGTCAACTAAATTACATGCGATGTTATCATCGAAGTGCTTCAAACTAGTTTCAGTTTTGTTGATCTTTTTGTTGACTGACTGACTGATAGCATAGGAGTCAGCCAGTAGCATGATATTGCCTCGTCACCAGGAAAATGCAGTGAGATCCAGTGTGATAACCCTGTTCAGTCACAAGAACTCAACCAAAACACAGTCTGATCTCTGAAAAATAGTCTCAAACTGATGCATTCATAGTCTGAAGAATTTGTTACATGGTCTTCCACGTCTTGGTTGCCATGGAAACCAAAAGCTCAGTGACTTCAGAGCTGACCCTGTCCTCTGCCAAACTAAAGGTTTTTAGATTACGACTTTTTACAATGTTGCTGTGCACACTGCCTACATGGAGGGAATACAAGCACAGACCTTCATGATACCTGATGGTCTCCTTGATGTCGATGTGTCACACTGATTATCAAAAAAAATTACAATTGTTGCTTTTTATCAAGTTATTTTGATTTTTGTTGGCATTTTTTCAAAGTCTACCCAAGCTTGAAAGGCTGGAGGACAACAGAGGATGCATGGGACAACTCTTTTGATTTATTTGTCTTTATTTATAGGTCCTTTAAACATTTGACTTATGAAGACAGTTCATTTTGTGGAACTTTTAAGGTTCAAAACTCTTTAGAAAATACAAAAGACCAAAACATAGATAGTCAAGACAATATAAAAATGTTTATGCCCAGTTGCATTGTTCCTTCACTCTCTGTTCCTCAAAAATCAAGATAGACCATTATTCATTTCCCAAGTTATAATTAATCGAGATGAAATAGTACCCACTTAACTTAAGATATTGAAAACTCAATAGAAAATTACTACATACATGATTTTAACTCATACTGATAATCCACATAGGCATCCAGAAAACGTTGTTTAAATGAATTATTACATTATTTGACTAACCTTAACTGATGGCTCACATAACAAAATGTAATTATAGGAATATAGCTCTAAACATTGGCGCTGTGTAACATTGCCTTAAAGAAATGGAGTGCTAACTAATCAGCGCTGGCAAACAAATGTGAATCTTCATAATGACAACGGCCGCCACTATAGTAACAATGCAAATTGAAATATATTTAAACAAATATAAATGTACATACTAAAGGCTTCTCTGAGTACTCACACACATCCATGCCAAATATTCCTTCAGTGTCTTTCCAGAACAAGGAAAGCATCCCGAGTATTTCTGGCTATCATATTATATATACTATTTTTTTAACTGACTTTTGTGTTAAAAGATGCACCGAACATGAGCTCAAACCAGGGTGTAACGTACAGCTACTATATTTTTATTGCACAAACATATCTATAAGTGTATGTTTATTGGGCATTATACTATATATACAGTACATAGTTTACTTTTATCCATAAACATTAAAATATAAATACATTCATAAGACATAATGAAGACCAGAACCCCTCAGCTCATAAATAGGGGCCCAGATTCTAAAAACAATACGTATTTCATTTATAGGTTGTCTTGATTTGAAAAAGGTAAAATGGAAAGAGACTTCATTGCTTCATGTAAATAAAATGTGGTTTAGCGAGCAATGGCATGAGGCCCGGATGGAATTACTCTTGTTCCAAAGCGTTGATGATGGAAACATTGAAAAAGCTATAAACCAGAATCTGAAAAGCTTTCTTTGATGGCCCTCACACCTCAACAATTCCCGTCCACTGCTCAGTCGAAATCATACGTTTACTTGTATGGTATATGTATGTTTTTAAATAATGTGTTCTTCGCTGCAGATTTATAAAATAAATATATCCCGGTTAAAGTGTTTTGTATTTTGGCTTTTGTTTGACTTTGACTTTATATTCATCGATTAGGCCTTTTTTGTTTGTGTCATATTATTGCCTTCTTGTTTTCATTATTTTCCCTTTGTTCTTGCATTTTGTATTTATTTAAAGTAATATTATATATAGTATTTCTTTATTTTTATATGTTTAGTTTTTAAAAAATGTTTTATTTCTAATATTTCTTTAATCCGTACGTAAATTGACATCGGTCTTGTCCTGTGTTTCACAAAAAGGTTTATCTTAATATTTGACATAAATGACAGTCCTACTGACTAATTATTGATGACCAAGTTGAGTTCTCAATGTTTTATTATCTAAATAAACAATTGTTCATAAGAAATGTTTGTTTATTGGTAATATAAAATGATTAACCCATATTTTCTGCCTTTTTAAAAAACATGGAATGAGCGTACAAAACCTCTGTCAAGAAAGCTAACCTTTACTTTGGCTGCCATCGTCCAATGAGCCCGCCTCAGTAGCGCAATACTGGCCAATCAGAAGAGGGGTGCCATGGATGCAGAGCCCCGTCCTACACATGTATTACATTACATTGCACTTAGCTGACGCTTTTATCCAAAGCGACTTACAATAAGTGCGTTCGACCAACAAGATACAAACTTGAAGAAAACAGAATCGTATAACTACATCAGGTTTCATAGAGCTAAAACATTTCAAGTGTTACTCAACTGGCTTTAGATAAGCCCTTTATTAGTATATAAGTGCTTTGTTAGTAATTCAATCGCTCGTAGTGGAGTCGAAAGAGATGCGTTTTCAGTCTCCCCCGGAAGATGTGCAAGCTTTCTGCTGTCCTGATTTCAATGGGGAGCTCATTCCACCATTTTGGAGCCAGGATAGCAAACACACAAGTTTTTGCTGACGGGAACTTGGGTCCCCCTCGCAGTGAGGGTGCAGTGAGCTGTTTGGCTGATGCAGAGCGAAGTGCACGTGCTGGGGTGTACAGTTTAACCATGTCCTGGATGTACGAAGGGCCAGATCCATTCGCAGCATGGTACGCACGTACCATTGTTTTGAAGTGGATTCTAGCAGATACTGGAAGCCAGTGAAGGGAGCGGAGGAGTGCAGAGCCTGAAACTCCAAATTATTATTATTATAATTATATTATTACTATAATTTATGAACAACATGTAGGCTTACACTCACATAATAGTCTGGTGCAGAGATGCCTGGTGTTACCAATACTTCCTTTTTACTGCTAGATGTCGACACACAATGTTTATTCAGTGGATTTACTTGCTTTTATTGTTTCATTACTGCTATCAAAGACTTTATCCACAGTGGAAATCTCAGGATGTGCGCATTTTAAGACATAAAAGCATTCATAGTAGGCTATGTGTGGAAAAACCCCATGTGCATGAATACATTTGTTAATTTGTGTATGTCTATTGATGTATGTTCCTGCAAGTGTGTGTGTACATTCATGCAAATATGAACATCTGTGCTTTTCCCCAAGTGTGCGCATGTGTGCACTTGCACACAAGCTGTATGCGTGTGTGTGAGTGTGTGCACATGTGGGTGCTTGTCGCTCCTAATGAGACTCTCCAGGTTGGAAACATCCGAGATCCTTCTGGAGGATGTTGGGATCACACAGAATAGAAATGTGAGACTCACAGTGTGTCGCTGCAGCGAACACCTACTCACAGGTAGCAATCACTGCGCAGCCTTTGCAAATCATGTGAGCTACAGGGCATCGTTGGGAAGCAGTTGTTGCCATGATACCGTACCAACAACGTGATGGAGTTGAACTTCAAATGTCTCGAGCTGCAGCCCTGTGGTGTGTTTCTTACACTCCGGAAAACAAGGAAGCGGTGCAGGGGGAAACATTGCTGCACTTTGGCTTGTCAGTTTAGTGCCACAAAGCAGCTGCAGACTATTTTTAGAACACCACGTTGCGTGGGAGGACGGAATGTGAGCACGTTGTAAGGATATCGGGCCAATGCTTTGTCATAATGTCACCGTGTAGGATCAGTTGACCCACCTGGGAAAAATAAAGATTGCCTCAGTGAAGCACATCAAGGTTATTTCAAGATTTAGAACCACCAGTTAACAGAAATATAGTGTAGCTGAAACTTGTTAGAGAAAAGGAATATGCTTAAAGTGGTCGACGAAAGAATCAGATGTGTTCCCAGCCATTGAAAGCTGGCGGTCGTAGAGAGGAGGAAACCAATATCGTTTAAACATGGGGAGCATGTTTAAACAGCATGCTGGAAGTCATTCAGAGTGGGGAATGTGATTGTACAGATTAAAAGTTTCAGAAATGGGGAGCAAAAGAGAAAAGTTAAAACCCTGGCTCCTAACCTCGTACATTTAACCAATCACAGCACCAAGTAGGAGTGAATGCTTCAATGACGGTTACAGAAAGGTACAGAAATGAGGATGGGTGACCTTGAATGAAAAAGGACTCAAAGGATTCGTTTTTTTCGCAGTGAAGTCCATAAAGAAGCAATATAACAAGACAACATGATTTGACAATCAGTCCGAGTAAACCAAGACTGATCAGATACGAATTGAAATTCCTGGTTGCTCAAAACCAATCCCAAATTAGAGAATGTTTGAAGGCTAAGAAGCTATTTCAACAACCAACATGCAGCTGTGATGAAGCTTACTGACAGCTAAAGCAATACACCTGCTGCCGTTAGTTAAAGAGGCCTTAGTTTAGGGGTTTCCCTTCCTTGCAGTTTGTTATATAGGTTTTTATCGCCTCCATTAGACTCCTTTGTGACTGTATGAGACAAATAAAGAGCTGTTTGAACATTAAAGCATGGAGACATGTCACAGTAGAGACACAACATATGAATATGAACCTGAAAAGATATTGCTTCCTTTACTCAAGCAAATTCAATAAATATATATTATTATATTTTCATATATGAATATGCAACAGTTTAGCAGTTACATGAAATATTACAGATGGGTTTTAGCCACTATTTTTGATTCGTGTTGTCAAATGATTCTGATGGCATTCACTATAGTGGAAAATGTGACATTCCCAGATAATATTTTTGCAGTTTGTTTTTGATGCGCACACGCGACACTTCTTTCTCTGTGTCAAATGTAATAATGGGCCTGGGATCGAAACAAACAATAAACAGTATAATAAATGCTTCTCATTTGCTTGAATCTGCAATTGAAACTGCAACAGAGGAAAATGTCTGTTGCCTTTTTCCTGACCCTGTTCATCAGTGGAATAACTCACTGGTGATCAGGGAGGACAGTTCTGTGGAAACCTTAAATTCCAACATCAAAACCTATTTATTCTCATTGTCTCGTTGCTGACCGCAGCACTGTGTAGCGTGGCAGTGATGCTGCTGTCTGCTGTCTGTGTGAGTGTTAACGCTCTGCTCAGCCAGAGGCTGGAGGCTGCAGGTTTGAAAGTGTAGAAAATCTGGGGGTCTGAATTAAAAATAAGTGAGGTTACCTGGGCTCCGAGCGGCAGGCTTTTTTCCCTCATGGTGCCAATAGGGGGCAGGGCATAAGCAATACTTTTGGGGCTACTAAACATTGTAAATCCAGTTTTTGAGGGTAAATGGACATGCATCTATATAGCACTTTGCCAGTCTTTGCAACCCCTCAAAGTGCTTTTACATTAACAGTTTGCATTCAACCATTCACACACATTCATACAGAGGTAGCCATACAGGAAACATCAAGATGTGTTGTGGGATTAAACCTCCAACATTCTGATTGGAAGAAGACCGCCCTAGTTCCTGAGCCACAGCAAATGTATAAGGAAGTTCTTTTTTTCCACTTAAAGCAGAGAAGGCATATAGCCCAGTGATATCAGTGTTGTTTTTAATGTAAGAAATACATGTTTTCAATATGCATATTCAGACAACTGGGAATTGGTATAAATGATTAAATGGCCTTCACAACGTCTGAGATGTAATTAATAAAAATCACACGGTGAAGCCACAACTTTATTGGATTTTGGAAATTGCAGAAAATATGTCCTCAATGAAAGGCAATGAAACATGATACTTTTTGTTCAGCAGGATAATCTCAACATATAAACACCACTTTATGATTTTTGAAGCTTAGATGCAATTTCCATAAGTAAAAAGCTAACGTAAGGCTATCAATAATCATCATGGCTGTGCATCACCTGCTAATAGTAGTCAGATGTAGTCAGTTCGAAGCCCCAGACCTTCACCGAATCCCTCCAGGATGACCTGAGTTACAATACGCCAGAGATGGAGTACCCGATTTTCGTGACTCGACTCGGACTCGCGCACTGATTGAAGCGGACTCGAACTCGTGAATTCTCGCGCACGATGACTCGGACTCGTGAATTTTTCACCCACGATGACTCGGACTCTACTTGTACATTGACGCTCTGACTTGGACTTGGACTCGGATTCGAGCAAGTTTTGTCTGGAGTCAGATGTAGTCTGTTCTGGCGTGTGCACCTGCAAGGCGAGTTTACGTACTGGGCCCCGCTATTCCAGTCTAAAGATGTCTAGAGACACACCCCGCATCGTGCTGCATGCTTTCACACATTCTGCTTCCACATTGGAAAAGAGCAGCGCAAAATGCTCTTTATGTGGAAAAAAGATTGAAGAGAAGGCTCCGTAACACAATACTCTAAGGATCGAGTTCAGACATATAGGCTGTCTCGAACACTATCATCAGATTAACATGATCTAATCAATAAATAAAGATTCAACCGATAACACAAAAGCACATGGCTACTTAACATGCAGAATGAATGGGCGCCATCTTGAAAAGCATATGCTGAGAGTTGTCTTAACATCACTACAAAAACATGACTGTGTCTGAGTTTCTATGGTTTAGTAGGATCTCACTTCAAGTTACCTGGTGCAGCTTTAATTGGACAGAGGAAGCCTTCTCAGATCATTCTCAGAAGGCCAATTGTTTGTGGCTCTGTCACTTCATCGTCTTTTAGAGATAAGCATAGGCTTAGTAAAAGTTCACTGGACTCAAGCTGACATACTGCCATGTCATTATATCACACTGAAACTTCAGTCCGTCTAACACTCCAACTTTCATGCACTTTTTCCCTCCCAAGAGTCCAACAACACAACACAACATGTCCCTTCAGTGCCTAAATAGAAACAGGCCAATTACCAAGAGCAGCTTGACGGAGAACCATGTCATCCTGTCTGTGAACAATCCCTTCCTCCGAGCAACAAGACAACTGCTGCAACAGGAGACAAATCAATGAGTGCAGTCAATTTTTGCAAGAATTGTCCTTTTGTGCGACAAGGGCTGTCTACTGGAGTAGACGCAAGGTTTAAGAGAGGCTTGTTGAATTCCTCAATCTCGTAAACTACATTAGAATTTACTGCCTTCTTGAAAATGCTTTTTTCCCCCTCCTGCCAGCGGGGGGAAGAGAGCGAAGGGTAGCAATCAGGAGAATTAATCTGAGAGAACACAGAAGGACGCTTCCTTTACTGTGACATGCTTAAAGAATACCAATGGACATACAAGTTCAAAAAGCCTCACAAAAAATGCTCACAACGATCGAGGAGACCCTAATCTCAAACTGATCCTGAGCGAATGGATATAAAAAAAATTAACACACAAGTAGACATTTCCGATTGGCAATACACAAATTATTAAATTAAAATGTTGAATGTTGGTTACTTCTCTGACATCAAGGTGTCATAACAAGGGTTTTGAAAACCGCAGATACATCTGACCGGTAACAGTAACTTGGGTAAGGTCTTATAAGCTATATACATTCCTGGCTTATATACTTCCTTAAGAAACACAATATCCTGAGCAAAAGCTGAATTGGGTTGACGTCAAATCACTGCACAGCGGAAACATTCACACACATAGTGGAACAATATGTTAAACAAAATTAAAAACGTAGTATTTGCATGCTTTGTCAAAAAATGTATATTTACTTTCGCACATGGGTTTATTTAACAGATGGACATAATCAGGCTTTATAAAAAATACTTCGATATTACTGTCGGACCTGGGCCCTGGCAATTTACATAAAAAACACAATTTCAACAAAGTCCAGAAATCAGGAAATCAAAAGGGAACATCACTTTACATTAAGAACATAATACAATAGAAAGCTGTTTGTGATTTAAATATTTAGTCCTGTAAATTAGTTCCACTGGACGTTTCAATCCAGTCAATTAGCTGAGAGAGATTTAATTTAATTGTTCATGCAATCAAAAGATACATATGCATTTACGTTCACATTTTTATTTGGCTCAAATTGCTGCCATCATAACGCTATTCAGTTCAGAGGCAAAGTGTGGGGAGTGGGGACCATAAGCAAAGCATTGATAAATGGCAAAAGCCTCTCATTAAAAATGCTCACCACATTGTGTAAGAGTATCCTGCATCCTGCAGGTGCACAGCACAACTAACAATCCACAGAGATGAATAAACCCATTTTGCATTACTATTAAAAATCCCCAAACTATCCATTAAATATTGGCTTTATTCAAATCAAAGCTAGCCCTGCAGTGTCAAGAGATGGGGACAAGAGACCCAAACTATTTCAAACTGTGTTCTGCCGCAGGACCGGCCAGAGACCAGAACCATCAGTCAATTATAACACAATGCAAACAGAACCAACTATTATCACTTATCAGAGACCAAAAAACCTCACACAAAGTCAAAGTAAGATTAGACATTAGAGCTACAAATATATTTCATTTAAATACAAATCACCAATTAATAGGGATAGACAACAGGTGTGTTAATGATCGCAGGCGGTCCTGCCTCCTCTGGCAAGCTGGGTGTAATGACCCTAATCACAGAGCCCAGTGCTGCATCCTGGAGAAGGATTTAAATAGTTGCTGTGTGCGATCCTGGTAGACTGCAGCGTGTAGACGGGAGGCATTTCTACAAAGTCAGGACAGGCAGCCGCTAAGGTCAGATCCATAATGTTGTGTGAGAGCTCTGCATAATGTTTATGTTCTGTGAGATTGTTTGTTTGTGTGTGTGCCACGTGTCTTCTTAGAACTCTGCGCTGCATTGTTTAGATGTAGGTTTCAATGTGGTGCGCTGATTGTGCGGAACATTCTGAGCTTAGACGCTCTGGTTTTTTATCGTCAGAAGGATAGGTAAAATAAGGAAAATATTTATTTTTTAGAAGTATTATTTTGATTTACTAAACACTTTTCTCATAAAATCCTGTTAATTGAATCCACTGGGGATTCCTGTTAAAAGGGGAGAAAATAATCTTTCTTGTTATAAGGAATTCATTTGATTTATTAAAAACATTGATAGTGAAGTCTTGTTTGATTCAGTGAATACCTCTGTTAAAAATAATTAATTTGATTTGTTAAGAACATTTATAGTAAAGTCCAGTTAATTAAATCTGCTGAGTTTTTAAAAGAGCTTGGGTTTAAAGAAACGTTTTTATGTTTAAAATTGATATTTCTGTGTTTAGTGTGCTCAATCTGTGTAACATATTCATAATTAAGGCAGCAGTTGCCAAACAAATGTATTGTTTACATGCTTTATTTACATGTTTAATTTATTTTTGATAACTTACAAGGTTCTAAAATGCATATTTCTTGTTTTCAAAGGTTTTTAACCTGCATAAAGTGACCCAGTCAGCAAAGACATTTAAGTGAACTGCTAAATAAAAAGTCTGAAACGAAAAGCTGTGTCATTGGAGTGGAATCCTGTTCTCAAAGTCCAGTAGATGCCTCAGGTCTCTTTCAAGTGGGGAAGCTGCACCAAAACAGAGGAAACTTGACATTATGTTAAGATGTATGCTGCAGTTGTCATTATTTGTACAATGCTTTGGTAATCCTCATTATGGTCTCCCAAAAAAGCTCTTTGAATTTCAGACAGTGGGAGACTGCCTTTGTGAAAGGTTTTCTCAGGTCAGAGGCAGCAGAGGTGGGCGGGCCTAGAGGGAATATAGAAAAATACATAGGGAGAGAATTATTTTTGCTCCCAGTGAGAGTGGAGGGTGAGACCAATGGGGGGGGGAGACCAATGTAATCAGTGGAGTAGCGGTAGTGGTTAACAGTTGATCATTCACCCTGCTGCGCTCTCCTCTCAGCTGATAGACTGGACTGTGAATAGCTTGGAACTCATACATATTTATATACACATATATACTGAAATGATCCACTGGAAGGAAAAGGATAGAAAAGAAAGCATGGGCTGTAGATGAGGAAGACTCACTATATCAAAGTCAGTTGGCATTATTAATAAACATAGGATGCAGAGGGCCTTATATAATAATGCTCTCGGAGCACAAACTCTTGCTCCCAATCAAATAGTGATGTGTCGGTCGCGAACGAGCCGATTATTTTGAACGGGTCTTTGATACGAACGAGGGGAACCGAGTCCTACTTGGTGACATGGCCGTATCTACCATTGAGGTCACCGAGGTCCGGACCTCGGTAATATTTTTCGAGCTATGTATACAAAACTTGTGAAATAATTGCACTAAACGAGGTTCTATGGAGTACTTCCATTTACTGCCGATGGGGGCGCTGCATAACTACGTAGCCTCGATTAAAGCAAACAGAAGAAGACGACATGTATCAACAAACCACCGCAGCCCGGACTTGTACCGGAGCAGCGAAGGAGTGATGAGGTATCTAAAGATCTGAGTCCAGCGGCTGCTTGTGTTTCTGTTCATCAGGACATCATATGACTAGCAGATCCTGTGTGAACGCTCTACATTAGTCAGTGGACGCCCAACAACATGCACACTAACTTATATTGCAGCTATAGGCTATACTTTGGTTTAAATTGCGTGAATAAACTAGCTAGAGAGCTTAAGTTAATTACATTCATCCAATGTCGGAAGGATTACCTTTTAACAAACGTTGTAATGCTTTTCTTTCGTTGCAATTTGAGTAAAACAATGGAGATATAACATTGTATTTTCTTTTTACACTGACTCAGATGTAATGAAAAGACTACGTCAGTCAAAGCTCAGCTTTGGTAAGGAAGAGACAGGACAGGCAAAGAGAGAGAAAGTGATGGAAGTCAGGGATAAACTGCAGGTACAGTCACACAAAATAATGTAGGCTTAATAACCCCATATATATATATATATATATATATATATACAATATTCTTAATTTACAATAGGCATAATTGTAAAACAACATACATCTATTGCAGTTATGATGTCATAACATACAATTGTATAAAACACAATTTGCTTACATCTTTGTTCTCTTTTGAGAATCAAACAAAACAGATTTAAATGACAAAAAGAATGCAAACAAACAAGTGAAATTAACTGAATTGCTTTTGATTCACTGGCAGGAGCGACATGCAACCAGAGCAAAAAGTCAACAATGAGGGAGAGATTGAACAAAGGGAAAGAGTAGAGGATAGAGAGAGTAATGAACAGGAAGAAGACAGAGAGAAAAAAGAAGATGGAAGAGAGGGTGCAGGTTATGGAAAGGAGAGAGACATGGGAAATGCATGTTGACAATGTTTTGTGATCCTTTTAGCCTCTTCTGCATGTCCAGATCATTAATAGTAAAAATCAACTGATCGTTATGCATTACACTTTGAAAACTAATTGATGCTGACATTGTCAGCCCACTGACATAGTTTGAAATAAATATATTATCCAATGTGTGACTCCCCACAGGACTTAAAAAGCACCTAACGAGATCATGAAAATCCCAAAAATCTCGGGGAGTGTCCCCTGAACCCCCCTAACATATTTGGACCTCGGTATTTAGGAAATCCTGGATACGGCCCTGCTTGGTGAGAGCCGTTCTTTTTATCGTTCAATCGTTGGTCGTGTTTTGCAGTGTTTGGCAGATGGATAATGCGCCGAACGCGAAAACGCAGCAGCATTTGGATGCACTTCAAACAAAATCCAGGCAGTGATACAGCGGAGTACACCATTTGTAAAGGAAAAATATCATCTAAAGCAGGGTCAACCAATAATCTTCATCGCCACTTAAAAACACAGCATCCAAGTGACAGAGTTGAGACAACAAGGTTCCAATAATAATGACGGAGATGGCGCCAGTGCTTCTGCTGAAACCCCGACCACATCAAGTCAGTCATCATCTGAAACTACCACTAGGGCTACATTAGTGCCTGGCCAGGCACCATGCTCTCATAGAACCACTGGCACAATACCTAAAACAAAACAGACTCATCTCCACAGTTATGTAGCACCTGTCATAACCCCAATGAGACAAGTTAAGATAGATGAAGAGCTTGTTAAAATGATCGCAACTGACTTCCAGCCATTCAGTATTGTGGAAGACAAAGCATTCAAGCGATACATCAATGCTCTCAACCCTTCCGACAGTCTTCCATCAAGGAAGACAGTATCCCGGACAATTGCAAACATGTATCAGAGAGAAGCAGCATCACTGAAGGAAAAGGTGTCTAATTGGACTGTTTTGAATTTAGTGAATGGCACACAGTAGACAATCTGGCAAAAAAGCTTCTTAATGTTGCAAAAGATTGGAAAGTGGAAGGTAAAGTGGTTTGCTGCGTAACTGACCATGCTGCTAACATTACAAAGGCTATACAAATAGCAAAATGGACCCACCTTCCTTGCCTGGCACATACTATCAATTTGATTACCAGAGATTCTCTCAAAGGGCTAAAACCCATTCTGGATAAAGTGAAAGAGGCAGTGGAATACTTTCACTGGAGCACAGTGGGTGCTGAAAAACTGAAGGCCACTCAAAACCAAATGGGGATGGTAGAGCTACGACTCAAACAGGACTGCATCACAAGATGGAACTACATATGACATGTTGAAGAGTTTTCTGAAATCCAAGGATGCTATTATCTCCACCCTGGCCATCACAAATGCATCAGTCAGCCCTCTGTCCCAAGAAGAATGGAGCATACTGCAGGAGATGTGCACTATCCTGGAGCCCTTTCAAGAAGTCACTGTTGAGATCAGTGCAGAAAAGTGTGCTATTAGTTAGAGTTGGTCAGCTGTAGCTTTCTATAGCATGCATGCAAAAATACCAGATAATGAATGTTTGAGACCATTTTATTTGTATTATATAAATGATATAGATACTAGTGTAGTATAGTGTTTCATTGTTGGGAACACTTTATAATTGTCTCAATATTCCCTGTTTTTTTCACTAGCTACAGATGTAGCACTGAATTTCAGACTCCAGCTTACAGCTTCCTGCCAAAGACCTGCCAAAGACCAGTATAGAGCTCCTGCGGTCACGTGACTTTTGGTTATCAGCCACCATTTTGGCAGTAAACATGACGACCGGCGCCAGCGTTTTCCTACCGTGCGAGTATACATCGCATTTTAATTCAAGTGAAATTCTACCAAAGGATCTGAGATGGGGGGCTCCTTCAAAGGCTCTGTGATTTGGTCTTCTTGGGCTGCCTTGTTCTGGGGACAATCAGTTGATGTCCTGATGAAAACACAGAAGCAGCAAAATAAGCTTTCATGCATACAATACTGATGGCAGTTTACATGTTTACAGTCTGACATGTTTAATGGAAATCATATGATATTAGCCTTCATTAAATGACTGGTGTGACGTTTTTGTTTAGAACCATATCACGGCAGTTAACTATTTGAAATAAAATAATCTGAATAACACACCGATAACAAGTAGACCCAACATGTAATCAGACAGGAGTTTGATCTACCAACCTTTGACGGATGGCTTCTGCAGATAGCTTTGCCTGCTCTACTTTGTGCAATTTAGCCTTCTGCCTTCTGTTAAAAACCTCCAGTCTCGTTTTTCGTCTCCTCTTCTCTGGAGATGGAAGGTAATCAAAAATTGACGGAATAAAATCCGGACTCAACGGGTTATCACTCTTTCTCCCTAAAAAATAAGAAGGAATATTTTCAACACGGGTTTGTTTACCACTAGCTTGCTACAAGCTAACTGGCTAGGCTGCACCAGAGCCACACTTGTTGAGTTAAAAAGGGACATCACAGAGTCCGTTAGCTATAATAACTGGGTGCTAGATTCTACTTCGGTAAAAATTAAACTGACCAGAAACTTTTTGTAGCATTGTACTGTATTCCTTCACCCACCTGATATGAAGTGATCACTGCATAAGCGAAAGCCAACGGCCGGGGGGTCCCATCTTTCAGTCTTGTTCAGACGGCTCCTGGCTCTTTTAATCGCTGCGATCCACTTTTCCCTCCTCTCCGCGTCTTTTGGAATGCGATAATAAGATACACCTTTCTTCTTCCCACGCCTATTTGTGCAACCTGGTGCACAGCAGTTATCCACCATCCTCGACAGTCTGCCAGTGCCTGCCAATGAATTTACTGACGCGATTACTGCCAAAATGGCTGCCCCCTTCGTTTCTCGTCACGTGACCAGCATATGTGACATCATCCGCAGGAGCTCTATAGAGGAATGTTAAGCCCTCCCACTATTTTCCAAGAGGGCGTTGCCAGATTTTCAATTTCAGGTTTTAACCAGGAGATGGTGCTTCATTCACAAATACAGAGAGTAGTTTCATGGACTTTCAGTTGTGTTTTGAAGAGCATTTGAACACATCAATATTTTAGATCAACTAAAGTATATCTAATCTTGTAATTCAATAATATATAGTCTTTATATATTAAATAATCATAATAATAATATAAATGTTTACATTACACTTCTTTATTTGTTATGCTCATACTTTTACCTTTACAATTGTTTGCTTTAATATGCAGTATATGTTTTGTATATTTTTGTGTTTGCTTCCTCCTGCTCCCTTTCGGACACATACTGTATGATTTATTATTATTATTAATATGAAGATATTATTAAGATAAGATAAGATGTTACTTTTTTGATTGAACATTTTAGTTCAGAATGTGCTGTCCCACGGTAATTCAGAAGGCTCACAGGTCACATTCCGACCATTATTTAAAACAATAGGTGCTTTCACACCGTCTACAGTTTGATTTGTATAGAGGGAGCTCTGTCAGTTTTCGAATTACCCATTTGCTTTCGGGGAGCCCTATTTTTCAGAGCACATCCTGCTACTAAATATGTCACACGCACGCTCTGTTGACTGGCGCAGCAGCGCGGATGCGATCAATTGCTATAAAAACACTCTTCTACTAATACAGACGGTGTCACTATGCCGGCGGATGTGGCCGTTGTTGAAGCCTCTTCAGCCTCCGCATCGGCAGGCCTCTCCCTCGGTGTGGAGCTGTCAAGCTCGACCCTAACGCCGCTTACAGCCGGCCAACTAAAAGTTGTTTTCTGTTCACTTTGTAATTTTTAGACTCCTTCGCTTCTTTGCTTGTGAATCCAAAAGCTGTGACGCTTGGCTGTTTTCGTTTTGCCATATTTTTTATTACAAAGCCAGAGTTAAAAAAATATCAATATGAACATTTCAAATACCGCGCCGGCATCACCGCCATAACCATAGCAACGTAAGTAAGAATGCAGCGCCGCCACGTATAGATGGCAACACCCAGACCTATTCACAAATATAAAACAAATATTCAGAAACTGTAATGAACAATAACTATTATTTATTTCAAGAACTGTTATTTACAGAAACTCAACTAATCTAATCTGTGTGACACAAATATGCACGATTGTTTTGGGCTCACCCTATTTATCTCAAAGTCAGCTTTCAGGGGAGCTCCCTCCCTCTTCGGGGGAGCCAAGCTCCCCCTAGCTCCCCCCCATTTCGAACAGTGTCTGGCTGAATGGCCAGCGATTAGGTGCGGCGCATTTATCATAGGTGATCAGAGCTAACTGCCTGCCGTCAGATTTCATTTAAAAAACAGATCTGATTTTAAGACTATTTCTGCGCTCATAAAGAATGATAAGAATAAGAATAATGCGTATTGAACTGGTTTCATTAATTAGTGAGTTTATTTAACACTAGAGCCGCCAATCGGGTCAATTTGTGTGATGTGTTGTTGTGTGTGTGCAATGTAACTTTTTTTCAATAAAATATTAAAGTCTCCCAGTCCCTGACTTTTCCTGAAAGTGTGTTATGTAGCACCCTGTTGTTAAAAATTGCATTCTAATAGCGGGATTTGACGGGTTTAGGTAGGCCTATACAAAAACCTCTGGCGGTTCTAGTGTTAAGGTAATTAGGTATAGTAGAAGCCCTTTTTTATCAGTAACGAATTTAGCAGTTAAACATAAAAGTCAACTAACTGAGGGTCACTTGCAATGACAGTGTTGTGTCTAACTGTAAGCTTGTCACTCAGAGTAACCTACCGTTAATTTACGGTAGGTTTGTAAATGTAATTGTAAATGAAATGCTTAAATTTGTAAATAAAAAATTACATTTACGGTCCGCAGTACCTGAGCGTGCTCAACTAGCACCCCCCCGGTCAACAACTTCAAAATTCTGGGCTATATAAAAATCACTGGCCCGCGGTAGTGTCTATTCGATTTTGGCCCTTGGACAAATGTAGTTGGTGATCCCTGCCCTATTGGATACTCAGAGTAGCAGAACATTTGTAGACCAAGAGGTTTGTGAGAATGCATGGACACATTTAGAGCCGGTCAAGTTAAAGCTAACCACTATGATGGGAAAAGATTCCATTGTACAGAGTAACAGAGTAAGCGGTCACCTGCCTATACCAGAGATTTCATTATCCTTGAACGTTCCCACATACAGTACCTGCCTCTGAAACTGCCAAAAGGTGGAAACACCTGAAAAGCATAACCAAGGAGTTACCTGAGCAGATGGATTGTGCGGTCGGACTCTTAATAGGCTATGACTGCTCCAGAGCGCTGGTACCTCGGCAGGTCATAACTGGAGGTGACGATGAACCATATGCCGTATTGTTGGCAGCTCTCACCACAGGTAGCAAAGTCAAAAGAAGTAACAGGTCTGTGCCACCATGTAAATGTGAAGGAACTTCCTCCATTGACACCAACCATGGTCAGTAGAGCCCTGGAATCAGACTTCAGGGATACGAATGATAGAGAAGTGAGAATATCACAAGATGACATACAGTTCCTGCACATACTCAATGAATCAATACATCAAAATATACAGGGAAACTTGGAAATGCCACTTCCCTTTAAGGTACGCCCACAACTACAGAAGAACAAGCTACTGGCTCTCAAGCGACTGAACCATCGAAAAAGAAAGTTTGAGAAACATCCAAAATTCAAGGAGGACTACATCAAGTTCGTGGAAGGAGACTTTAAAGATGGAGACGCAGAGAAAGCTGAGAACCAACCCAAAGCAGGAAATGTGTGGTTGTTTTAGGCTCCAAAACTTTATTTTTAACAGCAACAAAAAAATAGCGAAACAGCACAACTTCAACAAACAAAATAAAAGACCAAATCAGGCCGTCCATCACTCATGGAGAGTAAACATGCTCTGGTGTTGCCTTTTCTGCAACCACCTCCCGAACACGTCCCAGCTGTTGCCTTCACTGCAACATTCTCCCGAGTGACATCCTCCAGGGCCAACACCGTCCCTTTTGAACCCATAGCCCCTCCCCCCAGGCTTACCGTCAACAGGTGACACAATTACCTCAAAACCACATTGTCAACATAAAAATCCGACCCAAACATAAACATTAACTACCTCTTAACACAATCATTCCCCATAATTAACAAACGCAAAATGAATTATAAATTGCATGGTTCATTTCACGGAAGAGAGCAGGAAATGTTTGGTGTGTGTGTGTGTGTGTGTGTTGGCTGTCGGTGGCGGAGTTAGTCACTCTGTGATCCGCTCCGTCACACAGGGGTACTCTGTAAATTTCGCAAACATCCAATTGCAGTCATTTGTGATGTAGAGAAGATGTTCCACAGGTTTCGTTTGAACCCAGAAGACAGAGACTACTTACGATTCCTGTGTTGGGAAAATGGTGAAACAACTTCACAGCCAAAAGAGTATCGTATGAAAGTTCATCTTTTCGGAGCAGCATCTTCCCCGGGCTGCGCAAACTTTGGATTGAATATCTCGCAAGCCAAAACAAAAAGCAGTATCCTGCAGCAGCTCACTTCATCAGGAATTTCTATGTGGATGATGGTCTCTTCAGTGTGGAATCTGTGGATACGGCCATCAAACTGGTAAGAGAAGCACAAACTATATGTGCAAATGGAAGACTGCACCTCCACAAGTTCATCTCTAACAACAGAGAAGTTTTGGAGTCAATACCTGACAGCGAGCGAGCCAGTGGAGTTCAGGATGTGGATCTCAGCCATGGTGAACTCCCATTCCAGACTGTTGGTAGCAAAGTGGAGCGTGAGTAGCGACACATTCTCCTTCAAGGTTACAAAAAATCCAGCAGAAAAACCAGCAACATGGCGAGGAATCCTATCAACATAGCCTCTGTGTTCGATCCATTAGCCTTTTTCGGCTCCCTTCCTCCTACTGGGGAAGAAAATACTGCAGGAGATGTGCCGAAGAGGTATAGGATGGGATGACACACTTCTTGAAGAACTGAAGCCACAGTGGGACAGCTGGTCAAACGACCTACATAATCTGCAAAACCTCCAGATACCAAGGTGCTTCATCCCAGAATACCTTGGCAAGGTTCAGAGAACTGAACTACACCACTTTTCCGATGTTAGTAGCTATGGATATGGTCAATGTTCATATATCCGAGTGGTTTGTGAAGACAAAGTGCATTACTCCTTGGTCATAGGTAAAGCGAGAGTTGCACCCACCAAGGTTGTAACCATACCAAGGCTGGAGTTGACGGCAGCAGTGGTCTCATCAGCAATAGTAGCATGTTGAAAGAGGAGCTAGAGCTCAAGATTGATCAAGAATATTTGTGTACTGATTCACAGGTTGTCTTAGCTTACATTAACAATTAAGCTAGAAGGCTTAATGTTCTTGTTATAAACAGAGTCCAAAGAATCAGAGAAAGATCAGACCCAGCACAGTGGTGCTATGTTGACACTGATCAAAATCCAGCGGATCATGCCTCCAGAGGCCTCAAGGTGGCAGAATTAGTCAGCTCAAATTGGCTGACTGTGCAAAAGTTCTTGTGGGAAAGAGACATTGTCCAAAACACGGTGTGGTCACACATTTGATCTTAGATTAATACCATGAGAAAACACAGCACCAAGGAAGAGGACAGACCCTCGACGAACTGAGAGCAAATGGATATTGGATTGTTGGTGGTAGCGAAGTTGTGGCAAACCACATTAAGCAATGTGTTGTGTGCAGAAGAGCTCGCAGGCCAACAGAAATGCAAAAGATGGCGGATCTACCTGCTTACCGCGTTGACCCCTCTCCCCAATTGTCATACTGTGGAATGCATTGTTTTGGGCCATTTCACACAAAGCAAGGTCGTAAAGACCAAAATAGATATGGACTCATATTCAACTGTTTCTCATCAAGATCAGTCCACGTAGAAATGTTGGAGGATCTAATAATTCATGCTTTCTTAAACGCCTTGAGATGTTTCGTGGCTATCCGTGGGGCTGTAAGACAAATCAAATTCGATCAAGGGACACATTTTGTTGGTGAAAAAAATGAACTGACAAAGGTGTTGCAAGAAGTAGACAAGGACAGATTAACTACCTTCTTGGCTGAAAAACACTGTGACTTTTCTATGAATGTGCCACAGGGCCAGTCACATTTGTGACATTTGGGAGCGGCAGATCAGGACAGTTAAGAGCGTCCTGAATTGGGTTCTCTCTAAAAGTGCTGGAAGACTACATGACGCTTCCTTGAGAAGATTTTTCTATGAAGCCATGTCAATCGTAAACAGTCGCCCACTCACTACTGACCACATTACAGATTCAAAAGGTTTAGAGCCACCCAAACCATATACTCACCATGAAAACCTCTGTTCCGCTGCCTCCACCAGGAAAGTTTTTGGCAGAAGATTTGTATGCCGGAAAAAGGTGGCGGAGAGAACAATATCTAGCAGGGCAATTCTGGAGTAGATGGAAGAAGGAGTATCTAACAAACATCACCCTCAGACAGTGCTGGCATTCTCCAAGACGAAATGTCAAAATAGGGGATATTGTTAAAGAGGAAGAGCTTCCTCGAAATGAGTGGAGACTTGGCAGAGTGCTAGATGTTTGTAAAGATGAAGATGGACTAGTGCGAAAGGTCACCGTTCAAATAGGAAACGGGAAGCTTGGAAAGAAGGATAAAAGATCAGTTAAACCATCCATTCTCGAACGTCCTATTCATAAATGAGTTGTACTTGTAGAAAAACAACTAAAAGGTGTTCTAATGAAACATCAGACATTTTTGAACACTTACCAGTGTGGGGAATTAAGGTACTTCACATATATCCACCTTGGTTCTTGATATGACTAGATTTATTCACATGTAAGGTTTCATAAATCATAGTAATTTGGTGGGAGTGTAACGGTCTGAGAAGTGTTTATATTTGAATGTTCATTTGTGTGCCTTGCTTATCAATTTATGATTTAGTCAATTTGAGTATAATTAGTTAGTTAATTAAAATGTAGAGTATTATCTGAATAGCTAAATGTAGAATGGTTCATATTTGGGATGTGGTCGGTGAGTCGCATGACCACAATCAGGTCAGAAGGCATTGCCATGAATGCCTACACAGCCCTGTAGATCTACAGGGTTCAAGAGGCGCACACGGTAAATGTTTCTCTTTTGTGATATGTGTGTTAATATTTAGTGTGTACTTTAATTTTGCTAATGTGTTAGGTGTTACGATTTAATGTAAACTTTCAACTGTTAATTTCTTATAGTTTATACGTTGTCTTCGGAGAATGAGAGCGAGAGGGAGAGAATAAACCGTCAAAAAAGACATCAGTATGTTCGTGTCCTCGCGATCCGAGGAAACTGCCCTGATGGCGGTGGGCGCATCAGGTGTGACCGATGGTCGTGGTGTTGCTTCCGACCCCAGAGTTGCCGGTGGATTGGCCGCTGGCACTGCCAGTATGGGAGCGGCCGGAGTCGGCACATCTGGCTGCAAAGGCTGTGGGTCTGCGTCTCCAACATGGAACTCAAACAGTCTTCGCCTGGGTTGGTAGGCGCTCGTGTCCAGCTGTGCCCAGGTGCTGCTGCGGTCCCAACCGTGCGGAAGCCCGCTCCGACTCTGCAGTCTGCAGTGCCGACCTTAGATCCAGAAACACCTCGCCCTGGTTTCCACAGCAGATAGGCCAAATTATTCATTCATATATATCAAATGTAAATAAAACGGTGAAAACTGAACTTGAAAATTGTTTCCTGGATTTTTTTTTAAATTATTTTCGGGAAGGGGAGACATGTGTGATTAAAAATGAGTGACCTAAACTAAGTTCTATTCAAATTCAAATTCTTGACGGGAAGAGCGGTGTAAATGGGTGGCATATATGCATTTGAAAAGAAATAGTACCCCCCTATGAGTGACAATCTGTTGACTTCACATCTTGTGACTCATGCCCGGCCCCCACGGGGATGCATACAGTAGTTTCCGTTACAGTTTTGTTTCATATAGACCGTTCGGCCACACTAGGATGGCAGAATATGGCAGTAAACGACCCCGCAAGAAACGATAACGGGTCCCAAGGTGGATAGATCTGCAAACGGGCTCCGCGTAATCGCCTCTATACGATCATTTTCTGATAACGATGAATCGCCCCGCCTCCCTCTCCCCACGTCTCCTGCTGCTGGGCTGTCAGAAGAGGGGGAGGAAAAGAGAGGCACAGTTTATTATTCTTATATTATTATACAGAGAACAGAGTCGTTATCAATTTGTTTTATAGCTCAAATAACAAAGAAGACCGCTGACCGGCACTTTTCTAATTTTGTACGGAAGATTTCAACTTTAACGGACATGTTGACCGGCGAAAAAAAAGGTTAACGGAAACTCTGCCGCACGGTTTCCTCGTCCCTTGGAAGAGGCGGAGAGGTGGGTGTTTGTCATCTGCTGGTGGACTACCGGAGAGAATTACAGCAGGAGAACACGCCGCCCACCGCGGAGAATAAACAGAAGGGCAACCATGGCAACCATGCTCCGCGGTCTTCTTTGCTGCTTTTGGTGTATTTTGTGGCGGCAGCAGTGCCCACTTACAGGCCTGGCATATGTACTAACAGCGTTTCCAGCATTTCCAGCGGTCTCAGTGTGAACGGACACGTTAATGAATCGAATGCGTGTGAACAGAATACTTTTTTGCGTGTGCTTTTTTCCCGTATGCGTCCTCGTGGGGCCAGGGCCTCAGAGGGGGGTGGGGGCTGGTGAACGGTATGGTCACTGTTTGTTTGTTTAAAAGGACTCGGAGGGCTATACACTACACATTTGTCTTGGATTTTTGAACACCATAGTCCCTAATATATTTGTAGAAAGGCAGAAAATTGAATTAAATCAGAAACATTTTTAATTGTGGTGGACCCCCTGTTTCGTGTCCCCCCCCACTTCTCAAACCAAGGTTACACCCTTGGATTTTAAACAAATTCACGTGACCACAACAATATTAGAAAAAATACATATTTGTATTTATTTTAGGATCTTAAAATCAGACCTGTTTATCAAATGAAATCTGACGGCAGGCAGGCAGCTCTGATCACCAAATGATAAATGTGCCACAACTTATCGCCGGCCATTCAGCCACAGCTCCCTCTATACCAGGTTGAGGAACCTCCGTCCTCCGGGCCGTATACGGCCCGCAAGACCATTTGGTACGGCCCTCGAGGTAATTTATAAATACACGCAAAAAATAAAAATATTCAAGAAATCTAGACCGCAAAATAATTAAACAAGCGAGTGCCTGTTTTTCCTGGCCAAGGATCAGGGTCCTTGAACACAACACAAACCTAACGTTTCATCACGTAGTATATGTATTGTCTGACAGGAGTGTAGTTCTAAACGGAGAGCACCAGAACGCGGCTCCGGCGGAACTTCACAACTTTGCAATACCCAGAAGGAGCTGTACACATCAAACACCTCTGCAAAACATCCCTTCTTCCACCTTAGAAATATAGCTAAACTCTCCGCCTCACCCTCACTCTTCCTGACACCGAAAAGTTGGTCCACGCCTTTGTCTCCTCCAGGTTGGACTACTGTAATGCACTTCTCGTCGGGATCCCTAGCAAGAGCCTTCAAAAGGCTCCAATACGTACAGAACAGCGCTGCTAGGATCCTGACGAGAGTGCGCAAATACGAGCACATGACCCCCATATCTCAAATCACTGCACTGGCTTCCCATCACCTCCCGGACAGAATTCAAAATCACCCTGTTAACACACCAGTGTATCCACGGAAATGCCCCCCCCTACCTCAAGGAATTGATTGAACCACACAAACCGACCGCCCGCAGCCTCCGCTCGGGAAATACTAACAAGCTGAAGGAACGGCACACCAACCTCCGCACTATGGGAGATCGAGCTTTCTGTGCAGCTGCCCCCCGGCTGTGGAACTCAGTCCCAGACCATCTCAGAGCTCCTCAACCTGTGAACACTTTTAAGAGAGCACTAAAAACCTACCATTTTAACAAAGCATTTGGTTAGCTTTTTAAGCCGGTTTTAATAACCCTGCCTCTCCTTTTTAAAAACGTGTTTTTAAACTTGTTTTTTTAACCTGTTTATACATTTTGACTCTTGCAAATGGTTTTCTTTATCTTTTTTTATTATGTACTGTAGCACTTTGAGGTTTGTTTCAAATGTAAA